>NC_140412.1:243177779-243570279 GCF_965140295.1 Lepidochelys olivacea | reverse complement strand
CTGTTGGGTGGATTCCAGTCTGCCCTCTGGGGGTCCTCTGATTATTTCCACTTGACGCCTTCTTCAGCCGATGGACACTGGATTCTTAGGCTGGCACCTCCTTGATCATTCAGTTATTATCCACACCAAGCATCCATCCACATACATCCTCTATCTCTATTTTAATCACAATTGTTAACAAAGCGAGATGAATACAATAAAAGGGCGGGGAGTCTCTGGGTGCTGTTTCTGTTGTTACAGAGTATTGCTTTGAGTCTCTCTCTCTCTCCAAAGAATTGCTTTGAGAACAGACTCTGTCTTAGAATGTACTAACACAATTAGCAGCTTGCAAGTTTCACACATAGAGGGAGAGAAACAGTACCAAAAACCAAGAGACCTCTTAATTAGTAATACCCTGGAATTTAAACTATGGGGAATCAAACTCATTTGTGATTTTAATACAGAACTTCTTTAATATGATCCAACAGTGTTATAGATCTATATCTGGTGAAGTTTTTATTTGCTGTGAGTTCAACCACATTTGAAGCATCATGGAAGAAAGTCATCAAATGTGGTTTCAATGGCCAGGAAGTGGCTCACATTAGAAGCTTGTAACATACCTGTGGTCTTGAACCAACCAGGCACCACATAACAAAACAGTAGTTTAGCTGCATCACAAGACTTCTGAGTAGTGACATTTTTACAGGATACATTAACCACATCATCCTTCACTCATATGGCCATTAAAGGGCAGAAAAAATCTTAGGAGGTAACAGAACAAAGACACTTCCTTTGCTGTTTTTTCCATTTAATTTAATAGATTTCAAACTGCACTTTCCCCTTTAATCTACACCCAATATTCAGTTCTCACAATATGAGCAACTGCTTTGACTGTCTGAGGTGTCTGAGGCTTGAGATGTTATTTCCAGGTTATGGGAACTCTGCAACCTCTGTAATTCATGAAATTGTGATGGTAACAACCTGCCTCTTCTTTGAAGTGCTGCATCACTACATCCACCATGCAAGTTACAGTTACTACATTTTACTGACAATTATTAATAAACTACTCTCCTCATTACCTGCTGAACACCAATGAGGTTCAGAACTGAGGCCTGTTAGAAATCTGTGAACACTACACAGGAAGAGCACAGGCTGTATAATAGAGATTAGAGATGGAAAAGATCTATTTGATCAGTTTATTTATCCACCTACCAGATTGACTTGGGGTAATTATTGCATTGCCCTAAAACTTAATACTTGAAATCTTGAAACTTAAGAAATGTGTTATAAGTTAATGCTCTCCCATTACCCAATGAATACTAATGCTGTTGTTGAAATAATGAAAGTGTTCTTATGTTTATGCAGTACCTTTGATTCAGAAGAATCCCAAAATACTTTATAAACTGATTTAAACCATATATTGCACAGTAATCACTTTATTCAACACTGAAATGCAGCCATTTCTGCATCAATTGTTTAACGGCTCAGCAACAGCACACAACAATGTAATATTTGACTGCTTTAAGGAAAAAAAATCCTTCACACTGATTTGACTGTGGTACTATTACCGTAATTCCATAATTGGACAAAGCACAAGGGAAAGTTTTAAGTAATCAGAATGAGGCTACTCCCAGGTAGAATGAGAGTGGGATCCTCTGAAATGCTTCTGCTTTCAATAAAACAGGAGCGCTCTATCTTATATGGCTCCCAACACCATAGTATCTGATTTCATCACAATCTTTAATGTATTTATCCTCCCAACATCCTGTGAATTAGGGAGGTGCTATTATCCCAGTTTTACATATGGAGAACTGAGGCACAGACAGGAAAAGGAACTTGCCCAAGGTCACACAGGAAGTCGGTGGCAGAGCAGTGATTTTACTCCAGTCCTGCTAGGATCCAGGAAGTGGGCGGGTGGAACAGGAGAGTGGCCACCAGCGGACACTGCCCAGAGGAACTCTGCCCGGACGCGTGAATGGACTGAGGAGCGGAAATAGGCCCCACAGTCACAGGAAACCCCATCGGCCACCTCCTCTCCCTGGTTTTGTAGATGGACATTTTGGCCAGGGCAAGGAGGAGGTTGACAAGGAGGTCCCGCAACTTTGTGGGGCACGGATGGGGAGTGCGTAGATAAACAGGTAAGGGGAAAAGTGCAACCAAAAACGTAATAGGATATCCAAGAGGAGCCAGAATAGGGGCTGCAACCTGTGCACTCCAGGTACACATCCACCACGGTCTCCCTCACGCTGCAAAAGGGGCAGGTGCCTGAGAGGGGAGAGAACCGTGCCAAGTTCACACCCGTGCTCACAGCTCCATGAAGGATCCACCAGCTGACATCCCTGGTGGGCCTTGGGACCAGGGTGGAATATAGGCTGGCCCACCGGGGCTTCTCACTCTCCAGAGGTGGCAAGAGGTCCCAGGCCACTTCATGTCAGGGTGGGACGCGAGGGTGAGGATGTGAAGAGTGTGGAGCATGAGCATGTACAGGTGTTTTCTTGGCACGGTCTGGAACTGAAGTTGTGCAGCCAGCTTGCGGTACAGGGGTGGGATGGCCTGGCAGGTCCACAGGGCAGGGGCCCGATGAAAAGTTCCAGAGGGGCTGGGGTGGAGGGTAGGTGGGGCATGCCCTCTCGCAGGACCCAGTCGAGGAAGACCCAAGCAGTGGGTGGTAAAGTGGCCCTCACCTCTTGAAGTACACGCCGGGAAGTGTGAGGCCTGGAAAGCCCCATGCACCGAGCGAGTCTCAGGCGATCCAGCCAGTCTCCCCGGCCGTAG
Source organism: Lepidochelys olivacea (assembly GCF_965140295.1). Classification (NCBI taxonomy): domain Eukaryota; kingdom Metazoa; phylum Chordata; order Testudines; family Cheloniidae; genus Lepidochelys; species Lepidochelys olivacea. The sequence continues at coordinate 243,567,525 of NC_140412.1, read as the reverse complement.
TCCAGGAGGTCTCCGACTCTGGTAACTTCTTCCAGGACCAACCTCTGGCGCACTGAGGGGGACTCTGCCACCTGCAGATGGAGCTGGGGGTTGTGTAGCAGGGGCTCCGTGAGGAGGTCCACCCCCTCGGCAGCTGCCACGGACCTGGTGGCCGAAACCAGTTGCCAGGTCCGGAGGAGGTCCTAGTGGAAGACCGGCAGCCTGGAGAGATCTCGCAGAAGAACCCTCAGATGGAGATAAAGGAGCTGCTGGTTGTATCGGAGCCCTTGGAGGCAGTGCAGAAAGGCGTGCACCAGTAAGCTCCACGCCGGACTACGTGCACCATAAAGGAGCCTCTGCAGGGCCTGGAGGCAGAAGACGTGGACCTGAGTGCTCAGGCACTTCAGGCTCTGTCCTCCCTCCTCCAGGGACAGGTGGAAGACCCCTGCAGAGACCCAGTGCTGTCCTGGCCAGAAGAACTCCAGAACCGACTTCCGGAGGTTGGCCAGGAAATGCGGGGCTGGGACCAGGGTGTTGAGCTGGTACCAGAGCATGGACAGGACTAGCTGATTGAACACCAATGCCCTCCCTCGAAGGGTGAGGCACCGGAGTAGTCCTGCCCATCTCCGGAGCCGCTCTACCACCCTGCCCTCTAAACCCTGCCAGTTCTCCGGTTGAATCCAGTCCCTAGGCTAGTGCCCTAACCACTGGACTGTCCTTCATCAATATAGCTTGAGAGAGGAACTGAGAGGGGCAGGATGAATGCCCTGGGATATGGATCCAGGGCTGCAACATGTATTTTCCTAAAGTTTGGGTTCAGATCCTTATAAAAAACATCTATAGGAAACCCAGATTATCTTGTGTGGATAATTGCAGGGGACTTTGTCCTTCTTGCACCAAGAATACCAAGTCCTCTACACACCTTAGTAAGATCAGTTAGTGAAATCTTTAATGAATTTCATGAGGAAATCATCCAGCTTTTGAGAGTAACTATGATCTAGGAGCTACGGCTACTAAGGTTTTATCGTGTGAGCCTCAGACGGGTAGGTCTAGGAGGCCAAGTGAAGGAAGTCCCAAGAGACTGGCATTATTTGTGGCAGACAAACACATACAGCAATTTAAAAACCAAGAGTATCTTCATTAAGTTACGACAGGTGCTGAGCACATTATAAGAACCAGGGGCGGCTCTACAAATTTTGCCGCCCCAAGCAGCCGGCACCGTGTTGCAGCAGTGCTGCAGCCGAATTGCTACCATGCCCGGAAAAGCAGCAGAGCTGCCACCGACTTGCCACCACGGGACACGGACGGTTGCCCCATTCTGAATGCCACCCCAAGCACCTGCTTGGAAAGCTGGTGCCTGGAGCCGGCCCTGATAAGAACCTATATAGAACAGAATAAACTAGTAAGGGATGATCAGGATTAATTAAACTTGAACTTGGTTGATCTTTCTGGCTGCCCAACATATGATGGGAAAAGGTAGAAAAAAGTAACCTTGGAAATCCAACCAGGGGACTGATGAGAGCATCTGGTTTCCAGGCCTGTGAGTGCAAATGCTGGGGACAGAATTTATCTTTTTGGGACTGGGTTGCACTGGTTTGCAAACAGGTCTGTTTGTAAAAAGAAGCACCTTGACGCAATATGATCAAAACTTTCTGGACTAGCCCTCATTCTACTTAATCCAGCTCAGGACAGCTGAGACAGTGGGCCAAGGATTTATGTGACACTAAGGGACAGACCCAAGTGTTCCAAGTACAGAAGAACTTGTCTGACCTCTCTGTTTAGACCAGGGATCGGCAACCTTTGGCACGCGGCCCATCAGGGAAATCTGCTGGCGGGCCGGGATGGTTTGTTTACCTGCAGCTTCCACAGGTTCGGCCGATCACAGCTCCCACTGGCCACGATTCACCGTTCCAGGCCAATGGGAGCTGTGGGAAGTGGTGGCCAGCACATCCCTCGGTCCGCGCCACTTCTCGCAGCCCCCATTGGCCTGGAACGGTGAACCACAGCCAGTGGGAGCTGCGATTGGCCAAACCTGCGGATGCTGCAGGTAAACAAACTGTCCCGGCCCGCCAGCAGATTTCGCTGACGGGCTGCATACCAAAGGTTGCCGATCCCTGGTTTAGACTTTTAAATTTTGTTCAGCCTAGTATGGTGAGACACATCACCGTGATTCTATTGTCACTCTTCATATAAATGGCTACAATTCCCAGCAACACCCTTGGGAGGAGGCTGACTATTGCATTCTCTTTTGCCCTCAACTCTAGGAGGCTGATGCTGACCTGGCATTCGTGGGGACACCACTTCCCCTGAAATATATGAAATCCTATCTGAGGAGCTCTTCCCACCAGACTGGCCTAAGCCCTCAATATGGGTTGCTGGAGGATCTGCCAACAGTTTGTCTTGGAGATATATGTTGAGGTGATCACTGCACCCCACAGGGGAAGGCAAGCTTGAGCCAGTAGAGCTTCACTTTCTTGTAGAGAATCCCCCTTTGTTGCAGCCTCTATGGCTGGTGTTGCGGAAGAATTTCCTGGCTCTTGTGAATCACAAAGGGTAACAGGATTGGCAGTCTGGGTAGGACTAAAGTTGCAGTTGCAACTGACACAAAGCTTCCTTGAGCATCTCTTAATAATGGATGATTTGATGAGTCCAAAAGGCCTTTTTCCCAAGGCTTACCAAAGAGCTCCATACCATCAAATGGCAACTGAACTACATTGCTCTCAAAGTGGGGTCTGTATCTAGAGCCTGGAGCCACAATTTTCTTTGATGTTTCAAGGAAGCGATCTGGTGAGGTAACAGACGGTATCACATAGAAGAACTCATGTCAGGTTGAATCTAGTTTCTTTCTAGTCCCCTCTTTAGGTCCCCAGAGATCTCTTTTTCTGAGAGTAGAAGAGGAAGTGGTGGCAAAACAATGGAGGTTGGTTTTAAGGGGTTTAATCTTTTGGTCAAGAAGTCCTTTGGTGAAAGTCCACCTCATTGACTATGATCAAAACCTTTTCTGTGTGAACCTGACCCTAAGATGAAGGAAGGCCAAGTCAATCTTTGGGACAGGAGAGAACTTGGTGGCTTTATTCCACTGGATTTGGTAGCAGAGACTTCACTGATCACTCTCTTTTTGTCAGAGTTGGGTCACTTCAAGTCATCAATGCTCTCAACATGATCTGCTTTTCCTTTGCTGCATTCTGAATGAGCCCTAGGGAACTGGGTTGCTGATTGAGCTATCTTGAGAAAGGAATGGATTAATTCAACCAAGAGATGGCAAACAGAAGACCTGATTTCTCTCTTTCAAGGTGCTCAGAGTGGGATGAATGTTCCTCTTCTCTGATGAGCACAGGGCAAATCCTTGTAATCAGATATGCCAAACCCATGAAAAAAATGCAGAAATTGGGCTTGTTTTTGGCTTAATTGGCTTGTGAGTTGCTTATTGGCTAGTTTTTGGCTTCTTGCTTAATTGCCTGATAGCTTCTTCTTCTTCTTTTTTTTTTTTGGATCGGCTCCTGGCAGGCAGGTGCAAGGGGAGGCAAGCAGGGGCTGTCACGGGTGCATAGTGGGCCCACCACAGTCCCAGTCTGCACACACACTAGTCACATAGTGTGTTGGGGTTCTTAGAGATTGACTTATTTTGGCTTTGTTTTAAAATGGGATTAGCTTGATTTTTGGCTTACTGTGAAAGTCGGGGGTGCTTATTTACCCCATGAAAGTTGGGAACTATGCTTGTAATTTGTAGGGCAATATGCAGAAAAGAGGCCACTTTGGGAAACTGGGAAAGGGAAATGGTATTTACAGTTGTCATAAATATAAAGGGAAGGGTAAACCCCTTTGAAATCCCTCCTGGCCAGGGGAAAGCTCCTCTCACCTGTAAAGGGTTAAGAAGCTAAAGGTAACCTCGCTGGCACCTGACCAAAATGACCAATGAGGAGACAAGATACTTTCAAAAGCTGGGAGGAGGGAGAGAAACAAAGGGTCTGTGTCTGTCTGTAGTCGTCTTGGCCAGGGACAGAACAGGAATGGAGTCTTAGAACTTTTAGTAAGTAATCTAGCTAGGTATGTGTTAGATTATGATTTCTTTAAATGGCTGAGAAAAGAATTGTGCTGAATAGAATAACTATTTCTGTCTGTGTATCTTTTTTGTAACTTAAGGTTTTGCCTAGAGGGGTTCTCTATGTTTTTGAATCTAATTACCCTGTAAGGTATCTACCATCCTGATTTTACAGGGGGGATTTCTTTATTTCTATTTACTTCTATTTTTTATTAAAAGTCTTCTTGTAAAACACTGAATGCTTTTTCATTGTTCTCAGATCCAAGGGTTTGGGTCTGTGGTCACCTATGCAAATTGGTGAGACTTTTTATCCAACATTTCCCAGGAAAGGGGGGGTGCAAGTGTTGGGAGGATTGTTCATTGTTCTTAAGATCCAAGGGTCTGGGTCTGTAGTCACCTAGGCAAATTGGTGAGGCTTTTTACCAAACCTTGTCCAGGAAGTGGGGTGCAAGGTTTTGGGAAGTATTTTGGGGGGAAGGACGCGTCCAAACAGCTCTTCCCCAGTAACCAGTATTAGTTTGGTGGTGGTAGCGGCCAGTCCAAGGATAACGGGGGTAATATTTTGTACCTTGGGGAAGTTTTGACCTAAGCTGGTAAAGATAAGCTTAGGAGGGTTTTCATGCAGGTCCCCACATCTGTACCCTAGAGTTCAGAGTGGGGGAGGAACCTTGACAACAGTCCTTTCATTGAGAGGATACGAACAGACAGTTTGATCAGATCTCACAACACATCATCATCAGTGAGCCCAACTCTAAAGGCATTTGATACTTAAATTGTCAGAGCAGAAGAAAAACTAAGGTGGGTTTTTTCAAGTCAATGGATCGTGCACTCATAACTCCCTAATGGACTTCTGAAAATCCAAGCCTTACTTATTATAGAAGATGCTTGTATAGCCCAAGAAGCAGACCTTCATTCCGCAGATCTCTGCACTGTGCACATCAGGAAGTGCAATGCTGCTGCATTCCCACAGCAAGAGTGAGCAGAAGCTATTCATCAGTGGAAATGAGGTTAAGCATTAAGCTTGTGCAATGACCAGAAGCAAACTTCAAGCCCCTTGTATGCTCTCTCCATTACACTCACAAAGGCAGAGTAAAAAAATGAAACAGAGGTAGGTGAAGAATGGTCTTAACTGAATCCTCTTTGGCTGTATTCCGGTGACAAGAGAGGAATAACTTTGTAGCTGCACAATAATGCTCTTAAGTGTATTCTTGCAATCCCCTCTATTCCTTGTCCTCATCATCATTTTATACATTGTGCTACACTCAATATTTGTCCTGTGCAAGATCAAGATTGGAATAAAAAAAAAGTTTGTCTCACAGACAGCTCAACAGTATGTCTCACAGACAGTGAGAATTCTTTTCAGGCTACTGCATAGCCCCAAGCAAAAAACCAAGTTCAATGTCTCACTTTGGAGACTTAAGTTAAAAGTGTCCTCTTACACCTTTATATTTACTTCTTATCTATATGTGTGGGCACCGTGCATTTCCCATGCCTCTGGAGGCTGCTAGACTGCAACACTCCTCATGGGAAAGGACCCTTTCATCCATGCCCTTTTGCCTGAGAATCCCCAGCAAGGAATTCTTCAGACATACCTCATTCCATCCTTTTTCTTAGAGGTTGAAAGGATGTTACTTACCTTACAGCAACTGTGGTTCTTGGAGATGTTGTGCACATGAGCCTCATCAGTGTGAGACTGGACATTTTTGCATAGTGGTGTCCATTGGAGCAGTGCACGTGCTCTTTGCCTCCTCATACTCCTGTGCGAGGGCACCTGACCAAAATGACCAATGAGGAGACAAGATACTTTCAAAGCTGGAGCGGGGGGGAAACAAAGGGTTCTCTCTGTCTGTGGGTTGCTTTTGCCGGGACCACAGCAGGAATGCATGTCAGAACTGTAAAAAGTCAGTAAGCAATCTAGTTAGATATGTGTTAGATTCTGTTTTGTTTAAATGGCTGATAAAATAAGTTGTGCTGAATGGAATGTATATTCCTGTTTTTGTGTCTTTTTGTAACTTAAGGTTTTGCTGAGAGGGATTCTCTATGTTTTGAATCTGATTACCCTGTAAGGTATTTACCATCCTGATTTAACAGAGGTGATTCTTTTACTTTTTCTTTAATTAAAATTCTTCTTTTAAGAACCTGATTACTTTTTCATTGTTCTTAAGATCTAAGGGTTTGGGTTTGTGTTCACCTATGCAAATTGGTGAGGATTTTTAGCAAGCCTTCCCCAAGAAGGGGGGTGCAGGGCTTGGGGGGATTTTGGGGGGAAAGACGTTTCCAAGTGGGCTCTTTCCCTGTTATTTTTGTTAGACGCTTGGTGATGGCAGCAATAAGGTCCAGGGACAAAAGGTAAAATAGTTTGTACCTTGGGGAAGTTTTAACCTAAGCTGGTAAAAAAAAGCTTAGGGGGTTTTTCATGCTGGGGGGTTTTTCATGTACCCTAGAGTTCAGAGTGGGGAAGGAACCTTGACATGGTGGCAGAACGGTGGGATTAACTTGAAATAATTTTTAAGATCAATTTGAGATTTTTTGAATGAGAAGCACAGATTTTAAAAAAGGACTTTTTTTTCCTTTGGGCTGTTGGAAAGCAGGTTTTAAGCTGAAAGCAGTTAGACTTTTTTTTGTCTCTGCCTGGGGGCCAGAGCAGAGACAAAGGGAATTGTCTTTTGTGAGCTGGAGTTTTCTCTACCTAAAGACAGGGTAGTTAACCTCCTGCAGGGAAATTCACAAGTCCTCACAGATGTGAAGAGGTGGGTTGTGTTTTCTTTACCTAAGAGCAACTAGAGGGTTTTTCTGTCTATTTGTCTGGAAACAAAGGTGATAGGTTTTTTTTTTAAATGATTTTTCAGTAGGCTGACATTCACTATCAGAGAACATAGGTATCCGGTTACAGCACAAACTGTTTGTTTTTTTTTGGTTTGTTTGTTTTATTTCTAACTCTCGGGTGTAAAGTTAGTTAAAAACAGAGAGGCAAACATGACAGAGCCCAAGGCAGAAACAGCCAAAGAGGCTGCCCACAGGAGAGAACTGGAGGCAGTGAGCGAGACAGAAAAAAAACAAGAGGCTGCCCACAGGAGAGCTATGGAGGCAAGGGAAAAAGAAATGGAGGAGAAGGAAAAAGAGAGGAAGCATGAACTGGAGTTGGAAAAGGTAAGGAGTGAGCGGAATCTACTGAATAACCCTACCCGTCCTTCCCCAACAATCCACAAATGGGAGTGACTATGTCCACAGTATGATGAATCCAGTGATATTGCTGAATATTTTCTCACCTTTGAGAGACTGTGCACTCTCCATAAAATTCCTGAAGCTCACAAGATGATCACATTGGTTGCAAAATTAACTGGAAAACCACTAGACATATTCAATAAGATGCCTATTGATGAGGCTTCTGACTATAATAAGTTCAAGGATTTGGTTTTAAAGCAATTTCAAATTACATCTGAAATGTACAGAGTAAAATTTTGAACCCTTAAAAGAGGGCCTGGACTAAGTAATGTGGCTTATCTAAACCAGATGAAGGATCTGTTAGATAAATGGGTCCAAGGAAGGGGTGTCACTAGCTTTGACAGAATGTGTGATTTGATAGCTCAGGAGCAATTCCTGAATATGTCCACAGAAGAAATAAAACAGTGTTTATGGGATAAGGAAATGGATTCAACAGAAAGTCTTGCTTCTTATGCTGATCGATACGAGCAGTCCCAGACCACCAGAGAGGCGGGGCAAGCCGGAACAAAATGGGTGGAGGGAGGATAGAGGAACGACCCTGGTCGCAGTTGGAGTGGATACCAGAAGGGACACCCTCAGACCACACCCTACTACCGGGGGCAGTCCAAGGCCCCAACTACACACCAAAGAATATTCCAGACACCTTATCGTCCTGCCACACTGTTCTCCAGCAACCCACCTTGCCCCAGTGACCCGTCAGCTGGAAGATGTTTTAAATGTAACGAGCCGGGGCATGTGAAGGCCAACTGCCCCAAGAACCCCAACAGATTACATCAGAATCACACCAAAAGGTCCTCAGGCCCAGATACCTCCCAGATACCCTCAGAGCGGAGGGAAACTGTAAGTGTGGACGGGAAGAAGGTCACCGCATGGAGTGACACCAGAGCACAAGTGTCAGCTATCCATGCTTCCTTGGTGGACCCAAATTTAATCGACCCAGAGATCCAAGTCACAATTCAACCCTTCAAGTCCAACTCTTTCAATTTGACTACAGCCAAGTTGCCTGTCCAGTAAAAGGGCTGGTCAGGAACGTGAACTTTCGCAGTATAAGATGATTATCCCATCCCCATGCTGTTGGGGGAAGACTTGGCCAATCATGTGAAGCTAGCCAAGAGGGTGGGAATGGTCACCCGCAGCCAGGCTAAGCAAGCCATCACACCTAGCTCTGTTCCGGAAACTTCTACCAGGACCTGGTCAAAGGCGATGGACCTGGACCCCATGCCAACGTCTGCAACAGCAGTAGTGGATCCAGTCCCAGAGACCTAGACAGAGCCAGTCCCAGAACCGGAACAGGCAGCAGCCGATAACTCTACACAAGAGGCTTAGCCAGAGCCTGAAACCCAACATAGTGCACCAGCGGAGAGCGGTTCACAGTCAACAGAAACAGCCCCATCCCCTACATCGCTTCCAGAGGGACTAAGCCTAGGCCCACAGTCCAATGAGGAACTGATGTCTGCAGCATCAAGGGAACAGTTCCAGACCGAACAGGAAGCAGATGAAAGCCTCCAGAGAACTTGGACGGCAGCACGGAGCAACCCGCTGCCTCTCAGCTCTTCTAATCGATCCAGGTTTGTTGTAGAAAGAGGACTTTTATACGAGGAAACTCTTTCTGGTGGACACCAGGAAGACTGGCATCCTCAGAGACAGTTGGTAGTTCAAACTAAGTACTGGGTCAAGCTCTTGAGCTTAGCCCACGATCATCCTAGTGGCCATGCTGGGGTTAACAGAACCAAAGACCCTTTGGGGAGGTCATTCCAATGGGAGGAAATGGGCAAGGATGTTTCTACCTATGTCCCGTCTTGTGAGGTATGCCAAAGAGTGGGAAAACCCCAAGACCAGGTCAAAGCCCCTCTCCAGCCACTCTTCATCATTAAGATTCCATTTCAGTGAATAGCTGTGAATATTCTGGGTCCTTTTCCGAAAAAGACACCCAGAGGAAAGCAGTACATACTGACTTTCATGGATTTTGCCACCGGATGGCTGGAAGCAGTAGCTCTAAGCAACACCAGGGCTAAAAGTGTGTGCCAGGCACTAGCAGACATTTTTGCCAGGGTAGGTTGGCCCTCCAACATCCTCACCAATGCAGAAACTAATTTCCTGGAAGGAACTATGGAAAGCTTTTGGGAAGCTCATGGGGTGAATCACTTGGTTGCCACCCCTTACCATCATCAAACAAATGGCCTGGTGAAAAAATTTAATGGGACTTTGGGGACCACGATACGTAAATTCGTAAATGAGCACTCCAATGATTGGGACCCTGTGTTGCAGCACTTGCTGTTTGCCTACAGAGCTGTACCACATCCCAGTTTAGGGTTTTCACCATTTGAACTTGTATATGGCAGCAAGGTTAAGGGGCCTGTAGGGAGGCAGGGTGGCTTTCCTCCGAACCAGAGGGTAAAGAGCCACCCTCTCAGCCTGAGTGGGCGGGGCCAGACTAAGCTTACTCCAATACGCAGAAGGGGAGAGGTGGAACAGGAAGTACAAAGGGCGGGGCCCTTTGCCCAGTGAGAGCAGCACCAGGGAGGGAGACAGACACAGGTGGCTGGCTGTTCCCTCCAGACCCTGCTGCTGACCCAGGGGAGGCCCTGGGCCAGCAGAAACCTGACCTGGAGGAAGGACTGAGGCGACCAGGACTGCCAGCTGCCGAGTACCCAGAGGACCTGGAGGGCCAGGCTGTAACCTGGGCCAGTGTGAGCCTGACACAGAGGGGGAGCTGGAGCTGCCAGCAGCTGAATACCCAGACCAGCTGGAGGGACCAGAGAGGCCTGCTTGAGAGACCAGGTAGAAAGTAGCCCAGGGACAGAACTGCACAGTGTGGTTGGTGTATTTGGTCAGCGGGGTGCAGACGATTCCCCACTGACCCAGCAGTGGGACCCTCTCCTCCCGCCACTGTCAGGGCCCTGGGCTGGAATGCAGTGGAGTTGGGTGGGCCTGCGTTCCCCTACCCCAGCCAACCTGCCTTGGGTAGCAGATTCCTGAACGCTGCAGACTCGGGCCGGCGCTCCCCTGCCTGAGGGGCGTGCCACAGGCTCTGGCCAGCACACCTTCTCTGCTAATTCCCCAGTGACCGAAAGGTGTGACTAAGGCCTGCCAGTGGGACAGTAGCTCTCCATGGCCGCCTAGAGGCTCGGTGGACTGATTGAAACCAGTCACAGGGCCATTACAGTTGGTGAAGCAGCAATGGAAGGGGTTTACACCTTCTCCAGGAATTAACATTCTCGACTTTGTAACCAACCTACAAAACACCCTCCGAACCTCTTTAGCCCTTGCTAAAGAAAACCTAAAGGATGCTCAAAAAGAGCCAAAAGCCTGGTATGATAAACATGCCAGAGAGCATTCCTTCGAAGTAGGGGACCAGGTCATAGTCTTAAAGGTGCTCCAGGCCCATAAAATGGAAGCGTCGTGGGAAGAGCCATTCACGGTCCAGGAGCACCTGGGAGCTGTTAGTTGTCTCATAGCATTCCCCACCTCCAACTGAAAGCCTAAGGTGTATCATATTAATTCTCTAAAGCCCTTTATTCCAGAGAATTAAAGGTTTGTCAGTTTACAACCCAGGGAGGAGATAACTCTGAGTGGCCTGAAGGTGTCTACTACGAAGGGAAAAGTGCTGGTGGCGTGGAAGAGGTGAACCTCTCCATGACCCTTGGGCGTATGCAGCGACAGCAGATCAAGGAGCTGTGCACTAGCTACGCACAGACGTTCTCAGCCAACCCAGGACTGACTGAACGGGCATACCACTCCATTGACACAGGTAATGCTCACCCAATTAAAGTCCTACCTTACCGGGTGTCTCCTCAAGTGAAAACTGCTATAAAATGGAAAATCCAGGATATGCTACAGATGGGTGTAATCCGCCCCTCTGGCAGTGCATGGGCATCTCCAGTGGTTCTAGTTCCCAAACCAGATGGGGAGATATGTTTCTGCGTGGACTACCGTAAGCTAAATGCTGTAACTTGCCCAGACAACTATCCAATGCCACGCAAAGATGAACTATTAAAGAAACTGGGACGGGCCCAGTTCATCTCTACCTTGGACTTAACCAAGGGGTACTGGCAGGTACCGCTAAATGAATCTGCCAAGGAAAGGTCAGCCTTCACCACATGTCAGGCTGTATGAATTTAATGTACTCCCTTTCGGGCTGCGGAATGCACCCGCCACCTTCCAAAAACTTGTCGATGGTCTCCTAGCAGGATTAGGAGAATATGCAGTCGCCTACCTTGATGATGTGGCCATATTTTCGGATTCCTGGGCAGAACACCTGGAACATTTACAAAAAGTCTTCGAGCGCATAAGGGAGGCAGGACTAACTGTTAAGGCTAAAAAGTGTCAAATAGGCCTCAACAGAGTTATTTACCTTGGACATCAGGTGGTTCAAGGAACTATCAACCCCCTACAGGCCAAAGTGGATGCTATCCAAAAGTGGCCTGTCCCAAAGTCAAAGAAACAGGTCCAATCCTTCTTAGGCTAGGCTGGATGTTACAGGTGATTTGTACTGCAATACAGCCAAATCGCTGCCCCACTGACAGACCTAACCAAAAAGAAACAGCCAAATGATGTTCAGTGGACCGAAGAGTGTCAGAAGGCCTTTAACCAGCTTAAAGTGACACTCATGTCTGACCCTGTGCTTAGGGCCCCAGACTTTAACAAACCGTTCCTAGTAACCACAGATGTGTCCGAGCGTGGTGTGGGAGCAGTTTTAATGCAGGAAGGACTGAATTCTTGATGGTCAGTCAGTAAAAAAGAATGTTACGCCATTGTCTACACTCTGGAAAAGCTACGCCCATACGTTTGGGGACGGCGTTTCCACCTGCAAACCGACCATCCTGCGCTACAGTGGCTTCATACCGCCATGGAAAATAACAAAAAACTTATTCGGTGGAGTTTAGCTCCCCAAGATTTTGATTTTGACATCCAACACATCTCAGGAGCTTCTAACAAAGTGGCTGATGCACTCTCCCATGAAAGTTTCCCAAAATCAACTGGTTAAAATTGTCCTTGAAATGTAAAAAATATTGTTAGTCTTTATATACTTGGTAGTATATTTAAAGGTGCATGTGTCTTATTAACTATGTTTTCTCCTAAAGCTCCAGGAAGAAATCACAGCCAGCATTTCACCCTATCTGTGATTTGGGGGGCGTGTCATAAATATAAAGGGAAGGGTAAACACCTTTAAATCTCTCCTGGCCAGAGGAAAAACCCTTTCACCTGTAAAGGGTTAAGAAGATAAGATAACCTCACTGGCACCTGACCAAAATGACCAATGAGGAGACAAGATACTTTCAAAGCTGGAGAGGGGGAGAAACAAAGGGTTCTCTCTGTCTGTGGGTTGCTTTTGCTGGGACCAGAGCAGGCATGCAGGTCAGAACTCCTGTAAAGAGTTAATAAGCAATCTATTTACATATGCGTTAAATTCTGTTTTGTTTAAATGGCTAATAAAATAAGTTGTGCTGAATGGAATGTATATTCCTGTTTTTGTATCTTTTTGTAACTTAAGGTTTTGTCTAGAGGAATTTTCTCTGTTTTGAATCTGATTACCCTGTAAGGTATTTACCATCCTGATTTTACAGAGGTGATTCTTTTTCTTTAATTAAAATTCTTCTTTTAAGAACCTGCTTGCTTTTTCATTGTTCTTAAGATCCAAGGGTTTGGGTCTGTGTTCACCTATGCAAATTGGTGAGGATTTTTAGCAAGCCTTCCCCAAGAAAGGGGGTGTAGGGCTTGGGGAGATTTTGGGGGGAAAGACGTTTCCAAGTGGGCTCTTTCCCTGTTATTTTTGTTAGACGCTTGGTGGTGGCAGCAAAAAGGTCCAGGGACAAAAGGTAAAATAGTTTGCACCTTGGGGAAGTTTTAACCTAAGCTGGTAAATAAAAGCTTCGGGGGTTTTTCATGCAGGTCCCCACATCTGTATCATAAAGTTCAGAGTGGGGAAGGAACCTTAACATATGTAATCCGAGGATCTCACTCGCCTGCTGGGACCTGTCTCTGATCAGCCAATCATTCAGGTACAAGCAGATACAGATGCTCTGTCTCCTTAAGTACACTGCAATTAGTGCCAAGCATTCTGTGAATACTCTTGGTGCACTGGAGAATCCAAAAGGCAGAACTCTGTATTGGTAATGGTTTGGCCCCACTGTCAATCTTAGGTACTTCCTGTGGGCCAGGTGGATTTGGATATGGAAATACATCTCCTGCAAGTTGAGAGCCATCAACCAATCTTTAACTTGGAGAGAGAGGATGATAGAGGCAAGATTTACCATCCTGAACATGAGACAGAGTATTTGTTGAATCTTCTCAGGTCTAGAATAGGACAAAGACACCCTTTCTTCAAAATCAGGGTACTAGATTGGGACGAGAAGCCTCTCCTCCTGAACTTTTCTGTTACCTCCTCTACAGCTCCCAGATGAAGCAAGGAGGCCACTTCTGATTACAGTAGGCTCTCATGAAAAGAGTCCCTGAAGGAGGACGGGCAGAGGGGATAAGTGGAGAGTAAAGAGTGAAAATGGATGGGTTAGCCATAGGTGATGATCCCTAACACCCATCTGTTTGATGTAAGGGCAGATCATGCCCAGAAAAATTGGGTGAGGCAGATTCCAAAGGTAAAGCTCATTTGATTGGATCTGATGTGGCTCCCAACTGCGCTGTCAAATTTGCTGTTGTGTGCCAGGGGTAGGTGTGTTGCCAAGGAGGAAGGTCAGTGTCCCCTAATGTACTTTAGTTTCTTCTTGGCCTGATATTCAGGATACTTGTGCTGGTCGGCTGGTGTCTGTGGCCTCGACTGGGCCTACGGGTGCTACAGCTTGTGGTCCAGTGTTGGGATGCAAATCCCTGGGGGTCGTAAAGTGACCTTTGAGTCTTCTAATGAGTGCAGAGCACTATCTGCTTGCTCTCTAAAGAGCTCCATGCCCTCAAAAAGGGCAGTTCCTCAGTTGTGTTCTGTACCTCCTGTGACACTGTGCCCCATTCTCTTCATAGAGATATTATGATTATGACATACTTATGATATATTTTGTGCAAGATAAGGCATGTGAGATGTCATTGGAAAGATTATGATTTACTGAATATTATTATCCTATTTGTATGCATGTATCTTTTTTGTATCTGAAGTTATGAATATTGATTTGTATTCCAATGTGTTTACACCTGGGGAACCCACTACGCAAAAGGCTCTCAGCCTAGATGGCTGGCTGGGAAGGGCCCATTCAAGTTAAGGACCATTAGAGAAAACAATAGATCTTAGAAGAAGCTTATCTCTCACCTGGGAAGTTTTCCTGAGAACGCTACACACAGCCTCCAAGGCTGCTGTGACACTACAAGGACATTTGACCAGGTCACATGGTGCTGGACTCCATCTTGGGATGTCAGTATTTTTCCACTGATTGGCATGGGAACCAAACTTTGAAACTGAGGCCTGGTCTATAGTACACGGTTATTTCGGAATTAGCCGAGTTACTTCGAAATAAAACTGATTCCGTCCACACAACCAAACCAGTTTTTTCGATTTAAAGGGCTCTTTAATCCAATTTCTGTACTCCACTGTGGAGTAGCGCTAAAATTGAGATCGCAGTTCCGGGTTACAGGTACTGTGGACGGAATTCGACAATATTGACCTCTGGGAGCTATCCCAGAATGTCCAGAGCGGTCACAAGGGATCAACACTCTGAACTCCGATGCACTAGCCAGGTAGGCAGTAAAAGCCCCAGGAACTTTTGAATTTCCTGTTTGGTCATCATCAGCACAGGTGACCATCAGCACAGTCCACCATCACAAGAGATCCACGCAGTCCTGGATTCACAGACAAGCTCCAGCATGGTCTGAATGGGAGGTACTGGGTCTCATTCCATGTTGGGGAGATGCATCTTTTATGGCAGAACTATGTTCCAAAAAAAGAAACGTAAATACGTACACTAAAGTCTCCAGGGCCATGACGGAAAGAGGCTATTCCAGGGACACAGAGCAGCGTGTACAAAAATCAAGGAGCTCAAGCATACCAAAAAGCCACAGCCCCATACATGCTGCTTCTACCGTGAGCTGCATGCAATTATAGGGGGTGACGTCAACACTACCCCATCATTGTCCGAGGACCGTAGCATGGAGCGAGGAGGATGAGTTTTTGGAGGACAAAGAGGAGGATGAGGAGAGTGCACAGGCGGCAAGTGGGGAATCTGTTCCCCCCCTAGCCAGAAACTATTCTTAACGCTAGAGCCAATAGCCTCCCCCCACTCCCAATGCAGGCTCCCAGACCATGACTCTGGAGAAGTCACTTCTGGTGAGTGAGAGCTTGATTGGAGCCATGCGGTGGGGGGAAACCCAGCCACGCTGGGCTGTTCGCGTTTAGTTTAAAGGGCTCATCCCTGCTCAGGGCCTCATGAGAGCCATGCTGGGCTGTTCATGTTTAGTTTAAACGGCTCATCCCTGCTCAGAGCCTCATCAGAGTCACGTGGTGGGTGTGGCAGTGGGGAGGGTGTTGTGTGAAGCGATCATCCCAGAGAGCCCACAGGCCCTCCTTTTATATGGAAAACCCACCAGGCATTGCTTGCTATGGGAAAGGGGGCCCGGCTGTTTGAAAGCATTGAAAAGAATGCGGAAGAAGCAGAACCCCGCATGCCCCTAGGGCTTACCATGGCTGCCTGCAAGCTGTATTCTGTTGCCCGGCTGCATGTCGTGGCTTACTCACACCAAAGTAGCAGGCACTTCAGTATAAGAGGCAAAATGAGATCTTGTACAGAAAGAACATGTGCTGTGTACTATGAATTGCCTGTTTCACTGAGAAAGAGTGTCCCCTCTATTCTCTAAAATGTATCTTTTAAAATACTACCCTCCCTTTTTCTCCTCCCGCAGCAGGTGCAAATGTTTCAAAGCGGCCCCTATCTACTCCGTCCCAGAGGCTGGTCCAGATTAGAAGGCGGTGTGATAGACCCAAGCCAGTTGGGTACAGCAGAGTAGCCCTATTGGGATCTGGGAAGTGAGCGGGCAAGCCCACCCACTCCTAAAGGATTCCCCCCCAGCCTAAGAGGGGGATCCACAGGACCTGGACACCAAATGATTACGGGGGACAACTAATGAAATAACAGGGACAGGAGTGTGGTCAAAGGGTCAAGCAAAGGGAACCGGACGGGGACACCGAGCAGAGAACCCCGGACAGTGCCCACTGCTCCACAAAGGTGTCAAGGGAGTCAGTGGACGCCACCCAGAGGAACTCTGCCCGGAGGCATGAACGGACAGAGGATCGGAAATAGGCCCCAGAGTCACAGGAGACTCCATCGGCCAATCTCCTCACTTACAGCAAAGTAGCCCTATTGGGATCCAGGAAGTGGGTGGGCGAAGCCCGCCCACTGCTAAAGGATTCCCCCCAGCCTAAGGGGGGGATCCACAGGACCTGGGAAACCAAATACTTACGGGGAGCAACTAATGAACAACAGGGACTGGAGTGCGGTCAAAGGGTCAAACGAAGGGAACCAGACGGGAACACCGAGCAGAGAACCCCGGACAGCGCCCACTGCTCCTCAAAGGCGTCAAGGGAGTCAGTGGACGCCACCCAGAGGTACTCTGCCCGGAGGCGTGAACGGACAGAGGATCAGAAATAGGCCCCGCAGTTGCAGGAGACGCCATCGGCCAACCTCCTCACCCTGGTTTTATAGATGGCCACTTTAGCCAGGGCCAGGAGGAGGTTGACCAGGAGGTCCCGCGACCTAGTGGGGCCATGGACAGGGAGTGCGTAGATAAGGAGGTGAGGAGAAAAGTGCAACCAAAACCTTAACAAAATATTCGTGAGGAGCCGGAATAGGGGCTGCAACCTGGCGCACTCCAGGTAGACGTACGCCAGGGTTTCCCTCACACCGCAAAAGGGGCAGGTGTTCGGGATTGGGGTCAACCACGCCAAGTACACGCCCCTGCTCATGGCCCTGTGAAGGAGCCGCCAACTGATATCCCTGGCGGGCCTCGGAACTAAGATGGAATAGAGGCTGGCCCACCGGGGCTCCTCACCCTCTAGAGGTGGCAGGAGGTCCCGCCACTTTGTGTCAGGGCGGGACGCGAGGATGAGGACATGAAGGGTGTGGAGCACGAGCGTGTAGAGATGTTGTTTTGGCGTGGTCTGGAACCGGACTGGCTGCAGCTCGCGTAGCCGGCTCACGGTGAAGGGGCGGGGGGCTCGGTCGGGTCCACGGGGCAGGGGCCTGATAAAAAGGTCCGGAGGGCCTGGGGTGGAGGGTGGGCGGGACCCGCCCTCTCACAGGACCCGGTTGAGGTAAACCCGAGCAGCGGGCGGCAAAGCGGCCCTCACCTCCTGAAGTACACGCAGGGGAGTGTGAGGTCTGGAGAGCCCCATGCGCTCAGTGAGCGTCAGGGGATCCAGCCAGTCTCCCCGGTCATAGTCCAGGAGATCTCCGACTCTGGTGACTTCTGCCAGGACCAACCTCTGGTGCACCGAGGGGGACTCCGCCACCTGCACACGGAGCTGGGGGTTGTGTAGTAGGGGCTCTGTGAGGAGATCTTCCCCCACGGAGGCCGCCATGGACCTGGTTGCTGTGAACAGTTTCCAGGTCCAGAGGAGGTCCTGGTAGAAGACCGGCAGCCCGGAGAGGTCTCGCGGAAGACCCCTCGGATGGAGATAAAGGAGCTGCCGGTCATATCGGAGCCCTCGGAGGCGGCGCAGGAAGGCGTGCACCAATATGCTCCTGCCGGACTACCTGCACCATAAAGGAGCCTCTGCAGGGCCTGGAGGCGGAAGACATGGACCTGAGTGCAGAGACACTTCAGGCCCCGCCCTCCCTCCTCCAGGGGTAGATGGAGAACCCCTGCGGAGACCCAGTGCAGTCGTGACCAGAAGAACTCCAGAATCGACTTCTGGAGGTTGGCCAGGAAATCCAAGGCTGGAACCAGGGTGTTGAGCCAGTACCAGAGCATGGACAGGACTAGTTGATTGAGCACAGACACTGGAGTAGTCCTGTCCATCTCCGGAGCCGCTCTACCACCCAGCCGTCTAAACCGTGCCAGTTCTCCAGTGGAGACGGATGTGTGGCAGAAAGGTAAACGCGAGATAGAGCAGCAGACCCGCGCTCCACCGGATGGCTTGAAGCACGGGTGGGAGGGAGCTCGCCTGCCGCCAGTCCCCTACCACCAAGCCAGAGCTCTTGACCCAGTTGACCCGGGCAGAAGAGGCTGCCGAGTACACAGCCTGGCAAGCCTGCACCCGCGCCAAGTCGCCCGGGTCCTGGACCATGAGGAGTACATTGTCGGCGTATGCCGACAGGACCAGCTGCAGCTCCGGCTCCCGTAGCGCCAACCCTGTCAACCTCCTGCGGAGGAGACAGAGGAAGAGCTCGATCGCTAGAGCGTACAGCTGGCCCTGCCGTACTCCTCGCCCGAAGCTGAAGGGTTCGGTCAGGGTCCAGTTGAGCCTGAGCAGACACTCTGCGGAGGGGTACAGCACCTGGAGAAAACCCACAAACTGGGGTCCCAAGCCAAACGCTCACAGAGTGCCCAGGAGATACCCGTGATCCACCCTGTCGAACGCCTTCTCCTGATCCAGGGACAGGAGGGCGAACGACAGACCGTCCCTACACCCGATTTCCAAATGGTCCCGGACCAGATATAGGTTGTCAAAGATGGTGCAGCCCGGGACAGTGTAGGTCTGGTCTGGGTGGATCACGTCCGCCAGCACGGACCCTAGCCGCAGCGAGATGGCTTTCGCTAGACCTTGTAGTCCATGCTGAGGAGCGAGACGGGACGCCAATTTCGTAAATCACGGAGGTCCCCCTTCTTTGGCAATAAGGTGAGCACGGCTCGCCTGCACGAAAGAGGGAGGACCCCGCTCTGCAAAGACTCGTCCCAGACAGTAACTAAGTCTGGGCCGAGGACGTCCCAGAACGCGCGGTAGAACTCCACGGTCAGCCTGTCCATGCCCGGAGATTTATTGGTGGGCATGCGGTGGAGGGCTTCCGAGAACTTGGCCAAAGTGAGAGGCAGCTCTAGCCGGTCTCGGTCGCCTGCGCTGACCGTCGCGAGTTCGTCCCAGAGTACTCTGCAAGCATTAGGATCGGTTGGATCCGGGGAGAAAAGGCCGGTATAGAAGGCCCTGGGCCTCCTGCACATCTCCGCCTGATCTGTGAGGGGGGTGCCGTCCTCTGCGAGGAGGTAGGTGACGTGCTTCTTGGCCCCCCTCTTTTTCTTCAGGGCGTAGACGAAGCGGGAGCCGTGATCCATCTCCTGAAGGAGGCGGATGCGGGATCAAACAAAAGCACCCCAGGCCCGATGGTCCTCGAGGGCCCAGAGCTCCTCCCTCTTCTCCCGGCACGCCCTGCAGAGGGATGGATCCTCGGGGCTGGCGGCCAGATGCCTCTCCAGCTCTAAGACCTCCCGTTCCAACTGCCCTATCGCCGCATCCCTCCGTCGGCTGGCACCCCGGGTGTAGTCACGGCAGAAGAGCCGGGTGCGCACCTTCCCTAGGTCCCACCACCGCCGCGCTGAGGGAAAGGCACGCCGCTGCCCTCGCCAGGCCAACCAGAACTCCCAGAAGGATGCCATGAAGCCCACATCCTCCAATAAGCTGTTATTAAAATGCCAGGAGGCCGGCCCCGGCCTCTCTGCACAGAGAGATACCGTCATGGTGGCCAGGTGATGATCGGAGAATGGGGCTGGCCGGATGCTGGAGGAGTGGGCCTGTGAAAGATGTAAACGTGATAAATAGATGCGGTCCAACCGGGAGTAGCGCGACCGACGGGCCTCCACCCGGACAAAGGTGAACGTCGAGACGTCGTCCGGGTGGTGGTCGCGCCAGACATCCACCAGGGAGTGATGGTCGACTATCTCCCGGAGGACGTCCGCGGCGGCCGGACACTGCTCGGTCCCCGAGCGGTCCCACTCCTCGAGGGTCGTATTAAAGTCCCCGCCCAGGACCAGGCACTCGTGAGGATCCAAAGTGCCGAGGAAGGCGGACGCCTGCTGAAAGAAACGTAGCCGCTCCAGGCCCAATGTCGGGGCATAGATGTTGACAAGATTGACCACGAGCCCCTCCAAACGGACCCGGAGGTGCAGCACGTGGCCCGGCACAGCCTCGGCGACCCCCAGCACCTCGGGCCGTAGGTTGGGGGAGAACAGGGTCGCCACTCCAGCCGTACGAACTGTGACCCTGTAGACCCTGTCCCCCCAAAAAAGTAGACCCTGTCCCCCCATTCCAGCCGCCAACTAGCTTCGGCGGCCGGATCCGTATGGGTCTCCTGCAGGAAAATCACAGAGTACCCCCCCTCCCGAAGGAAGGAGAGCACCTGGCACCTGCGGAGACCCATCCTCCAGCCCCGGGTGTTTAACGTGATGATGGTAAGAGGTGCCATGAGGAAGGCTGGGGGGGATCCTCGCCGGCAGGGACGTTCGCGGTTCCCAACGGGCCACGCAACAATCCGTGACCTACCCCTTAGGTGAGTAACAAGTCATGGAAGCCGTGGACCCGCTGGTAGGCTGTGGCAGCCTGCTTCCCGGTCCTTTTACCCTCCCCCATAAGGGCCCTCGCGGCCCGGAGGATGAGATGGAAATCCCCCCATCACTGCAGGGCGATCTGCACCTTATTACGGGAGCCCCGGACGTCCTCAAGGAACTCCCACAGCTCCTCCCGCAGCGTATGGGGGTCCAGGACCACTAGCCCCCAGCTGTCCTCCGGAGGGACTACTGACACAGCCCCGTGGCCCACCGAAACGGGCAGGCAAGGGGCAGACCCCCGACGTGGCACCCGATGGGCTGGCGCCACTCAGCCCCCCTCAAACCCTGGCTCGATTGGGGGCGACGGAGGGAAGGTAGGAGCCCCTAGTGAGTTGGGACTGGGGAATACAGGAGCCGCTCCCTAGGGCCTATCCTCTAGGAGCGAGGAGATGACGGCCCCAGGGGCGGCAATGATAGCACGGGAGGTGGGGGGGACAGGAGTGGGGTTGACATCAGGGGCAGGGCAGGGATCCAGAGTAAGGGCAAGGCAGGGGTTGGTGCAGAGCCAGGGAGAGGGGCAAAGGTAGGGTCCTGGGCCCCAGGAGCCAAGCCGTTGGAAAATGGCCCCTCTCGATCAAGCTCTGGGAGGTGGGGGTGGGGCAGGGGGTCCTCCATGATGCTGGGCTCTGGCACCATGGCTGGCATAGTAGTCACAGCACCGTCGGTGGGGTCCCCGTCTGGGAAGGAGGTCAGTTGCCCCATGCCCTCAAGTGACAACCCGTGGGGCTCGGGTCCCAGTCGCAGCACACCAGCAGTCGCCTCGGTGAGCTCAGCAGCCAACAGCAGGGTGCCACCCACGGCCGGGTAGATGGAGGGGCCCGGGGAACCCTCGGAGGCGGGAGCAGAAACAGCCGTTAGGGGAAGGGGACCTGGGGAAGGCGGGGACAGGGTGAGGTCGCTCAGATCAAGGCCCGCTAGCAGAGGGTCGTCCTCCCCCTGGGTGACTGGGGTCAGACCCAGGGCCTTGATCTCCTCGTATAAGGAGGGGAGCTCTCCTTCCACCACCCCGTAGGTCTCCCCGCTAGTGCCCAGAGTGACACTCGCCCCGAGGCTCACAGGGGTTGCGGATGGTAATGGGGCAGATGGGGCTCCATCGGGGTCCTTGGAGGGAAGGGACTCTAAGGGAGGGACGGTACTGCCCTCCCGTGCTGCCACATTTTCCCCAGCCGGCACCAGGGGATGGTATGCGTCCGCGGGCAAAGCAGAGGGCTCGGCATCGGCGTCCCCCTTCTGGTCTTCCGGGGGGCTTCCGCATCAGTGGAAAGAAGTGGAGCTCGAGCCTTCCGCTTGCCCCGCTTCCCCTGGACTAGGGCCCAGCCTTCCATGGCATCATCGGGGGGCCGGCTAACAGGGGTCGGGTCAGGGGGCAAGGACGATGGCTCAGGGACCGTAGGAGGCAGCGGTGGGGCGGAATAAGGGAGGGAAGATTCCCCTTGGGGCGGGCCCTTTCCCATGCTTGGCGGTATCCCTGCCGCAGCCTCCTCTAGGGGCCCCGCCGAATTGTAGGCAGCAGAGGCGGGGCTCTCCCACTCGTCTGGGTATGCTGGGGAGAGCGCCCCTTGGGCCCGAGCAGGAGCAATGATGCACTGAGTGAGAGGAGGGGCGGCTTCGGCGCCGGGCAGCCAGGGGCGCCGGCGATGACGGGGTCAGCGCCCTGCCGGGGCTCAGGGGTTCCGGATGCCTCTCCTTGCCTGGCCAAGGGGCAGTCCCTCCGGACGTGCCCCATTGCCCGGCAGAGGTAGCACCGGGCCTCCCCCGTGGAATAATGCACCCGGTAGTGGGCCCCCTGGTAGGGGATCAAAAAGGACCCCTCAAGCGCCTCTCTGTCACGTGCTGCCGGCGGCAGTTGCAGCTGCACTTGCTGGCGGAACGAGAGGACGTGACGGAGGGCGGGGTCCTTGCAGCCCAAGGAGAGAGGGCTCAAAACAGAGATGGGCTTCCCCAGGGTAGAGAGGGCAGGTAACAGGGCGGCATTAGGAAGGAAGGGAGGGACGGAAGTCATGACCAGGCGGACACCCAGGTTGTCCAGCGGCTCAAGGGGGACGAACACACCCCCACCGCCAGGCCCTTCTCCACCGCCTCCTGGGCGGCGGCCTCCGATACCAGGAAGAAGACCACCTTCCTGTACATTTTTGGAGGCCGCCACAATGGCTGTGGGCCCCACCGCCCTCGCCAACACCCGCACATACGTCTCCACGTGGGGCGAGGTGGGCACCAGGAGGCAACGGACGCCGTGCTTCCTGGTCATGGTGGGAAAGTGGCCCCGGCCGCTATAGCTGGTAGCGGAGGCGGCGGGCGGGAGAGATGACGTAACGGTAGGCGGGGGGGCTGCCGCCACCTGGGCGTACGCCCTGGGGGCCGGGGGAGGGACACCCGCAGAGCTGGTGAAAGGAGCAGCGGGGTGGGAGGCCGCGGCCGGTGGCGGGGCCACAGCAGTGAGGGCAGTCTCTGCCATGGAGGGCCTGGACTTTTTGGCAGGGCCCTTCCCCTTCTTCCTACCCTGGCCCTTCCCGCCAGCTGGGGGGGCTGCCCCAGAATCTAAGAGGGGGAGGGACGTGGCAGCAACGGAGGTCACCCCAGTGACATTTCTCAAAGTCACTACCCTTGATAGCAGCTGGTCAATGATTGCGTTGGCTACTTGCAGCACAGCAGCCCCCGCAGTAGATTTGCCAACTCCAAACTGATTCCTGACTGACTGGTAGCTGTCGGGCGTTGCAAGCTTCCACAGGGCTATGGCCGCTCGCTTCTCAACTGTGAGGGCTGCTCTCATTTTGGTGTCTTTGTGCTTCATGGCAGGGGACAGCAAGTCACAAAGTTCCATGGAAGTGGCTGTACGCATACAAAACTTTTGCAGCCACTGGAAATCATCCCATACCCGCAACACTATGCAGTCCCACCAGTCTGTGCTTGTTTGCTGGGCCCAGAATCGGCGTTCCATGGCATGAACCTGGCCCACACCACCATGCTCTCCCAATCGCCACGTGCCGTGCTTCTTGGAATGTCTGTGTCCACGTCCTCATCACTGTCATCATCTCGCTGTCGTCACTTCCTTGCCTGGTTTTGCAGGTACTGCACATACTGCTGATAATGCGCGAGGTATTTACAATGGTCAAAACTGCAGTGGAGATCTGAGCGGGCTCCATGGCTATGGTGCCTGGATGGGTAATCCTGGAAAAAGGGCATGAAACATAGGAGAGCAGAGTGGCAGCAGAAGAGGTGCTGTTCGGTTCACGGTAGCTGAAAAAAGGCGGTAAATGGTTGTTTTCTGTAGCTTTCATGGAGGTGGGAGCCCAGGACAGACAACATGGAGAAGCTCGGAAGCGCTGCAATAGCGGGAGAGCAGAGTTGGCGGTGGAAGCTGTGCTGCTTGGTTCACGATGGCCGAGCAGAGTTGGCAGTGGAAGCGTTCGATGAGGAAGAGTAGATAGTAGAGATTACATGGGAAGATGAGAGGAAATGAGAGGTGGATTCATAGTAGCAGGAGAGCAGCGGTGCACCGTCTGCTGAAAGCAGTATGGCGTCTGCACACCAAAAAGGCACGAAACGATTGTCTGCCATAGCTTTCGCGAAGGGAGGAGCGACTCATGACACACACCCAGAAACACCTGCGAGAATGTTTTTGCCCCATCATGCACTGGGAGCTTAACCCAGAAGTCCAATGGGCAGCTGCAGGAACTGTGGGATAGCTACCCACAGTGCACCACTCCGACATTCAATGATAGCCTTGGTACTGTGGACGCACTCCGCCAAATTCACGTGCTTTAGGGGGGACACAGAGACTGAATGTATAAAATAGCTTCTGAAAATCTGAATAATTTCAAAATAATTTCATACTGTAGACATACCCAAAGAGTTCTCACCACATGCAAAAGCTATATAAGACAGGTGAGTGACATCATCTGGGTTCTTCACTGACTCCCCACCCAAGAAGGCTCCTGGAAACACCTGAGGAACACAGAGTGAACTGGGGGAAGTGCTGGACTGAGACTAAAGGGATTTTTAGCTTGTGAATGAAACACCTGGGCATTCCAAGCTGTAAGCAAATGCAGCTTGCTCCTTAAGAATCTGCAGCCTGCTTGTATCATCACTTAGGGTGAGACTTTGCTATTCATTTCCAAACTATATAGTATATTAAGCTCAGTTTGCAATTTTTTTATTTGCTACGTAATCTGCTTTGATCTGTTTGCTATCCCTTATAATCACTTAAAATTTATCTTTTATAGTTAGTACATTTATATTTACTTTGTCTAAAACCAGTGTGTGGGAATCAGAACTCAGGTTGGAAAGTTGTCACATATTCCTCTCCACATTGAGGAAGGAGGTGAATTTCATGATCTTACACTGTACAGTTCCCTATGCAGGAAAAGCTGGTATAATTTGGGTTTACACTCCAGAGAAGGTGTATGCCTGAGTAGCTGTGAAGTTCCCTAGCTGGAGCCTTCCTAGGCAGGGGCTGGTCATAGTGTTTGCATGTAACTGCAGCTGGGTGTGTCCCTAGTTGTATGTGTGCCGGTGAAAGTGCAGGCTGGAGCCTGGTGTGGGCTGGGCAGCTTGTCACAGCAGTACTGTATAAAGGGAGACCAGACTGGTGGGTCAGGAGGCTCAGTGGTACCCCAGTTCCAGGTGTGACCCTGGGGGGGAACCTGTCACACCTCCTTTGGGATACCTGATGCTTGGAGACACGGTGCTTTGCACATCATCACTGTGGTGACCACAGACCTCACCACTATGTCAGAGGTATCCATTACAGCTTGCAGTGCCATCTTGGCTACTAGTTGACCTTCCTTTATTGTGTCTCTTAGCTCCTTTCTGCTATCTTGCAGGAGCTTTGCAAGGAGGGGTTTCACCCTTGGATAATAAGGCCTGTCAGTTGGCCACATGCAGCTGCTGGGAGGCACAGGAGTATGACTTTCTCCCAGACACATCAAGTACTTTTAGGTCTTTGTCTTTTGGGATACGTTTGCTCAAATTTGATTTCCTGTACCACCAATGTGGCTAAGGAGCCTGGAGTGCGGTGGGAACAGAAGTTCTCAAAACCCAATGGAGGTAATTGGTATCTGTTCTCAACCCATTTCACAGTAGGTGTTTCCATGGGAGATGTCAGCCACAGATCCTTGGCTGGGTCCAGTAATCCCCTTATAAGGAGAGTGATCCTGGCTGGACCAAAAGCTGACAGGATGTTGAATAGCTTATGGGATTTTTCTGATATCTGCCATCTCTATCTCCAGAGTTTTGGCAATCTGCTCAAGGAATTACTAGAATGACAGCAAAAATGGACAAGGCTTGAAGCCTGTAGATTTCAAGTCTGCCATATTAAGGAGACCTGTGCAGGGCAAGGATCAATATAGGGAGTGTGTAAATACAGGAGAGTCTGTATAGGGAGGTCTAGCTGTTGGTACTCAGACTCAAGATGGGTCAATATGATCACAGGCATCAAAGATGAAGGTAATCAAAGATGTCTTCAAGAACTTCAGAAGGTTTGCATAAGATTTAGTCAAAGATAAGAACTAGCAGGTCTGAAATTGTCCAGGTTCTGTCTCACTGCTGGGGGGTGTAGGGGGGAAGAGGGAACTGAGGGAGGGGCATAGTTGTTCTTGCCCTTTATGCATTCACACAGGAGCACAGTGCACATGCATGGCCTACTCAAAAATTTCCAGACACATGCATACCTACAACTGACACCTATTTGAAGACTTTTTTTTTTCATGTCACCAAAACAGGCTGCATGAAACTCCCAGACAGTAATCTAAAGCTACATGGGCTGCAGTAATATAAAATGTATTAAGAATAGAAAGAGAGAGTCAGATTAAAACAAAATGGCATTCATAACATAAATTAATAGTCTTACCCTCTTCAAAAACTATTTCAAATAGGTCCATTCCATGTCATTACAGAGAATAACAAATCTTTTCCTTTCCTCAGGAATGTCCATCTTGTCCCTTGACTCTCTTTCTATTCTATTCACTCTACTCTTTGGCCAGGGAGCATGTTAGAGAATCTGCCTTTTATCTTAGGTGTCTCATATCATTCCTTCCTTTTTGCTTTGTCCTCAGTTGTACCTTGATCAGTCCCCCTGTAACCTCCTCCACAAATATATTTACATAAATGTAATCATGGAGAAGTATATGACAGTATCTTATGAAATGTTCATTATATGTGTCCTGAATCCATTCAGGATTCGATTTGCTGTTTTGAATAGTCAGTTTGTGGTTCCTGTTTTTTCTTTATCACCTCGACAACCCAGATTCCTTCTGTGGGAGCATATACATATAGTTCTATCCAGTCCCATCCTTGCATCTTATTTCCAAATAAGCATTTCCCTTCTCCAACAGTCATAGGATCTTTGTTCTCTCTTAGCAACCATATATTTGCATGTGAATTGTCCTAGTCAGAGGTGTTAATCTGAAACTGGCTCATTCTGTCTTTAAAAATACAGGGCTAATATTTTTGTAATTCTCAATTAACATTAATTCTGTGTTATACCAATCCAAATTACAGGACGTTTCTCCATTTTTCTAATCTCTTTCAGTTAGAAGAACCAGTCTTTTTGCCAAGTGGATTTTTCCTGAAGGTATAAAAATATGATACCTTTCATTGCTGCAGATAAGTAAATAAATAATCTCTAAACGAGAGTTTTTCAGAAGGATAACTACCTGTCAGAAAATCCTTTAGGTTTAGCTTCCATTGTTTACCGAAAAATTTTCCCTGTGGAAGAATGAATTTTTAATTACAGAACATATAATAAATGCGTCTTCTAGAACCTCGAACAAAGGAGGACCCATAGTACAAGCTGTACCGACTTGGAACAGACATGGAATCCATTTGTTCCAGTTTCCAACAGTAGCCAACATCAGATGGTTCAAAGACTGGCATAACCACACAATGCAATTAATTTTGCAATACTATACAGTGAAGGGAGGGAGCTCTTCCAGACCCAGCAGGTGATCAGTTTAAGCTTTGTGCATAACCTTTATAATTTTATGCCAACCATCTTAATTGCAGATGTTATGAAAGCATAATAAAATATATTGTCATAGAAAAAGAAAGTGAACTTAAAGTTATTCTTCAGGAATCCTACTACTTTAGTCATTGCCTACATAGTCTGTTATGAGCTCAAAGGCTTGCCCCAGGTCAGCAGGGAGGACTGTACACATTAAGTCTGAAGCATGTTGCTGAGTATGGCTCTTCTGAGAACAAGGTCCACTGGAAAGGACATGGAATCAAGAGCTAATTGACCAGTAGCTCATGACTACACTAGAACACAGAATTTGTTTAAGATGGGGGGATGGAATTTAGGAATATAAAAATTTCAGTCCTTCTACTGAGAAGAAACTAGGTATTTGCATTTCAGGGACTTTGAAGTATCAGTTTTGCTGATCCCATTCATGATTTATGTTTTCCATTATAGTAGTGTACACTGGGAAGATACAGTGGAATGGAAATTTCTTCTCCCAAAAACACAACCTTGTAGTTACTCAACACTGGCTTCTAAACCCAAAGAAATCAGGGCCCTGAGAATTAAGGCCTCTGATGTATCTGCCTGGGATATCCCATTCTCTGAAGTCTAGCTGATCTGGTTGCATAAATACTTAATCCAAAGTTTTGGAGCAGAGGGAAACAAACCCATAGTTGGGACCCTCCTTCCAGAGGGTGTTGTGGTATCCTCTCGCACTGAGGATATCTCTCCGGGGAGGAAACTCCAGTTATTAGGAAGAGACAGATAATAGTTATGGGGGATTCAATCATTAGAAACATAGATAGCTGGGTTTGTGATGACCAGGAGACCTGCATGGTGACTTGCCTGTCTGGTGCAAAGGTTGCGGATCTCTTGAGACATCTAGATAGACTTATATGTAGTGCTTGGGAGGAATCGGTGGTTGTGGTACAAATAGGTATCAATGACATAGGGAAGGATAGGAACTCTTTGCCAGAGGATGTTGTGAAGGCCAAGACTATAACAGGGTTAAAAAAAGAACTAGATACATTCATGGAGGATAGGTCCATCAATGGCTATTAGCCAGGATGGGCAGGGATGGTGTCCCTACCTCTGTTTGCCAGAAGCTGGGAATGGGCAACAGGGGATGGATCACTTGATGATTACCTATTCTGTTCATTCCCTCTTGAACACCTGCATTGGCTACTGTCAGAAGACAGGACACTGGGCTAGATGGACCTTTGGTCTGACCCAGTATGGCCATTCTTATGTTCTCCCTACTTTCAGTCCTTGCATGAAATCCTGAGCCCCCTGAAGTCAATGGGAGTTTTGTCATTTACTTGAATGGGGGGGTGGGGCAGTTTTACTCACAACTTGGATCTGACACTGAACAATTAGATCACTCCCACAACAGTCTCCATTTTATAAAATAGTCATGTAAACATGTAATAATTTAAGCATTATTTTCCACCAAGGCACAATGGAAAGTTGAGTTTACCAGAAATTTCAACCAATTTGGAGTGGATTTATTTTAAAAAACATTCAGCTCTCACTTAAAGGCCATTGTGGAACACCATAAGCCAGCAGAGAGCTAGTGTTGGTTTGAGAGCCTCCCTGACCAAGAAAAAAAAAAAAAGAATCTTCAGTCCCTTTTACCATCTCATAGAAAAACCAAAAAGGATTCCACATCTCAGCCCCCATTATAATGAACAGCTTGGTCCAGTTCAGAACACTGATCTGTTAGCATTCAGGGTGCAAAGTCAATTCTGATACATAATCCACTAATACATCAGATATTTTGTATAATGCTTGAAGTATAAGTAACAAGGAGCCATCTAACAGATATTTGGAACTTCATCCAGGTGTTTAAAATATTTGTATTATAATATTGAAGAGCTTGCTCAAGTTATATAAAGTTTATACTAAAACCTTCTCCAAGGTATTTTTCAGATCTCACCATCAGATTAAAAACAGTTTAAACGTGCCAGATGTTTAAATGAACAACAAATGCTACAAAGGGTAAACAACATGGTTCTATTAAAAACTGTCTTCAACCATGGCACTCAGTGACAGCAATACAATATTTTCTTGGCAAAGCATCTAAGAAAAATAGGCCATAAATTAATTTATAGTCTAGTATTCTAATACATTTGTGTTATCATAACATACTTTATATAAACTCTTTCCTGAGATACTTTGGGTAGTTTAATTTTGTTGTATTACTGGATGCATTATCTTTGATGATTCACTTTAAAACACCTGTACAATATTTTTGTGTGTAGGACACTATCAATAACACATAAAAAGTAGTAAATGCAAATATAGGGCAATGGAACAGCTCTTATAAATGTTGCACTTTTAACCATCTTACACACACTTGAACATTTGTCTCCTTTGAAAAAAAAAATGAAGTTACATCTAAGAATCTACAAAATGCAAAAAAGTATTTCAGGAATGTTAGGGGTTGGAGAATAAGATAAATGACACAAAGAAAAAGTCGTAATTCTTATTGGCTAGGTGTTGTCTTCAAAAGCAACTGGACATGTTGTAATCAGTTCACAGCATAATAAATATTTCTACTAATCTGTTTTGGAAGAACAAATGTCTTTAAGGGTTTCAAGCTCCTCTATAAGTTTCTTGTTCTGAACTTCTAGCACTGCAACACGACTCTCCAGACATTTTATATATTCTTTCTTCCGACGTCGACATTCTTTAGCAGCTTCCCTGCAAAAAGCAGAAGTAAAGAGTGCAAACAAAAACGCCATTTGCAGCTATTAGAAAATGCAGATTGAAGAAAGCTCAGTATAGTATGGAGACCATGACAGCATTCCAAATTTTGGAACAATTTCCCAAATCAGTCTGAAAACACTAAGCAAAACTGGGTTCACAAGGGTCACAAGTGTCCCTTCCTCAAATTCACATGGCAATCTGTAGAATTGCTTCATCTCATGACTTGATTAAAGTTCATAGTAAACAAGGTCCAAGTCAAAGACAGTTATTCTGCTTTATGGCAATAAAGATCTTTGAGGGCCTTGAGTTCCTCAATCAGTGTCTTGTTTTGGTTTTCAAGCACAGCCACACGATTTTCAAGACATTTGACATACTCCTTCTTCTTTCTGCGACATTCTCGAGCAGCTTCCCTAGAACCAACACAAGGCAAATAACTACAGGAACAGCCACAACACGGCAAAGACTGGATAAGTGAAATTACCTGAAATCCCTACAATTCCACAATAAATCAATCATACGTCAGACACAAAGAAAGCTAAGCAATAACTGTAGACAATTGCACGATTAAACAGCAACTTAAGACAACAGGAACAGCTTGTTAATTAATATAGTTTGCTCAGCTTTTACAGTACAATGAATGAACTTTTACTCACATGAACCCAGACACACACAGTGGGGACAATAATCAGATATTAATGAACCTCCTTCAACTGCACTATTATGATTTAATTACTGCCTTCATTTCTGAAAACAGCATTTTTTTGTTCCCATTACATCCCATTTTGATGTGCTTATGCAGGTATTCGGGGCATCATATTCTGCAATCAAAAAGTTTAACTCCAAAAATGTTACAGAATTACCTTTCAAAACACTTAATGTAGAAGCACCAGATTACATGCCAAGTTTCAATTTAATGTAACCTTGACCTTACTTTTGCAAAACTATGGGTTAGGGTTAGTTATAATTCAACATGGGCATAATTGTTTTCTTTAAAAACATTCATTTGTACTCATAGAGTTCTGATTCTTCTTTTTATGCAAAGACAACCACCCTTTTCATAAATCTGTTCAAAATTCTGTTACATAAAAGTTAAGCAGTTTGGGAAGGATTTTCAAAAGCACTTGAGTGAGTTACCACCCAACTTCGTTGGATATTTAAGCACATCTGAGAATCCCACCCCTTAATATTTACAGGGATGATGTTATAAATTGTCATCATATATTAAGAAAAATGCTTTCCTGCATTCTCTGAAGAAGAGGGTGTGAAACTAGTTCAGAAACTGAAGAGAAAAGAATTAAAAAGAAAAGGAAGCAGTACGAAAACACGACAATCGTCATAGAGTGATTTAAAACAAAGATAGGCAAGAGAGCAACACAATATCATGAATGCAATAAGAAAGGATGCAGCAATTCAGTAATGTAGAGATTTACATAGGGGTCTATTTCTTCCTGCTAAGTGCATGCACCTAAATTCCACTGAGGTTAGCAGCAGGTATGCACATCCATAGATGAGAAAACAACACCATTATAGAAGTCAGAGTAATGAATGAAGAAAGCAAGATAGTTTAGCTTATTCTGCACACCAAAGTACATCCCAAAAAATTAAAAAACATATCCAAAGTGACCCAGTGCACCAACTGTCACACCTAAAGCAACCAAAACTGAAGTTATCCTATGGCAGTTTTATTTATTTTGAAAAACATCTTCCTCACAGCATGCCATGTAACAGTCTGCAACAATAATTTCAGAGTACAATAAAAGTTTCTTTTACAGTACACACTGGATAGATATTTCATTACACACCCACCAAATTTAAATGTAGTTTATATTTAAAAAAATACAAAGGAGATAATGTAATTTGTGTTACAGAGAAAATAACTGATTTTAATCACAGAAATATTTTTCATCCTGCAGGATTTATATTTTTGATGTACATTTGGGTAGAGGTTTTGAAAATAATGCAGATATTCGAGTTTCAGACAGCAATAATTTTATGCTTCCTTCCAAAAGAAGCAAGCAGACAGCAACTGTAACCCACATGCTTTATACTTATGTTTGCCAACCCTCCAAGATTGTCCTGGAGACTCTAGGAATTCACATTAATCTTTAACTAAAGACTATGTCTTGTGACGAAACCTTCAGGAATACATCCAGCCTAAACTAGCAACCCTATTTATACTGCATCATCTGACCTTGTTTGTCCCAAGAAGGAGAGAGAAGCAGTGAAGGGGAGACATGGATTTTAGTTAGCATACTGTGTCTCTGCATATGCGGGGAAACTTAGTTAAAAGGACCCAGAAACATTCAGAAATAGGGTGTGGCAGTTACTTAGACATACTCACTAGCTTTTTCTGAAGTTGTATAGGAAGTTTTCATTGTGGGCAATCTGCCTGGCCTGACAGGTCACCACTCTCTGAGAGCTGAACCAATGAAAGCATACTGGGGAGGAACAGAACTGAGAGATATATCTCCTAAAGGGCTGGGTCCCAATACCTGTACCACTCTGGATCCACAGGCTACAGATTTCTTTTTCACTAGCAATTTAGGAGACCTATTCCAAGGGCTGAATGCTTCTAGCCATGGAGATTTCCAGACTGCCTGTCTGCTGACAGGGTTCTGAAGTATTTGAAAGGACTGAGATGCACCTATTCTTCCCCAGCTCTGAAGAGTCCAGGTGACACATATTACGTATTATGACTACACTATAAAAAAAACAAACAGTTACTCACCTTCTTGTAACTGTTCTTCGAGATGTGTTGTTCACATCCATTCCAATCAGGTGTGCGCGCACTGCATGCACAGTTGCCGGAATTTTTTCTCCCAGCAGCTCCCGTTGGGTCGGTTGTGGAGCCCCCTGGAGTGGCACCTTCATGGCACTCAATATATGACCCTACCAACCCGGCCCCTCCTCAGTTCCTTCTTGCTGGCTACTCCAACAGAGGGATAGGAGGGTGGGTATAGGAATGGACATGAACACCACATTTTGAAGAACAACAGTTACAAGAAGGTGAGTAACTGTTTTTCCTCTTCAAGCGCTTGTTCATATCTATTCCAATCAGGTGACTCCCAAGCTCTACCCTGGAGGTGGGGTCGGAGTCAAGGAATCGCTGATTGGAGCACCGCTCTGCCGAAAGCTGCATCATCTCTGGCGTGCTGTGTGATGGCATAGTAAGAGGTCAACGTATGCACCGAGGACCAAGTAGCTGCCCTGCAGATTTCCTGTATCAGGACCTGAGCCAGAAATGCAGCTGATGAGGCCTGTGCCCTTGTGGAATGAGCCTTAAGAAGCAGGTCTGGGACCTTGGCCAGCTCATAACATGTGTGGATACAGGCCTTGATCCAGGAAGATAATCTTTGAGATGAGATCAAGAGTCCCTTGATGCAGTCCGCCACTGCCACAAACAGTTGGTTCAACCTCCTGAACAGCTTTGTGTATTCAATGTAGAATGCTAATGCCTGCCAAACATCCAATGAGTGGAGCCTTTGCTCTTGGGTACTGTTGTGTGGCTTGGAATAGAAGACAGGTAGAAAAATGTCTTGGCTAGTACAGAATTGTGACACTACTTTAGGGAGAAAGGCCAGTGAGGTCTGAGTTGTACCTTGTCCTTGTGGAAGACCGTGTAGGGTGGGTCAGAGGCAAGGGCCTTGAACTCTGAGACCCTCCTGGCTGACATGATGGCGACCAGGAAAGCTACCTTCCATGACAGGTAGAGAAGGGAGAAAGTTGCCAGTGGTTTGAATGGGGGTCCCATTAATCTGGAGAGGACCAGGTTAAGGTCCCAAACTGGAATAGGCTGTCTAACCCAAGGATATAGCCAATCCAGGCCCTTAAGGAAACATCCTACCATAGGGTTAGTGAATATGGAGCGTCCAGACGTGCCCGGATGGAAGGCCGAGATAGCAACAAGGTGTACCTTGATGGATGATGCTGCCAGGCCTTGTTGGTTGAGGTGCAGATGCTACTCCAGGATGAGTGGAATAGACAGCTGGAGTGCGGGAATGTGATGTTCGGCTCACCAGCAAGTGAACCTTTTCCACTTGGCCAGATAAGTGGCCCTGGTGGATGGTTTTCTGCTGCCGAGCAGGACCTTTCTTACTGGTTCCGAACACAGGAGCTCCATTGGGTTTAGCCATGAAGCTTCCAAGCTGTGAGATGGAGGAACTGGAGGTCCGGGTCATGAAAGTGACCGTGGTCCTGCGTGATCAGATCGGGGAAGAGTGGTAACATGATGGGAGTGTCCACTGACAGCTCCAGAAGCATCGTATACCAATGCTGGCAGGGCCATGCTGGGGCCAGCAGAATTACTACAGCTCTGTCTCTGCGGATTTTCAGCAGTACTCTGTGCACGAGTGGGAATGGTGGAAAGCATATTGAGACGGTCTCCCCAGGGGAGCAGGAACACATCCAAGATCGAACCTGGGCTGTGTTTCTGAAAGGAGAAGAACATGGGGCACCACCTGTTGCTCCGGATGGCAAACAGATAGATCTGGGGAAAACCCCACTTTTGGAAGATGGAATATATGTCATCGGGATCGATGGCCCACTCATGATTGTGAAAGGATCCTCTGAGGTGGTCTGCTAGTTCATTCTGCACACCTGGGAGACAGAACTCCTTCAGGTGAATGGAGTGGGCTATACAGAACTCCCATAGCTGAAGGGCCTCCTGACATAGGGGGGAAGAGTGGGCTCCACCTTGCTTGTTGATGTAAAACATGGCCGTGGTGTTGTCCGTCATTAACAACACACAGTGGCTTTGGAGCTAGAATAGAAAGGTTTGGCATGCTAGCCATACTGCTCTGAGCTCTCTGATATTGATATGCAGGGAGAGCTCATCCTGCAACCATAATTCTTGTGTCTGGAGCTCTCCCAGATGCACCCCTGCAACCCAGAGCTGATGCGTCCCTTACTAGGGACAAGGAGGGCTGGGGGCTGTTGAAGGGGACTCCCTTGCAGACTGTGCAAGGGTTGAGCCACCACTGGAAGGACTCGAGTACTTGGTCTGGCACCATGACCACAGATTCCAGGCTATTGTGCCCCAGGCAGTATACAGATGTGAGCCATGCTTGAAGTGGTCTGAGCCTCAGTCTGGCATGCCGAACCACATAAGTGCAGGCTGCTATGTGGCTGAGGAGACTCAGGCATCCACTTGCGATAGTGGTTGGGTACCATCTGAGGCTTTGGATAATATCTGTCATGGTCTGAAATGGGGTCTCTGGCAGGAGCGCCCTTGCCTGCACCAAGTCCAACACTGCACCGATTAATTCTATTCTTTGAGTTGGTGACAAGGTTGACTTGTTCATGTTGAGCAGGAGACCCAGCCTCTTGAAAATTGCTCTGACTAGTCGGACTTGAGACTCCACCTGCTGGCTGGTGTGCTCCCTGATTAGCCAGTCGTCAAGGTAGGGAGATACCTGCACCTGCCTCATGCGGAGAAAGGCTGCTACAACCAACAGACACTTGCTGAACACTTGAGATGCTGTCGACAGACCGAAGGGGAAGACCATGAACTGATAGTGTTTGTGTCTGGCTACAAACCACAGAAATTGTCTGTACGCCGGCCGAACAGCTATGTGAAAGTATGCATCTTTCATGTCTAGGGCAACATACAAGTCTCCCGGATCCAGGGAAGGAATAATAGTGCTCAGGAAGACCATGCATAACTTCCACTTCACCATGAACCTGTTGAGGCCACACAGGTCTAGAATGGGTCTGACACCCCCCTTTGCCTTGGGGATTAGGAAATAGCGGGAGTAGAACCCCTTGCCCCTTAGCTCCTGAGGAACCTCTTCCACTGCTTCTATGGCGAGGAGTGATTGCACCTCCTGGACAAGAAGCTGCTCGTGAGAAGGGTCCCTGAAGGGGAAGGGGGGTGGAAGGGAGGGGAGGAGCACAATTGGAGAGAATATCCCACTTCTACCATGTGGACAACCCAGTGGTCCAATGTTATTTGGGATCATGCACAGTAGAAGTGGGATAGATGATTCCGAAAGCAGAGTTGAGGATCCGATATACAGTCTGGCACGTCGTCCCCGGGTGCACCTTCAAAAGGCCTGCTTGGAGATGCGGGCTGGGGTGGCTTATGCCTGCTGTTCCTACCTCGCCTTATAGAAAAGTCTTGCCTAGGGCAAGGTTGGTAAGGACGTTGAAGGGGCTGAGGTTTAAAAGTGTTTTCGCTGAGTAGCTGGGGTATGCATCCCCAGCGACTTCATCATTGCCCTCGAATCCTCTAGGTTGTGTAGCCTGGAGTCTGTTTGCTCCGTGAATAATCTTGTCCCATTAAAGGGCAGGTCTTGCAGAGTCTGTTGGACCTCGAGGTGTAGGCCTGAAACTTGAAGCCATGAGGTCCTCCTCATGGCTATGCCAGAGGACAAGGTACGCGCTGCTGAGTCAGCAGCGTCCAGTCAGGCCTGTAAAGAGGTCTGTGCCATTGTCTTGCCCTCCTCCACAATGGCCCCAAACTCGTCTCTGGACTCCAATGGTATTAGCTCCTTAAATTTGAGCATGGAGTTCCATGAGTTAAAATTATATCTGCTCAGGACTGCCAGCTGATTAGTGATCCTGAGCTGTAGGCCCCCCGTGGTGTAGACCTTTCTACCAAAAAAGTCTAGTTTTTTTTAGAGTCCTTGGACTTAGGCATGGGTCCCTGCTGCCCCTGCCTTTCACGTTCATTGACCGCAGACATCACCAAGTAGCAGGGCTGTGGGTGGAAGTATAGATACTCGTAATCCTGGGAGGGAACAAAGTACTTGCATTCTACTCCCTTGGCCCCTGGAGGGATGGAGGCTGTGATCTGCCACACAGTTCTGATGTTGTTTTGAATGGTCCTAATGAGTGGCAGTGCTACTCGGGATGGACCTTCTGGGGCCAAAATGCCCACCATTGGGTCCTCCTGTTCCACCACCTCCTTGGCTTGCAAGCCCATGTTGAGCGCCACCCTGTGGAGTAGATCCTGGTGGGCGCGATTATCTATGGGTGGTGGTCCTGAGACAAAAGTTCCCACTACCGCCTCATCTGGGGAAGAGGGGGATGCAGGTGGGGGAACCAGGTCATCTAGGGCCTGCTGGTCCATGGGGACCTGCTGATTGACCTGCTGTTCTGGGTCGATAATCCCCTGTTTCACCGTAGGGGCAGGGGTCTGTGTTGGTGAAGATGTTGTAACCGGAATCCCTTCAGCACCTCTGGGCACGGGAGCCTGGGCTCAGATGCCACCGACTGGGAGCCCTTGGACAAGGTACCCTGGGGACTGGTGATATGCCCAGGGGGTCCAAAAAGGCCACTGTGCCGGTCCTTGCAATTGGGGCGGCCATGGTATTGTACCCACATCAGGCCGTCGATATGTTGAGCGGTGCTGGCTCCGGTGTGAGTAGCCAGACCCCATGTCTGATACTGAGGATGGGGACCGGTATCTAGAGGGCCATGGCAGTGCCATTCGGAGCTGGCCAGGTGAGTGGTGCCACGTGGAAGGGGAGCTGTGCTGAGACCTCGATCTGTATCGCGCAGATCGGTGATGCAATGATGACTGGTGCTGGGAGTGGGACTCTGACGATCCAGGGACCAGCACCGGGACTCCGAGCGGCACCCGCTTCCAGTGCTAGGGATTGCTGACCTGGTGATGCGGCCAAACACATCATTGTTGGTTTGCCACAGGAGGGTAGCACCATCGGTGGTGCCGGGGGCTTGTTACAGAGAGTCGGAAACTGCGCAGCCTTGAAGGTGTCCTGAGTGGACGGCAGCCCCACCTCCTCCACCATGTGGATTGGGGAGTCCAACGGTCCTGGGCTCAACAGTACTCCTTGCGTGTCTGAAGTTCCCAAAGCTGACTCCAAGGGTCTCAGGGCCGGGTGTTCCTCTCTGGGACACGTCCCATTGGCAAAGACCACAGGGGAGGGTCTCACAGGAGATCCGCCTCTACCCTGCTTGGCGTGCTTCTTCTGAAGTGCTGGAGAGTGGGACCGGTGCTGGGCAGTTCCCACAGTCTTAGGCACGGGGGATCAGCGTGGTGCCACAAGTCTCTGTTTGCTCGGAGATCTTCTGCAGTGCCAATTCTGTCGCCGATGCTGGTGTGCTCTGCACTGAGGAGCTCGGTGTTGGCTCCTGCCGTGCCAAGGCGGGCTGCAATTTAAGAGCCGCCTCCATGAGGAGTGTTTCAACCTGAAATCCCACTCTTTTTTGGTCCTGGGTTGAAAACCCTTGCAAATCCTGCACCTATCGGCTTGGTGAGCCTCCCCCAGACACTTTAAAGAAGCATCATGGGGGTCGCCTGTTGGCATGGGCTTATTGCAGGACTTGCATGGCTTGAACCCCAGGGATCAAGGCATGCCCCGAGGTCCCCAAGGGGAAAGGTTGGGATGGAGGGGAAACTCCCCATTCCTAACAGAACTACTAGCAACTAATAAAACTAGAACAACTACTAAGGTAAACTACACTATAAAGCTAGGGGAAGCAAGGAGAACTTGTAAGCAAGCCACTTGCAGTTCCGACAACCATCACAGGTGGTAAGAAGGAACTGAGGAGGGGCTGGGTTGG
The DNA here is from genome assembly GCF_965140295.1 of Lepidochelys olivacea. NCBI lineage: Eukaryota > Metazoa > Chordata > Testudines > Cheloniidae > Lepidochelys > Lepidochelys olivacea. The sequence continues at coordinate 243,528,616 of NC_140412.1, read as the reverse complement.
CAGGTTCATATATTGAGTGCCATGAAGGCGCCACTCCAGAGGGCTCCACAGCCGACCCGACGGGGAAAAATTTCCGGCAACTGTGCATGTGGCGCATGCACACCTGGTTGGAATGGACAAGCACTCAAAGAAAAAGCTAGGAAATCATCTCTGAGAGAAGATCAGAGGGAAATGTGTTTATACATGTATACTAAAGAATAGAACTGTAAATGTAATGTTGAAATCTTATATTTAGATATATTTAACAGCAACAAAGGGGTGGACGATTGCTGGGGCTTTTTGGCTCCTGAAGAAGTGTAGGTAACATAACTATGTGATAAGTACACTAGCTGGATACCTCTACAAAATATGACTGGCAATGAAAAAGTTAACACTAATATTTAAATTGTCATAATTATATTTCAGTGTTAAAAGTCCATGGGGATGAGTCGGACAGCTCATGCCTTTGATTTGAGAATTATTGTTTCAGGCTCTCTGTAGACTCGGGAAGACAACACTGCATTGCTTTCTGATCAGTTAAGATTGAAACTGATTTTCACAGTCATGAAGGCTAGAAATATATTTTTCAATGAAAGCTTAGATTTAGTAACACAGTTTTGCAGGAAAGGGTGTTCCTCATGACTCAGTGGAAGAAAAGCAACTTATGGTTTAGGTAATTACTGGCCATTATACATCAGTTCTATGTAGGTACACACTTGGTGGTTTAACAGCTAAGAATGTTCTGCTCTCCCTCCATCAAATCATGGGCCACAATACCTTAAGAATAAGAATTTATTATAATACTTTCCTTTGGAGAAGATTAATCGTAGCTGACATTTGCACTTTGCCGCCGTAACTAATAATTATATTACAGTTACACACTCTTACCTATTTTTCATAAGTCTCAGTTCCCTTTTGCGTGTTGCCTCTTCTGCTAGCTGCTGAGGGCTATGCAAAGTTCCTGGTGAAGCTGCCATTACCACTCCCTGAGGCAAAGCTGTGGTGGGAGTTCGTATCTGGTAAGATGGCATATCTCCAGTGGCAGCTGTATTAAAGAAGAACGTTTTTTACTTTATATAAACTTAAGCTGTCAAAATCTAACTGAAATAACAAATGTCTGACACGTTAATCAGGATCTCTATTATATCAAACATTTCATAGGCTTGTGATGTGGTGACACAAAAGCTAACAAATACAACTAAGACATTCTTCTATCTACTTTGTAACACATTAGTTACACAACACATTTTAAAAGTAGTTTTATGTTTTTAACTTGGAACCAGTCCCTTTCTGAGCTCTCTCTTTGTTTTCTTAGTTTCTCTAATTTTTCATTCATTTCTAAGATGTTCTTTTGCTACTTTCATGAGAGAGGCAACCTTTAAAATGTCATTAAAGCTGGGTAAGTCTTAATGTATGTGGCATGTCTAACATTTAAAATTAATATACATTTAAATGTTGAGTGTCTCACACTTAAAAATAAGAGCAAGTTCTTGCCTATTAATTTTGATATGTTTTCTATATCATTGCAGACCAAAGAGCATAACTTTCCCTCATCACAGCAGATGAATACAGAAGATCAAATTTCAGGTGTTATTACATCTCATTAAATTTTGTACTGCGTTTCCTTAAAAAAAGTAATTCCAGTACCCAAATAATGGAACAGTCAGTGAAATTCAGAAATGGGTTAAACACAAAACAAAAGGTAAAACTCCCTCCCAACACTCCACTCTTTTGGGAGAGAGAGAGAGAGAGAGACAGGTTGGGAAGATAGAGAAGTCAGTTATATGGAGGAAAATATAGAAAAAACTAAATGAATAAATAATTACCCTTCTTACAGGCTTCTTCCACATCTTTTCACACCAGTGGATCTTCTAAAGCAGTACTCAGAAATTGTGAAATGGGAGAAAAATAGATTTAAAATAATAGACTCCTAGGAAGACCACACCAAAATTCACTGGACATAGGTCACATTCAAGCAAGAGAGGATGGCCTTGTATGTAAGGCACTGGACAGATTGGCATTCAAGAGATCTAGGCTCAGTATTGGTCTCCCTGTGTGACCAATGACAAGTCACTTAGCTCCTGATTTGGCGAGATACTTAAGCACATGGATTTTGTTTCAGTTCACCATTTCTAAAATGGAGTAATACTTCTGTGGTCCTACACTATATTTGTCATGTTTATTTAGATTGTAACTCTTTAGGGCAGGGATTGACTTTCACTGGATGCATCTTCATTAGGAAAAAGGTGTCATCTTAGTTAACTAGCATGCGTCAAAATCCTAGTGAAGACAAGAATGTTTGTAATTTTTACTTGAATTTGCAGATAATCCTAGGCTTCCCCATAGTCTTTAAGATCACCTGTTAATGCCTGTAAACTATAAACTGCCTTTTATTTCACCAGGATTTTAACTCATATCAGCTAACGCAAGACAAAAACACCCTTTTCTCCTCCAGCGAACACACTGCCCCTATGTATATATACACAAGGCTCTAGCACAATTGAGCCCTTATCTCAGTTGGGGCCTCTAGAGGATGCTAGTGTAATTCAAATAAATAATGATAATAATGCCTTGACCAGGTCAGCATAATGTCTTTCCCTACCTAACAAATAGATGCCAGTGAGTTCTAAAAGCATGATGTTAGAGGAAAACAATTCTTTTGATCCAGCAAAGCTAGCAATCGGATCATTACACCAAAACTCAGACAAAGCCTCAACATTTTTTAGTTCACATCACTCTATAACAGAATAATGTGATGTGCAGGAGAGTAAATGTCTTCAAAGTACTTTACTGAGTGAAATTACATTTGAGCTGTGATTATTTCTATCTGCAAACCATTTTATATAATGTCTCAAAAAATTAGAATTGACCAGAAAGGAAATTGCCATTTTCCTTAAAGACAAGCTGCAAAAAGTGACATAAAGAGATGTACATGTAAAGTATATCCACCTGTTTTTCTATTCTTTATTATTATTTGTTTCACATCAAGAGCCTTTGGTGCTATACACTGCACAATAATAAATATAGTTCCTGTCCCCAAAGATATCATAATCTAAAAGGGAGACCCAAGGGATGGGACACACTGGGAAATTCAGAGGATGGGATGGCTTTATTTGGTTTGGAGTGGGGTGGTGGTTGTGTTTTAATTATAAATAAAAAACATGCTTCTTGTGAGACTCACAAAAAAATGGGTTTTTAAGAGGAACTTGAGCAAAGACAGGATTATACTTGGAAAGCTGGTATGAGCAGCATTACCTACTACTCCTGAGATGATATAGAAAAATGCACAGAGCCACGAAGGGAGAAATGAAATTGTGTATTGAGACTGGACTCACTGTCAGAGTGAAATGGTTAAGAGGGGACACAAGGCAAGGTTTAAAATTTAGGTAGGGATGGATTATGAAAAGCTTTAATAGGAAGACTGAGATGTTTTAGAAATGCTGATGTCTGGTACCATTCAAACCTATGTGAAATGTGCTCAGATTCCATAGTGATGGATGTGTTACAGATACCTGCAATAACTAATAAAATAATAATGATGATCCATTAAACACTGGAAGAGTGAAAGTGGAAAGCCTCAAAATAAAGAAGGTCATTCAGTTTATTATTTACTTTAAACTAATCTGTTTTCGTCTTTCTGGTCCCCCTGTGGTAGAGATTCACCAGCTCCTGCTCTATATGATACTCCACCATGTATTCTATTGGTGACTTCCATGGCAGGTATGATCACCGAGAAAGTCAAAGCATCATATTGAATATGAGTCAGTGAGACTATTTCAACAACCTAAAGGACAAAAGAAATAATATAATCTGATCAATGCAGATGGACCCCTGCAAACATGTGAAATCTCGTTGTCTTTAATGGTACTCTATGCAAGTGTAAGAGTTTTGTCTACCGTACAAATCAGACTGCAGGATTTTATTAGAGAGGGAAGAATTACAGCCACAGTGTTCTGTTTCTTCCTGAACAAAATCCCAGAAAAATGTGATTCACAATAAAAGTATGTGCTCAATTCACTTATCTTAAGGAAATACAGTAATATTCATTATGACTTTATAAAGAAACGTAATGTAGACTGTTATTGTAAATTCTTTTCACAAGACAGACCAAACTCAAATCAAACACTAAGGTCTCTGGTACGTATTGATAACAGCCAAAGATTGGGAACCAGGATAGTCCTAATGGCTGATCCATGCTATTACTGCATTTCCCCAGGCAAGTCACTTTCTCCTTAAGATTAAGCAAAATTAGTTAAGCAAACTGGGTAAAAAGCAGTCATTGAAAGCATTGGGCTGTATCTGAGTTCAGGCACATAATTTATAAAATGACTGAATTACTAAAAAATTACTATTTTATCTTACCTTGTAAATCAACCTTAACTGGACAATTTAATAAGACCAACATACTAATAAAAATCCCTTTAAAAACAGGCTGTTGAAAAAATATTCTCTTGCTGAGCACTAGAGAGGAGGCAGAGTCAAGTTCTTATAAAGAACTATCCAGGAAAAAGAATGACAGGCTATATATCCCTCCCCCCTTGTGAGGCATAGCAGTAACTACCTTATTAGAAGCGTTTTTAACTTTTCCCCCATAAGCTTTCTAGTTAGCTCCTGAATAGTTGTCTGTGTGAGCACAGGAACCTAAAGTGTGGACCTAGAGAAGATACTTACACTTTTGGAGTAATAAAACAAAGTATATGAAATAACTTTACTCAGCTAAGTGCAGAACGTAGATACAGGCTGCAAACTAGATAACATTACAACTCCGCAGCGGTTGATGAAGCAGAAAGGAACTGACTAAATCACAGCATGACTCGGAGCTGACGTCAATGTGTATCTTGTTTGAAGTTTAACTTTTCCAGTTCCCTACTGCAACACGATTCCAGGAAATCTAATGACGTCAGCTCTTTGAACTCAATTAGCTGAGGAACAGACCATTTTAAACAGAGGAGGAAAAAAACAAGTAGGCATTACAACACTCAACACTACAGCTCTTTCAGATGCATTTGTGCTCCCTATTTTCTTTAGTAATGAATAGTAAACGCTTATTTATATAACTGGAACAGTGCACATCTTTCACTTACAGCTGCACTTTAGTTTTGACAGGCTAAAATAATCTGACGCGATAGTTTATTTATTGCCCAACCAAAAAGCAACAGACCAGCTGCACCTATCATTTATAAAGAAAAGAGACTGCTGCAATGCAACAACAAAGATACACTAAAGAGTACTGTTAAAAATGGTTAATTTACACTAAAATGCTGCATTAGCTAATGGGGAATAAAAATAATTGGCACCAATTTGTGCAACTTTACACTGTAAAATTAAAGAGCTACTTCAACAAGTTCTAAAAACAAGTTCCACATACTGCTAACTATGAAATCTTTTCTGGATTTCCAAATAAAGTATAGAACCTGCTATTTCAAAGACCCTGACAAGAGATTCCTCCTACCTGTTTCATCTCCTGTTACGGCCATGATCAGCTTTTGCATATGAGATTCTCTTGTTGCTCTATCACAGCCCAGCATGAAATGTTTCAAACTAGCAAGCATGTGCAGGATTACAAGAAGGAACACTGACATCACAATGACCTCACTGGCCTACCTCTGTCATTAACATGCTTTGTCCTGGAACAGCTCACTAAAACTGCAACCCAAAAAAACCTCTTTTTGATGATAAAGCATCCTTTCATATTTCTGTAGCCTAGCTTTGGTTTATTCCAATTTACATATTTTCCTAATTAACAAACCACACTCATCACAGATTTACTTGCAAATCAGTCTCAAAGACACTGACAGCAAAGTCTGATGGAAATTATTTCATAATCTTAGTATTGCCAGTTCCAAAAATCATGAGCCAGAATCCCTAAAAATAGTGAAATTAGACCAAAAATCAAGAGATTTTTAAAAGAAGTGTAAATCATATATTTTGGACTGCCTTCTAATTTTTCAACTCTTTCTGCTCACCCCCAACGTGTGTGACAATTATAGAACTGCCAACTTCTACAAATTTATTGTGAGTATTTGTTCCCCTGGCTGGAGATTTTCCTAGAAGATCCAGTTGAGACCAGGGCCCCATTGTGCTAGGTACTGTACAAAAACATGGTAAGACACAGTCTCTGCCGAAAAGAGCTTACAATGTAGTGCAAAACATAGTGATGAGTTTGTGACATGGGAACTCAAACTGGGACTCACTAATCTCTTATCATATGGGACTACCAAACATCCATTAGATGGGAACAATCCTTGCTGAATGAGGAAGGACTAGCAATGCCCTGAGCCTCCAATACTCCATGAGTACAAATGTTATACTTTTGAGAATGAGGCTGCTTTCTGGGCCTTGTACTTGTAGAACATAGTGTAGGGCGGCTCTGAGGTAAGTGCCCTAATCTCAGAGACCCTGAAGGCAGATGTTATTGCTAAGACCTTCCATGAGAGGAGAAAGAGGGAACAGGATGCCAAAGGTTTGAAGAGGGAGCCAATGAGCCTAGACAGCATGAGATTTAAGTCCCATGGAGGGACTGGGTCCCAGATGTGAGTGGTAGAGTTGCTTCAGAACTTTTAGAAATTGGACTGTCAAGTCATGAGCTAAGACCGACCTACCCTGGAACGGGGGATGGAAGGGGGGAAATAACGGCCAACTGGACCTTAGTAGATGAAAGAGACAGACTTTGGAGCTTGAGATGCAGGAAGTAGTCCAGGATTAACTGCAGTGAGGTTTGTTCAGGCTGAATACCTTGGTCCAATGCCCAGCACGTGAACTGCTTCCGTTTGGCCAGGTAGGTCACCCTGGTGGAGAGTTTTCTGCTGCCCAACAGGACTTGTTGGACATGGGCCGATCATTCCTGCTCCTCCATATGCAGCAGCCAACCTATCGGGTGCAGCGTTGCCAGGTTGGGGAGCAGAAGACTGCCATGGCTCTGTGACATCAGGTCCGGCTGAAGCAACAACTATAGCAGGGCATCCATCAAGAGGTCCAGCAGCGGGCTGAACTAGTGCTGGTGCGGCCAAGCCAGCACTATGAGGATCACTTTTGCCCTGTCCTGTTTGATTTTCATGAGGACTCTGTGGATTAATGGCACTGGAGGGAAGGCATACATGAGTGCCCACGACCACGGTAGCAGAAAGGCGTCTGACAGAGAGACTCTGTCGATCCCCCAAATCAAGCAGAAAACGTGGCACTTCTTCTTCTGCATGGATGCAAACAAGTCTATCCGGGGAGTCCCCCACATTTGGGAGATGACACTGACCACCTCCGGGTGGAGTGACCATTCTTGGCGAGACGAGAAGATCCTACTGAGGTGAACTGGCAATGTGTCCTGGCCCCAGGGAGATGCATGGCTACGAGATGAATGGCATGATGAAAACAAAAGTTCCACAGCTGAAGACCTTCCTGGCAAAGGGCTGACAAGTGGGCTCTGTCTTGTTTGTTAATATAGAACATTTCAGCGGTGTTGTCTGTCAGGATCTAAACCACCCTACCCCTCAGATGCGAAAGGAAAGCTTGGCAGAGCAAGTGAACCGTTCTGAGCTCTCTGATATTAATGTGGAAGTGGCAATTGTGACTCGACCAACACCCTTGTGTGCTGAGATCATCCAGGTGGGCTCCCCATCCCAGATCCGAGGAATCGGAGATCAGGGTTACTGACAGGGATGGGGCCACAAAGAGGACTCCCTCCAGCACCGATATGGGATTTAACCACCATGTGAGTGATGAAAGTATGTGGTCCAGTACCCTGACTGCACAATCTATGTTGTGTCTGTTGGGGATGTAGACTGACACCAACCACACCTTTAGGGGCCTGAGCTGGAGCCACGTGTGCCAGTCCATATAAGTACAGGATGCCATGTGGCCCAACAACCTCAGGTACATATGAGCGGTGGTGAGAGGGTGAGCCCGCAAGTACGAGATCAGGTCTATCATGGCTCCTCTTGCGGAGGAAGGCTCTGGCCCAAGTGAAGTCGAGGACTGCCCCAATGAACTTTCTCCGTTGCACTGGTATCAGAGTTGATTTTTCTTTGTTTATCAACAGACCCAGATCGCGACACATGGAACGTACCAGACTGAGGTTCCTCTGCACCTGACCCCGAGATCAACCCTTGATGAGTTGCAGGGTCTTAGCCACATCCAGCACCAGGTGCAGTGTATTCGGTACCAGTAGGACCATCAGGTCTTTAGCCACCTGGGCAGCCTCGGGTGTTGCAGGCCCCAGAAGGAGCCGGGGTCCCCTACCGCTCCCAGGAGTCGGAGGCAGATCCCTAGTTGGGCTAGGTGGTCTGACCACAGCGGCACCCGGTTGCAGCTCCATGAAGGGCGCATGGCCTGAACTGGGACCTATGCCCAGAGACCCCTTCCCTTCCTTGTATGGCGCTGGGGAGCTTCTTTTCTTTTGCTGCTTTTTGGACACTGGCGAGGGGGAATGGTGCCAGAAGGAACCTGGTGCTGACGGAGTGCTCCACACCAATGCTGAGGTGCTGGGCACAGAGTCTGATTGGGAAGGCTCCAACACCAGGCAAAGTGCAGCCTCCATGAGGAAGGCTTTCAGGCGGATGACCCACTCTTTCTGGATTCTGTGACAAAAGTTCTTACAAATCCTGCACTTCTCCTTTATATGGGACTGTCCCAAGCACTTCAAACAGCTGCTGTGGGGGTCACTAACAGGCATAGGCCTGTTGCATGATGAACACAGTTTAAAGCCCAGGGAATGGAGCATGCCCCACTCTGGGGTGAAGTCCCTGCCAGGACTCTAACTACTAAACTAACACCTAACACTTAACATTTAATAGCTAATTAACTAACTATATACAAAGAAGACAGTCAATGGGCTGTTAGAAAAAATGCTAACACTCTTGCGAGGCAAGACAAAGCACTTTGGAAAGAAGGAACTGAGAGGGCGCAGGACCAGTGGCGCCTAACATACCGACGCATGAGTGCGGCACTCCAGGGGGTGCCACAGCCAGCCCTATGGATACTGCGAAGGCAAAATTCTCTGACGACTGCGCATGTGGGCGCGCACACACCTAGAATGGAATCAACATGAGCAAGCACTCAAAGTAGATTTCTTAATTTCATTGTATTTACTCCAATTACCCAGAAACTTCCAATCAAACTCACACTGCAGCAGCTTCACTCTTGTTGTGCTACTATGAAGCACTCTCTCACAAGGCCTGGACAAAAGTGTACATATGAGCCAGCAATGTCATCATACTCTTCCCTCATTACTATATTGCCTCTAAAGTACATAAACATTTATTTTCAAATGAGAGTAGCTGCCTTTAGTGAGCAAACCAATCCATTCTTCTCCTAACACTAACTTTCTCAGTTCCTTTTATTAGTAATTCTCCCACTGATTTAACTTCACCATAATGTGCTGTGACAGTTCCTCCTCTGCCTTGGTGAGTCCTGTGCTTTTGGTGGATTTGCTTGCCTCAGAGATTCATGGCAGCCCTCAGTTTGGCCACTTTTGCTAGTGGCTCAAACCTGCTGTTCACTCAGCTAACCTCATCACTGGCCAGCATGGGAAAAAGGAAGGAGAACAATCCCCGCAGTCTCTGCTGATCCACCATGTGGGTCGGGGAACAGCTCAGAGACCTTCCCCTCTGGTGGAACCCACAGTCCATGTCAACTCCTCCTGTGTCTGATCAGGAGTTGGGAGGTTTGGGGGGACCCGGGCCCGCCCTCTACTCCAGGTTCCAGCCCAGAGCCCTATGGACTGCAGCTGTCTAGAGTGCCTCCTGGAACAGCTGCGCGACAGCTACAACTCCCGAGGCTACTTCCCCATGGCCTCTTCCCAACACCTTCTTTATCCCCACCACAGAATCTTCCTCCTGGTGTCTGATAATGCTTGTACTCCTCAGTCCTCCAGCAGTACACTTCTCACTCTCAGCTCCTCGTGCCTCTTGCTCCCAGCTCCTTGCATGCACGCCACAAACTGAAGTGAGGTCCCTTTTTAAACTCAGGTGCCCTGATTAGCCAGCCTGCCCTAATTGATTCTAGCAGCTCCTTAATTCGCTCCAGGTGTCCTAATTAGCTTGCCTGCCTGAATTTGTTCCAGCAAGTTCCTTCTTGTTCTGGAACTGCCCTTGTTACCTTACCCAGGGAAAATGGACCTGCGTAATCTGGGACTAATATATCTTCCTTCTAACACTCTTCTGTAGCCATCTGGTCTGACCCTGTCACATATCCCCCCGCTCTGCTCAACACCACAGGGTTGGGCAACTTAGGACATCAGTGTACGTGTGACAAGCCATTTGCATTGCCATGGTGGCTTCCAGCCTGGTGTTGTATGGTGAATTGAAAAGGTTGTAGGGACAGGAACCATCTGGTCACTCTTGCTCTCTTCTCTTATTTCGCTGCATCCACTGGAGGGTTGCATGGTCGGTCACAAGGGTAAACTGTCGTCCCAGAAGGTAATAACATAGTGTTTCCATCGCCCATTTCACAAGCTAAGCACTCTCAACCACGGCATACTTCTGCTCTCTTAGGAGGAGTGTCCTGCTGAGGGAGAGAATTGGGTGTTTTTCGTCTCCGACCATCTTATAGAATCATAGAATATCAGGGTTGGACCTCAGGAGATCATCTAGTCCAACCCCTGGCTCAAAGCAGGACCAATCCCCAATTTTTTTTGCCCCAGATCCCCAAATGGCCCCCTCAAGGATTGAACTCACCACCCTCAGTTTAGCAGGCCAATGCTCAAACCACTGAGCTATCCCTCCCTCTGGAAAAATCGTCTGCTGAAACCCGGGATTGAGCCAGGGACCTTTAGATCTTCAGTCTAACACTCTCCCAACTGAGCTATTTCTGCGATAGGACAGCTCCCAATCCTACTTCAAATGCATCTGTTTGTAAAATGAATTCTTTGTTGAAGTGCAGGGCTATAAGCATGGGGTTACTGCAGAGGGCTGTCCGTAGATCCGTGAATGTGTTCTCCGCAGCATCAGTCCACTTCACTATGTCCGGACCCCAGGCTTTAATCAGGTCTGTCAGGGGACTCGCTCTGGTAGCGAAATGGGGAATAAATTGCCGGTAGTACCCCACCACACCCAGGAATGCCCGGACTTGCTTTTTCCGATTCTGCCGGGGCCAATTTTGGATAGCCTCTAGTTTGTTTAGTTGGGGCTTGAATATGCCCCGTCCCACAATGTAGCCAAGGTATTTAGCCTCAGCTAGCCCTATAGCACACTTGGCTGGGTTGGCTGTGAGGCCAGCCCATCTTAGTGTGTCCAGAACCGCTTCCACCTTTTCCAAGTGGGTCTCCCACTCAGGGGTATAGATAATTACGTCATCCAGGTACGCAGCTGCAAAACTGGTATGGGGCTGCAGAAACTTGTCCACAAGATGCTGGAAGGTGGCAGGTGCCCCATGCAGTCGAAAAGGAAGAACAGTATATTGAAACAGACCCTCTGCTACACAGAATGCTGTCTTTTCTTTTGCTTCTTTGACAAGGGGAATCTGCCAGTATCCCTTTGTTAAATCAAGGGTGGTCAAAAATCAGGCATTACCCAGGTGGTCAACTAACTCATCGATATGGGGTATGCATCAAATTTTGATAGCTCGTTCAGCTGGCGAAAGTCATTACAAAACCTAGTGGTGCCATCGGGTTTGGGAACCAACACAATCAGTCTCAACCATTGACTGTGGGATTCTTCAGTGACTCCCAGCTCCAACATCCTTTTTACCTCTGTCTTGATCTCCTTCCTTTTTGCGGTTGGGACCCGGTAGGGCCTTAAAGTTACCTTTGCCCCCAAGGTCTGTGATAATGTGGTGATATGCTTCGGTGGTCCCGCCTGGTTTGGTTGAAAACACGTCCTGGTATTGGTTGATTATCTCAGTTACCTCCTTCTTCTGGTTTGGTGTCAGATCAGTGGATATCCTGAGCTGCTCCTGCAGGTTATTTCCCTGGATTGGGGTCTCTTGAGCCATTATATATGCCTCTCGCTGGTGCCAAGGCTTTAAGAGGTTAATGTGATAAATCTGTTCTTGTTTCCGGCGTCCTGGTTGCCACACCTTGTAGGTTACTTCCCCCACGGGTTCAACCACCTCACAGGGCCCCTTCCATTGGGTCAAAAGCTTGCTTTCTGCTGTAGGTACCAACACCAACACCCAATCCCCTGGTTGGAACTGTTGGACTTTTGCCTGGCGATTGTAATAGGTTCACTGGGCCTCCTGTGCCTTTTCCAAATGTTACCGTAAAATAGGGGTGACCCGGGCTATCCGGTCTCGCATCTGCAATAAATGTTCTATTATATTTCTCCCCTCATTGGGTTCCTCGTCCCAGATCTCTTTGGTGATATCTAGTATACCACGGGGGTGGTGCCCATATAACAACTCAAAGGGGAAAAACCCAATTGAGACCTGAGGTAGCTTCCAGATGGCGAACACAATGTAAGGTAGTAAGGTGTCCTAATCCTTCCCATCCCGACTTACCAGCTTCCTTATCATAGCCTTGAGGGCTCGGTTAAACCTTTCTACCAGCCCATCAGTCTGCGGATGATAGACTGAACTTCTCAGGGTATGTATATGAAGTAGGGTACAAAAGTCCTTCATTAGCTTTGACATAAATGGGGTTCCTTGGTCTGTTAATATTTCCTTCGGTAGCCCCACTCGGGCAAAGATCCCCACCAGCTCTTTGGCTATTGTTTTAGAGGCTGTGTTCTGCAGGGGCACAGCTTCTGGGTAGCGAGTAGCATAGTCCAAAACAACAAGTATATATTGGTGGCCCCGAGCCGTCTTCTCCAGGGGTCCCACTAGGTCTATGGATATTCGCTCAAAGGGGACCTCTATGATGGGAAGGGGTACTAAAGGTGCCCTCAAGTGGGGACGGGGACTGTGCTGCTGACACTGTGGGCAGGACGCACAGTACCTCCGCACTTCTTCATGTACTCCGGGCCAGAAGAACCATTGTAGGACCCGTGTCAGGGTCTTCTTTACCCTCAAATGCCCCCCAAAAAGATGACATGGGGCAAGACTTAATACAACTTTCTGGTGTTTTTGAGGTACTAGGATCTGCTGTACCTTCTGCCCCTGTCCTGGTGCAATCTGGGATAAGAGATCCTTCTTCATTATGAAGTAGGGTCCTGGTCCCTGGGTTTTCCCTTCCACAGGAACCCCATTTATTTCGGTCACCTCTTTCCTAAAGTTGTCATACCTTGGGTCTGCAGCTTGGTCCTGTCCAAAATTTCTTCTCCTGGCGCTAATCTGCCTGAGATCTAGGGGGCCAGTCTCTGTTGCCTCTACTGTTTCAGAGGCATTAGGGTGGGGATCAGACTCGAGTGCTTCTCCCTCCTGGGCGCCTCTCTGTTCAGATGCTTGGGTCTGTCTACCTACGAGAGCGACCCTCTGGCTTTGGGTCAGTATTCGGTTCCCAAGACCTTAGCTGCCCTTCTTTCCCTTTTCGTCTTTCTACCCTGTCTGGGAGTGCAGAACAAATCTGGGGATATTTCAGAGAAAACTGGGGCTTGACAGTCTACTGTAGATGCCTCACTAATTTCAGGGTTCCCCTCTTTCTCTAATCCCCCTACCGGGAGTAAGTCTCCAAATCCTGGGAAGTCCCTCCCTATGAGCACCAGGTATGGGAGTTTAGGTACTACACCTGCTGCTACCTCAGTAGTGTTCCCTTAGATCTCGATTTTTACTGGGATGGTGGGGTAGTAACTGACTGTCCCATGGACACATGTTATCCCCATATGTTTAGCCTGCAGCAGCTGACTACGCTTTATGAGCTTCCCGGAGATAAGTGTGATAGCACTCCCCGAATCAACCAGTGCTGTAGTCTCTACCCCATTTAGTTTCACTGGTCTGGTGTACATATGTGGGGTTAGTGAAACCCCCACAAGGTGGATTAGGGAGCATGGGTCTGCCTCGTTCCCCATGTTACACTGCATACGCTCCTCGGCATTGGGACACTGTGCAGCTATGTGTCCCCACTACCCGCAGGCGTAACATCTGTATGGAGCCCTAGGCGTTCCCTGGTCTCTTGGTTTGGGCAGTTTAACATCACGATCCTCTTCCCCCTCAGTGCTTTGACTCTTTGTGACCTCTGGTGGGCCTTCAGCCCCTCTCTTTTTCCACCTGGGCCCTCCTGGCAGCCCAGTCACTCGAGCTCTGGGGCTTGGTGCTGCTAGTTTAACCCGGGGTGCCTCTTCCTTAACTGGTCAGGTCAGATCCTTCGCCGTCCTTTGCCTCTCTACCAGTGCGACAACCTCGTCGTAGGTGGAGGGCTCGTTCTGGCTTACCCAGGCGCGAAGGTCTGGCGGTAGTCCTTTCACGTACCAGTCGATGACCAGAACCTCTAGTATCTCCTCCGGACCCTGGGACTCAGTTTGTAACCACTTTTGTGCAAGATGGATGAGGTCATATAATTGGGACCGCGGGGTTTTGTTTTCCTGGTACCTCCACTCACGATATCACTGGGCCCGCACTGCAGTCGTTACCCCAGATCTGGGCAGGATCTCTGCTTTCAGCTGGGGGTAGTCTGCCGCAGCCTCTTCAGGCAAATCATAGTAGGCCTTCTGGGCCTCCCCACACAGGAATGGAGCGAGGATGCCACTGTTCTTGGGGCCAAGCCTCCCGCAGGGCTGTCCCCTCAAAGGCCAGGAGGTACGCCTCTACATCATCCTCCCGCGTCATTTTCTGCGGCCACACTGCCTCCTATTGGGTGGCTGCCTGGACATGGGTAGTCTCCTGCTGGGCAGCCGTGGCTTGTATCAGTGCCCACACTACGTCCTCCATTGTGGTGAGAAAAAAAATAAACCTTCTCCCCGCCCCCCCCCCTTTTTTTTAATAACACCCTCCTTCTTCCGCTGCGCTGTGAACACCAAATCCCACCGCTAACACCAGTTGTGACAAAGTTCCTCCTCTGCCTTGGTGGATCCTGCACATATTAGCGGATTTGCTTGCCTCAGAGATTCACGGCAGCCCTCAGTTTGGCCACTTTTGCTAGTGGCTCAAACCTGCCGTTCACTCAGCTAACCTCATCTCTGGCCAGCATGAGAAAAAGGAAGGAGAACAATCCCCGCAGTCTCTGCTGATCCACCATATGGGCCAGTGAACAGCTCAGAGACCTTCCCCTCTGGTGGAACCCATAGTCCAAGTCAACTCCTCCTGTGTCTGATCAGGAGTTGGGAGGTTTGGGGGAACCTGGGCCTGCCCTCTGCTCCGGGTTCCAGCCCAGGGCCCTGTGGACTGCAGCTGTCTAGAGTGCCTCCTGGAACAGCTGCGTGACAGCTACAACTCCCTGGGCTACTTCCCCATGGCCTCCTCCTAATGCTTGTACTCCTCAGTCCTTCAGCAGTACACTTCTCACTCTCAGCTCCTCGTGCCTCTTGCTCCCAGCTCCTTGCATGCACGCCACAAACTGAAGTGAGGTCCTTTTTAAATTCAGGTGCCCTGATTAGCCAGCCTGCCCTAATTGATTCTAGCAGCTTCTTAATTCGCTCCAGGTGTCCTAATTAGCCTGCCTACCTGAATTTGTTCCAGCAAGTTCCTTCTTGTTCTGGAATTGCCCCTATTACCTTACCCAGGGAAAATGGACCTGCTTAATCTGGGACTAATATATCTTCCTTCTAACACTCTCCTGTAGCCATCTGGCCTGACCCTGTCACAGTGCGCACCAACAAAAATCACTTTGTGAAAAAATCATTTGTATAAATCTAAAATTTAGTAGATCACAAAATATACCTTGGACAACAACTTGGCTTCCAGGTACAAAAAACTGCTGTGTGCCATCAGGTGTTTGTGCTGCATATTGCACAATGGTAGCACCTGGCTGAGAAGCTCCTGAATTTGTCATCGTTAACGTCTGCAGTCCCTGGACGCCATCAGACGCTGGATTAGAAATCTGGATTGCTCCACCTTGAGCTATGGCAACTAAATAGAAAAAGAAAAAAACAGATTAGGCAATAGAAACATATATATACAAAATATTATACTATATCACTTTTGGAAGAAAGGTTTTTTTCCATCAGAGAGGGACTTCCAATCATCTCTGTGCTTAAAGAAATTTGCAGAACTAATACTATGGCGTGGCATGCTGAATGAATATATTTTTAAAAAACTGTACCAGTCTCTTACGTGTCATACTCCTGTTTTATATTATTCAACTTTTGGGTCAATCACACGGAGAATGCACTACTTCACCCATTTTTTTTCAGTTTATAATCCCAGCAATTCTAATGCTTCCATAATAATTTCCATATAAGACTGATAAAGACAAATCATCAAGCCATTGGGGAAATGGAGTAAGAAGTTGAGGGTAATTATAACAGATGCAACGGGAAAAATAAAGAGACATTCAAATTTATCCTGACCCTTCCATAAGATGCAAAATACTGGGGGATCAGGAAGAAGGGAAATGGGTACCCTTCCCAGGAACTCAAAATTCTCAAGTCCTCCTTTTCTCAAGTTAGGATGTCTAGGTTTAGGCACATTGCACTTTAAGGTTATCTATTTGAGAAAAGACTGGGAAATTTTGTTTTGAGATACCAAAAATGTGAAAATCCGAATTTATTATCATCCAGTCAAAAATACAAAAGAAAATCTATGTGTACATTTTGCCCATATCAGCTTGATTAAACTCTTCCATGTGACTCACAGAATACTCAGCATAGTAAGTGTTTTGTAAAAATCAAATTCATTAAAGGGGTAAATGCTAATTTCAGCAGAAGTTCACAAATACTCATTTAAAAACAGGAACATATTCACTAACTTCTATAATACCCACTTAGAAACATCATTTAAGGAGTACCCATTCCCCGGGAAGAAGTAAATGCTCTTTCTATGCAGGTATTTAAACTGCACACATCACCAAAGTATTTAAATGTTGCTGTGTGATAGTACATAAAAATCTATTATAAGCATAGCAGTGTTGCCAACTCATGATTTTACTGTGAGGCTCATGTTACTTGGTGTGTTTCTTAAAGTCTCAGCTTCTGGAGTCATAAGAGTTCAGGAGAATCTCAGCTTTCATTATTTTTAAAAAGTAAGTTTTTGCCCCTCATGGTTGTGGAAAAAGGCTGTAAAATGTGAAACCTAAAGTATAAGATAAATAAAAATATATTTATTATTTTTTAATCTTATGATTTTTAAACATATTAGATGATTTCGGGGGGTCTTGACTTCCGATTTTTGAATACCTGAGGTCAGCAATACAGGATGTTTTTCTTTAAAATGCAACACAGTGCATTAAGCTTAGCCCATATCAGAGGGCCTTCAATTACTGACAGTTGATCTAGACACAAGATACACATACTGGTACTTCAAGTGGTTAAAACTTTTGAAAGGTAGGGGTGTTCGTGTTCCAGTTTCTTTGCACAAAGGGCCAGATAAGATGGTGCAGGTGCCCTCCAGCTAGCTTGTAGAGTATTGGAAAATTCCCCCTGTATAGAACGTTGAGTGAACCAGCTGACCTTGCATGAATCACTGAGGCATGGTTCAATCCCACATCCAACCTGACTCTAGCACAGCAAGTCCACACAGGATATTCTATATGTCACAAGTCAAGACAGACTCCAGAAGGCACCAGAAAAAAGAAAGGAGGTGGAGTAGCAGTCCTGCTCCCGCCACTGTTGCCAACTTTCACACTGTAAATACGTACCCCGACTTTCACAATAAGCCAAAAATCAAGCCAATCCCTAAGAACCCCAACACTCTGTGTGACTAGATCCCCCTGTTGTGCAGTTTGGGACTGTGGTAGGCTCGCTGTGCACCTCTGATTTTCTCCCCCCTTTGCCCCTGCTTGCCAGGAGCTGATCAAAAACAGAATCAACAAGCTACAAGCCCAACAAGCTACAAGACAAAAACTAGCCAACAAACAACTCACAAGCCAATTAAGCCAAAAACAAGCCCAAATTCTGCATTTTTTTCATGGGTTTGGTATTTCTGCTCCCCACAAGCCTGGGATGCACAAGATGTTCCATCCCAGAAACAACACATTTGAGCGCATCCATATGACTAGTGAGATGAAGGACCAGAGGTACCTAGGACTCCTGGTGTTGTACAATCCCTCCAATGGAAACCCTGTCAACTTCCTGCAGGATCATATAGAGATGCTGCCCAGCATGGTATTGGAATACCCCAGATTTCTTGTCCTTCACAACTTCAACATTCACAGACAATGTCAATTCTACAGCAGCATATGTTCTAATGGCTTACATGGAAACCATTGGATTCTCCCAGGCAATCTCTGGACCTATGCATGCAGCCAGAGATAAGTTGGATCCTATCTTCAGTCCGGGACTGGCAACTGGAAACTTCACCAGCATACCAATCTCCTGATCCAATCATCACCTCATCCAGGCAGAGATCAGACCCTTCTCTCCTTCCCATCAGGTAGTGACCAACCAAAGCTGGTCCTCCCCTGAAGATTCCTGAACACCCTACATTTTCCATTCATCCCAGGAGAACAAGCCACCCAAATACAAGGCCAAGGTGCAAATGAGTTTGTACAACAGTACAGTACCGTGTTGTCCACTACTATCAACAGCTTGGCCCAAGCCATCCATTCACACAGACAACAATGATCACTATGAGTCTCAGATGAGCTATGGCAGATGAAGTGCACATCTAGAAAGGTAGAATTCCAGAGATTCAAAAAACATTTTAAATCCCTCTACCATAGCACAAAATAACACTTACAAGACTATGCCACTGCAGTAAAGATGGCAAAATGAGCCTTCTACTCCTTCAGAATCAACATGGCAGAATCAA
This sequence comes from Lepidochelys olivacea, assembly GCF_965140295.1. Classification (NCBI taxonomy): domain Eukaryota; kingdom Metazoa; phylum Chordata; order Testudines; family Cheloniidae; genus Lepidochelys; species Lepidochelys olivacea. Next base: position 243,509,932 of record NC_140412.1, on the reverse strand, counting down.
GGCCTACAGAGATATCTTGCATAGTGAATTGCCTAATCAACCCAGACTGCATAGGCTGAACATCCAAATAATAAAGCTTTGAAGAACTGTCAACAATCTTTAATTATAAGATTAACTAAATACATACATACAGCTAACTGAGAAAGAAAATTCTACCCCTAACTAGATTGCATTACCCTCCCCATGACCGAGTTTGGTCCCATCACACATGCCAAAACTCAAGAAACCCTGAAAAAATATTAGAATCACAATCAGTGAAACAGATCTATTTCCCTCCCGACCAGTAAAAGCCAGTGAAGAACTATTAAGCAAAGTTCTAATGGAAACAGTCAATGCCTCTTTCAGAGAAGCACATCTACCAAACTCCTAGAAAAATACAATAGTTTGCCCAACTCTCAAGAAGCCAACACTCAACCCTGAAAATCTTTCCAACTACTGTCCCATCTCCAATCTCCTGTTTCTGGGCAAAATAATTTAGAAAATAGTAACCACTAAGCTCAGGCAACATGTGACAGCAGCCAATCTCCTGGATACCTCACAATCAGGACTCACCACAGTGAGGGCTCCAGTGGCACTAAAAGATTATCTCTTCATGGCCATGGACACAAGTAAAATCAACATGCTTATACTGTGGACCTCTCCGCACACTTTGATACAATGGACCACCAAGTATTACGAACACATCTACATGACATAGCAGGAGTAAATGGCCGCCAGTATAGACTCCTATTGTTCCTCTCCAACAGAACTCAGAGAATGGAGATAAACAACTGCTCCTCCTCTCCAAAGGCCCTCACCTGTGACGTCCCACAGGGATCCATACTATCCCCACTTCTCTTCAATACATAAGATCACTGGGAGAGTTAATGAGACATCAAAGGCTTAGCTGCCAACATTATGCCGATGCCATTCAACTCTCTCTCTCTCATTCTCAGCTGATGTAACCACTGCCTCTACTAACATGTCAGAATGTATACAGGAAATTAGTTTTTGGATGAAGAGAAGCTGGACTGAACTGAGCCCAGGCAAGACTGATGTGATGCTGGACAGAAAGGTGAAATATTTCCAAGAGCTAATCAAGATGTTGTCTCCACCTTCCATCTAAGACATATAGTCCTCACTCATCAAAGGGCTGCGAAGGCATACAGGCTCTCAGTGTCCTGTTTTAACTCTTCGCTATGCTGGGTAGCATTAGTTGCCAAAAATGACTTTTTTTTTAACCTCCAGTTTGCTAGGGACCTTCATCCCTTCCTCCATCCTACACACCCTGAAATTGACAAAGGAGAAGTGACCAGGGCATCCTTACACTGTGTTGATTCTTGGCTGACATAACAGCTCCTTAGGATTGTAAGTGGCTGGAATGAAGTGACAAACTTGCTGTGGCTGAGGATCTGTGCTTAGAAGCTCAAGACCGAAAGGAAGTAGTTAGGCAAAATGGTATATTTTTATAAAACAATAGTAAATTCCAAATGGTCAAACCTAAATTTCAACTGCCACTATTTAGCAGGAACTGACCATCAATACTACAACTTGGATTGACTCTCAACTCTAACTTTTCTTTCACATGACAATTCTGACAACAACGAAAAGCATCTCAAGAAACATTTTGCTGTAATTCCCTTAAACAAAGGTAGATCCAATATACTGAGTTCACTGCAATAAAAGGTGGACGGGATTTTGTTTTAAGGTTTTTGTCCTTTTCACATACAATGAAGAACTTTTTCAGATCTAGTTAATGAACTATTAAATTATGGAGTAAGAAAACTGCTTGCAAAAAGATACAGATTTAAAAACAGAGATCCCAAACCAGGCTCATCGTCACATATGAAGGTTGATATCTGCATTCTTGAACAGTGCCTAATATTGAAGCATACTGCTGCAAATGTATTTAACAAATACTGTACATGAAATCAGTCTAAAAATGCAGAACATGTTGTTCTAAGCTATCAGCATGACTTCTTATTTGAGGGAAGAAAAGCATGCAGCAGGACACTTCTAGATCAGGCTCAAGCCAAAGCCTTTTAAAAATTAGATTAAATAAAATTTCATTAAATTTCTTATGGACTCTGCTAATTCAAGCAGACATTGGTGATAAATTTCTTTTGCTTATTGCAAAGTAGATGTCTTACTGAACAAATATTCCAATTAAAATAGAGAAAAACGCCTGCACTACTAGTCAGTACAGTTTTGGTGAATTATAACAAAGGAAAGTGATATGCAATTACAATTTTAAAAATTCTTGTTACTAAAATTTGCACTTAATTTCATATTAAAACGTTAAATTTCTTAAAGAAACTCACTAAACAGTCGCAAAAATAATCAGAATAAAGTTTTAAAGAGTTCTTTCAGATTAGACAAGAGCGATCCCTGAGCCAAAAGAGGGAAGATGGCCATGTGGAGAGTATTTTCTCCAAAGAATCCCAAAATGAAAGTGGAAAAGCATGGAGTAGACTCATGCAAGAATGCCCAGGATTGCTGCTGACATCCTGAAGCCCAGGAGCTGGTGGTCCTGATTAATGCAATTATGGGAGTTCTTCAGGCTTTACTGAACAACACCTCAGATCTTAGCCACCAGGAGGAAGACAATGATGTGACTAGTGAAAACACAGGTCCCCAGATTGCCTGGCTGTTGAGTTAAGATGTTTTAACTCCCAGTTCATCGCAAACCTGTAGGACTGAAGATTCATTGTATGTCTGTTACAATACACCTCCACAGACCCTACGGAGTTCCCCTTGTACGACAAAGATGATAAATGTCTCATTGCAACTAGAACCAACCCAACCCAAAACTAACAGACCGGTGATATTTAAGAAGAAAAAATAATTTTGGCATTAATGGTGGCTACATGATTTCAGACATGGGGAACATAGTTAAGAAAAGTAAAAGTTTGAAAACATGACCAAAGGAATTTTTACACAGAAAGAAGATTTATTCTTTGTAGCACTCAGTAATAGTATTTGATACTAATGGAAATGTTTAACCCTTTACACATAAGGCCCAATTCTGTTTCCATTCAGATCAGCATCCAAATTCATACTGACTACAACAAAGCAAAATTTAACTATAATTCATATAGAGCTTCTTTTATATGTACTGAAAGTTGCTGCGTAGCATAAGTAATCATTGAATTTGTGTTTAATTTCCAAATGCAGATAGTTTCTTCTGGCACTTATTTTCTTTTCAGTTTTGGATACATTCAACAACTCTATTACTTTGTGTTTTGCTACTTCCATTCCTTCAAGCCTATCCAGGTTTTCCTGAAAAGGCTACGTTTTGGAATGAATTCTTCACATTTTTTAATATAACTTCAATGCTGAGACTCTTGACAAAACTGTAGTTTGGTCAGGACGACCCAAAATGAAAAGCTGAACACAACTAATAAATAGTGGTACAAGTTGTGAGCAGCTCCCAAGAGGTCCTGAGCACTCCTATTGCAGTCACTGGGAATTTAGGAATCAGCATCTAGCAGGAGTGACTATCAATGCCCTTACTTTTCAGACCCAACAAATTTAAGGACTTTTATATTCTACAGCAGGGTTCTCAACGTTTTTCTTTCTGAGCCCTCCCCCCTCTCCCCGCCCATGCTAGAAAAACTCGACTGCCCACCTGTGCCACAACAACTGGTTTTCTGCAAATAAAAGCCTGGTCGGCATTAGGGGATAGCAAGAGGGGCAATTGCCTGGGGCCCCATGCCACAGAGGCCCCCACAAAGCTAAGTTGCTCAGGCTTCAGCCGCAGTCCCGGGTGGCAGGGCTCAGGGACCTGGGCTTCAGTCCCATGCGGTGTGGCTTCAGCTTTCTGCCCTGAGCCTCAGCAAGTCTAACACTGGCTCTGCTAGGCGGACCACCTGAAACCTGCTTGCAGCCCCCCACGAGGCCCCGGACCCCTGGTTTTGAAACACTGTTCTACAGAACCTTAATTTGGTCATCACCATTAACATCTCTACAACCAGAGTAATAATGAATATTTAGAATAGTAATTAGTAGTTCAGTGTTAAACGTAAATTTTGTTTTCATAGAATCATAGAATATCAGGGTTGGAAGGGACCTCAGCAGGTCATCTAGTCCAACCCACTGCTCAAAGCAGGACCAACACCCAACTAAATCATCCCAGCGATGGCTTTGTCAAGCCTGACCTTCTCAGTGTTGATAAAATCATTTTACTTTTACAAATGATAAAGAATAGCTAGAGGAATTCTAAGAACATTTAAAGAATTAATTTATTTAGAAAGAGCCATCTATCCTTTTCTAAGTTCCATTGTTAACATTTTAATAGGAGTCCTCTGTTCTCATTTACATGCTTCAGAAGAAGCAGACCTCCTTGCCATTTTCCTGCCATTGTGTAGGAGAAAATACACTGCTGTTTTTAATAAAAATCTTCATTATTTTGACACGAGAAGACCTGAGACATAAATGACTCACTGTAACAGTAAATTCTTTGTTTTTAATGCTATAAAAAACTTTATATAAAAAGGAAAAAGATTAAAGGAAATTCAACCTACAGAAGAGAAATGACTGCAAAATCTAACATTCATAGTGAGGTGTGAAATGTTTGACACGTAAATAAAGCAAAAAAAATCTTTGAGGAATACTGCTATGAAGCTATTTTTTCTACCACTGTTTAGAGAAAAAGGATGAGCAGTTCGAAATTGTAGCTTATGGTTAATTCCATACAGAAAAATTATTATTAATGCGACAGGAAGATTGGAAGATCAATCAATCAAAAGTCAGAAAACTGAGAGATAAGCGAGAAAGTTCCATTGTACCTTTCCCTCCTGTGCTTATCCCTAAATTATGGTCTCTATCTCATTACAAATTATATGTCAATTCATACCATAAACAATGTTATGTTTATATCATGGAGGTCATGGTCATTCTCTGCTTCAGCCCCAGGGGCTGTGGGACTCAAGTTGGCAGCCAGCGGGGCCCTGGCAGGGTTCCAGTGACAGGCGACAGCAGCGACAGGGGGCCCCCTGCAAGGTTCCAGCAACAGGTGACAGACTCCTGAGGGGGCCCTCCTCAGGGTTCCGTCAACGGGGCAACAGCCTCGTGCAGGGGCGGAGGACGCCTCGGCAAGTGGCTGGGGTGTGCCATTTTCTCTTTGGGAAATACGGTCACTCTGCAGCTCCCAGCTACCACTGGCAGAGGGGGAACCCCAGAGCTCCCAGCCACCATGGAGGCGGGGGAAACCATAGAGACACATTTCAGAGTAGCAGCTGTGTTAGTCTGTATTCACAAAAAGAAAAGGAGTACTTGTGGCACCTTAGAGACTAACCAATTTCTTTGAGCATAAGCTTTCGTGAGCTACAGCTCACTTCATCGGATGCTGTGTCTCATCGGAGACACAGCAGCAAAAGTCACAGACAGGTCACAGCTTCTGTGCATTTTTGTTTATTGCCGATGATGTGTCCATGACTTTTATTAAAAATAACCATGACAAAATCTTAGCCTTAACCATAAATAGGATGAAAACTATAATTTGTACAATGTGACATGCAATAAGTTACCATACAGTACACACATTCTTCAGATGACTTGATTACTGACACAAGTAGAAATTAAAATACAATGAATACTCTATTTCACACCACATAATTTGATAGTATTGATATTTTGCATTAGATTAGCAAAATGGTATTACATTTTTAAGACAAAAAGTGAGCCATAGTCACATACAACTTTGTATTGCACTGTATTGATGTTTTAATCAACATTTTCCAATCAACATGCGCATTTAATACAACTTTAAAACAATACAGTTATAAAAAATTCTAATAATATACAAATACAAATACCTGTCTATGGAAAAGACAAGAGAGACACCTACATTTTGCTCGTTCAGCCAATACCTGGTTCTTCCATTCTTTAAAGCACAGTACAATTTCAAAATGACCCCAAGTTTGGGAAATTAACAGAGGCTTTGAGGTTGGGGGGAAACAGACAAGAAAAAGTTTTATTTTTGCTAATATGATGTGGCAGAAGATGCAATCTGCAATCCTCTTGGACAAATATGAAGATAAATCTCATTCACTTTTTCCTGGTCCAAATAGTTCTCTCTATTTTTCACTCTGCTATTTTTAAATTCAGCAAAAGATAGTATCAGATTTTTTTAAATTAAAATGCTATACTGTATCTTAGCATACATACTGTATTGCCCTGTGCTAGTCTGATATAGGCTGGTTGGTACTGCCATTGCAGGGATGCCAGAAGGTGTTCCTTCTTCCTCTGACTTTTCCTCTTCAATCTTAGGGACACCAGTAGGATCAGAAGATAGTTCATTCAGAATTTTTCTAAAACATAATTTAAACAATTTAATTTAAACTACAGATTTAAAATCAATGCCCGTATGAGAAACATTTTGAGGACTGTCTTTTACTGATATTTATACTATGAGTAGCATGTATGGAATGTTGTAGCCGTGTTGGTCCCAGGATATTTGCGAGACAAGGTGGGTGAGGTAATATCTTTATTGGACCAACTTCTGAATGGTGATAGAGACAAGCTTTCGAGCACACACAGAGCTCTTCTTCAGGTCATAACAGTAGTAATACGAGTAGTATGTGGCAGTTAAGCTCATTTTAAAAAAGCATAAACTTACCGGTATGAAGGCCTTCTTGAAAGAATCTCTCTACGTTTTTGAGAATCAGTTACACCCTCCGAGTCTGCAGAGTCCTCTGCATTTGCAACTGATGTTACCTATAATTCCAAAATTTCTGAAATTCATCATCTTATACAATACAGATGCTGGTAACAGGGTTGTGACACTACACCACATATTCTTCATAGAATTATTGTTATAATATGATTATAGCATATCTAAGACATATTTTATGCAAGATGGGTCTTGTGAGCTATCATTGGAAAGATTATGATTTACTGAATAGGATTATCATATTTGTATGCATGTATCATTTTTGTATCTAAAGTTAGGAATATTGACTATACATCTGTACTACAAAAGTGTTTGCACCTGGGGAATGCCCACCAGACAAAATGCAATCAGTGTGGCTGGTTAGCTGGGGACCAGGCAATGAACCATTAGGGAGAACAAAAGGTCTTTGAAGATGCTAATCTCCCACATTCCTGGGATGCTACAAACAAGACCTTTGACTCATGGCTACTTTGACACTGCAGGGCCATGTGATCATGTCACCTGGTACTGGACTCCATGATAGAATACCAGTATTTTTCCATGGCAGGGAGAGGGGGAGGAACCACACTGGAAAACAAAGGATTCCCGGCATATGTAAGTCAGGGAAGTCCTGACCTATGTAAGTCAGGGAAGTGACATAATGAGTGGTTGTTCTTCACTGAATCCCTGCCCAGGAAGACTGCTGGAAACATCTAAGAAACAAAGACAGAGATAGGGAGAAGCACTGAGCTCTATCTTCTGTAGTTAATAACCTTGTTTTGTTTTCTCTAAAACCAGTTTGTGGAATTCATAACTGGGGTGCAAAAAACTGTGCATATCTTCCTCCACATTGAGGGAGGGAGGGAGTGAATTTTATGAGCTTACGCTGCACAATTCTCAGTGCAGTGCAAGACAATAACATTTTGGATTTACACTCCAGAGGAGGTGTGCACTTGAGTGCTGGGCAATTCCTTAGCTGAAGCCTTCCCATGCAGTGCTGATTTCAGTGTCTGTGTCTTTCTGCAGCTGGGTGTGTCCCTACCTATGTGTGTGCTGGAGAGGCTTGAGGGCCTGGTTCAGCAGGACAGTGTAAGGGAGTCCAGGGTGGTGGAACAGGCAGGCTCAGTGGCACCCCAGTGTATCAGATGGCATCCCGGGGGTGGGGGCAACCCATCACAAGGGTGAATGACTTATAGGCTACATATACACTATGAGCTAGGCTGTGATTCCCTGCTCATGCACACATACTTGCATTAGTTCTGATCGAGCAAGTACAAGCATAAACAACAGCATAGCCACATTAACACAGGTAGGGGGAATGGAAGCACAGCTTAGCTGTGGATACATATTTGGCACATCTGGGCTGTGCCTCCGTTGCTACCACACGTGCTACCACAGCCTCACTGCCATTTATACTTGCGCTAGCTTGGCAAGAGCTAACGCAAGAGCGTGTACACAAGCAGAGGAATCACACTGCTAGCTTTTAGTGTAGACATAGCCTTACTCTGCCCAGGTCTATCAGAGCAGGGATTGCTCCAGCCGGCCGGCTAGCGACCACTGCCAGGGGCCGCTAGAGCAGTGGCTGGTGTGGCTGTCCCAGGGGCCAGCAGCTTGGGCAGCCTTGGGGTCAGCCACACAGGCCCCTGCAGAAGTTGTGGAGATCAGGGAAAATCACGGAATCTGTGACTTCTGCGACCTCCATGACAGACATGGAGCCCTACATGTAAATAATTTCCATGTTCAGTGTGGTGGAACCTTGAAATTTGGTACGCTCATTCATTATAAACTATAGGACTATGCCCAAATTTGAATTCTGACATTTCCATCATAGATCACCAACCGGACACCAATTTGAAACATACATTAATTTTTTTCTGTGCGGTGATCTCCAGTTTGGAGAAATAAAGGTAATCCAAATTCTATATTTCTAATTTTAGCCAAAAAAACGTCAGAGGTGAATGCATACATCCATGTTGTTAATCACATCCATTCAAAAATGTAGATTGCCATCAGCTAGTAAAACATAACCATTTCTTAAATTGCAATTATAGCATTAATCAATTTCAACTTAATACCAAAGTCAAACTAAATACTAAATGCAAAATGTCATACGAACATAACTTTAACTTTAACTTCAATGCTAATGCACAATATACATGACATGCAAAAGTTAAAGTTGCTGTGATAACCTCACCACAGCCACAGAAATTAAGTTACCATCCAGAAATTAAGGAATACGTTTAAAAACATAAATGATCATCCAAAATACTACATACCACATGTGCACAGGGGCTAGGTTAGTATTAGTGTGCAAACTTTAACTTTAGAACTTTCTTGACTTTTGTGAGTTGACATTTTCACATTTTCTTAGAGTTGCATTAGCACCATTTTTTACATATTAATTTCAGGTTGGGAGATTTTAAATGCAAAAAACTGCACAGCTAAACCACAGTCTATACCAGCAGATATTATTTTGTGCAAAACTGAAACTGCGATTAACTGAGTAAGGCAAAACACTATTTACATGATTCATTTAACTGCTCAGTCCACAGTTGTGTAGGATATGCGCAAAAGTGGAACTGTGCAGTTACATTAGTTAAATGGAAAATAGCATATTCACATAGAGAAAAGCAAAAACTACATTTTTTGTAGATTAGGTAATTTAGATAGTCTAACTATTAACTTAATTCAACAAAAGTGAGCTAGAAGTCTAACAGAGTCAGACTTGGACACAGTAAAGGTTCCTACACCTGGACCTAACATCAGAAAAGATAGAACTCAGACTATTGCTGTACCTGTCTCACATAACCTAGGGCCCTAAATGCTTGTGGCACAAAGCAGAACTTGAGTGGATCCGAAAGGGCATGACTTCCTGGAAGATTCTGAAAACTTGTGGCATTAGGACACCTCATCCCAAAAGTATAAACAGTCAGAGACCATGACTTCAAAGACCTATAGGTTACTGTAAACAAAAGAAACCTAACGTCTCTTTTCCTTTACTGATTTAACTGCAATTCCATTTCTGCTCAAAACCATTTTGCTCAAAACAGTATGGCGCTTGCTAGGATAGTGTGCGACATACACAGTAAAATGAAGCATCCACATAATTCAAAAACATAATGAGAGGTACTTCTGCAACTGTGCACAAACCTAATTTTAAACTAGACTGCAAAACCCAGCTCGGATGAGCAGAATCAATTTGTGGAGGTTCTGCTCATTTCTCTCACAGAAATCACGAAGATTGGCAAAGGGGACTTAAAAAAGTTGCCTTAAGGATTCCCTTAGCCTAGGCACAGGGTCACTCCAAGGCAGGTTGGAGGCATGTCAGCGGTCCAAGGGGCAAGGCAGGAACATGATGCTATCCAGCAATAATGTCAGGCAGAGTGGTCTCCTTGAGGACCCTTCTCTGATGTGCACTGCTGAGATACATTAGGACAGTGGTTCTCAACCAGAGGTCCGGGGCTCCCCTGGGGGCTGCAAGCAGGTTTCAGGTGGTCTGCCAAGCAGGGCCAGAGTTCGACTCACTGAGGCTCATGGCAGAAAACTGCAGCTACACCACATGGGTCTGAAGCCTGGGTCCTTGAGCCCTGCCCACCCAGGGCTGAAGCCGAAGCCTGAGCAACTTAGCTTTGTGGGGGCCTCTGTGGCATGGGGCCCCAGGCAATTGCCCCACTTGCTATCCCCTAGTGTCAGCCCAGGATTTTATATGCAGAAAATCAGTTGTGGCACAGGTGGGCCGTGGAGTTTTTATATCATGTGTGTGTGCATGAGGGGGAGGGAGGGAGAGGAGAGGCGGGACAACTCAGAAAGAAAAAGGTTGAGAACCCCTGCACTAGGAGACCTAGCCTCAAGTATGTAGCATACATCTTCAAAATGTGGAGAAAGTGGCCAAAATCAATACATGTAATTTCTTGGCTATCTGTACATATAATTGGGGGTTATACCAATGAAAGGGCTATACAATTTGGTTGCTGTAATGAGTTCTGTAGCTATGGATTTTTTTTAATGATATGATAAAAATACTTAACACTTGCTGTTTCGTGAGGGATTACCAGAAGAAAAAAAGACTTCATTAGAGAGCAGCCAGAGCTGCTGGTTCTACAGGCTTTCACCATCTCCATTCCTTCCCAGCTCTACTCCAGCTCACAGCTCTAGATTGGTGTTTATCTACAAGGCCAAGTTAAAGTTCAAGGGCAGGGTGGGTAAAGACCCTTCAGTCCCTCTTTCTTCCTCCCTCCTATGAATCTGTTGTAGACACCTGGCAAAATGCAGAGCGGACTGGGTGGAAAACAGAAACGAACTTCAAAGAGTGAGCTGAAATGCAAAACATTCGCCACAATGCAGAGCAGTTAAGATCCCTAATTTTGGGCAACAGCTTTTTCACTCAAAAGGCTGCGGTACCCCAAAATACTCAGTCTTTGTCACCCTTCTTGTTCAACCTCTTGTGAAGCCACGGGGCAGAAGGGGGCAGGAGACTGTGTGCAGGTACAGGCACCATATCATCAATATGCAGATGACATTAAGCTTCTTTTAGTGAAACCCAGATTATACCATTTCCTCAGTGTCCCAGTGTTCAGTAGGGTCCTGGGTGAAAGCCAGCTGAATAAGGAGGTGCTGCTGATTGGATGGGGAGAATACTTTAAGGATCTGATTAAATCTATAACTGCTCATGTTATGGGGTATACTGGCCCTTTAGAACCCCGTCAGGACAGAAACACCCTCTCTCCCTTTAATAACCATATTCATAGAATCATAGAATATCAGGGTTGGAAAGGACCTCAGGAGGTCTTCTAGTCCAAACCCCCAATCAAAGCAGGACCAATCCCTAATTTTTTCCCCCCAGATCCCTAAATGGCCCCCTCAGAGATTGAACTCACAACCCTGAGGTTAGCAGGCCAATGCTCAAATCACTGAGCTATCCCTCCCCGCAAAGGTAAGGAAAAAAGGAAGCAACCAGCCAGGGTTAACTGGGCACAAGTGCTTCCTTCCTTCCACCCTGATTGTGGAAGAAGACAGAGCAGCTGTAATTGGCCCAATATCCGTTACGGGAGAGCAGTTGGTTCCTATTCCCCTAATAAAAGGGATGGTTGGTGAGAAACCCAGGGGAAATGCTTCTCTTGCTGGGTGACTTCAAGCCATGGGGCAAATATTTTATTTTTTTTATGTTTGTTCCAAACTAAACTGAGTTGAAAAATGGTGATTATAGCAAGTGAGAAGGGCTCTCAGATATTTGTTTGTTTTATTGGTAGAGCTGAGTCTGCTGTACATTACTTTTGAAAGCAGTATTTTCTTTTGAAACTCAAACACTGGTGCGGCTGCCAAAGTGTGGTCCAGCCCAAAGCTTGGGCCTCCTACTCCTGTAGTCCACTATCTTGGGTTCTTGCCAGGCTCCATACTACATACATGTCCCAGATAGCAGCAGGGCGAGAAGTTCAGTATTTCACTTTCCACTGGTTAAGAGAATGTACTCCTCCCTCACAGACACATCCTCACCATGTTTATACGTCTCTTTGTTATCTAACTGGGGCTAAACTTGAAAGCTACTCAGAAGCTTCAGCGAATGCAGCATGTGGCTGCCTGCCTTTCAAGCAGTCCAGTGAGAACATATTGCTCTTGTGCTCTATGTGTTGCCAAATAATTTCTGGGTGAAATTTGAGGTCTCTCAAGTCCTTGATAAGAGTGGTTAGATTCCAGTTGTCTAAGAGATCACCTCTCTTTGGAAGGAACACTTTTCACTGTCAAGAGTAAAATTTGAGTGAGCTGAGGACAGGATTAGCAGGGCCGGCTCTAGGCACCAGCAAACCAAGCACATGCTTGGGGCGGCACTTTTCAAGCGTGGCATTCCGCCCCCCTGCCCCCCCCCCTTTTTTTTTTTTTGCTTTGGCGGCATTCCCCTTGGGGCAGCAAAAAGCCTAGAGCCGGCCCTGAGGATTAGGCAAGGTATTGCCACTCACAGCAAATACTCCTAAACCACTTCAGTAGTAGTTGTAAGATATTTTTATTCAGTCTTTTCACTTATGAGAAGCTCTGAAAACTCCTGGTGCTTAGTACACTGGTCCCCGTCCTCTAACTTAAACAAGATCAGGCTTGTGAAGGTTTGCCAAATATATGCTACTTGTTTTGTAGCCATTTTTAATTTTTATCGACCAGTATATCATGTAAAGCAAACCCAGATGCAATAATGGATGCTGCTAATTATAAACAATAAGAAGAGAAGCTGTATTTATAATACTTTTATTTGTATTGCTCCCAGATACTCTCAATGGGGCCCCATTATTCTAGACTTTCTACTAATACATTGAAGAGATAATCTACGCACTGAAAAGTTAATAATCCCATTTGAGACAAGGAGGAGCAGAACAACCAATGAGGAAACAAAGTGGAAAAGTCATTAAAATAGGACCATGTGATTATACAAGTTTGCTATTGCACAAATTGAGGGTTCCAAGGCATCATTTCTTTAAAAGATAAACAAGAAATATAAATGAATCTCTACACACCACCTGCCTAGCTATTGTCAGTTGGCCATTACCCCTGGGCATCATGGTAGAAGTGGGTTTTCTATCCACTGGTGAGAAAGAAGATGGAAAGTTGAAAATCCAAGGTGGAGGTTTCAAAACGGGGGTGGGGGAGGAGGAGAAACCACAAGCTTAAAATAATCAATATCTACAGCAAAAAATATAAAGGACAGCTAACCTGAACAGCCTGCATTGGTGTTGACTGAATCACTGATGGCTGTGTGGCTTGAATCACTCCCTGGACGTGTACAGTTTGACCAGAAGGCAACTGTACTAGAGTTACAGCTGGAGATCCTCTTCCAGCACTTGATCCAGCTACAGAAACCTGCAAAAATTATGATAATCATGTTTAAACAAAGTGCATTGTGGATTTCAATTTAATACTGCAAAAAGCAATAACACAGATAAGTTAAATGATAAAATTTTGAGCCAAACTGCAAGAAAAAAAAATACACACTATACTACTTATTACTAGGACAAAATTATTACTATTTGTGCTAATTACATACCTTTAAGCTGTCTCAAATTGGTGACCAAAAAAACCACTTGTCACTTTTTAAAATTTTGACCTTTAGTCAATTTTTCAAGGACCCGTCTGTTTTTTATTAAAGATCTCCAAGCTTTCAAAGACTAAATCTTCTACCCATGGCTTGTACTATAGGACAGAATCACAGAGCTCTCAGCTAGAAGTATCAGTATGGGGTGAACAAATCCAATCATGATAGGATACTCTCAATCAGTGGTATGAAATCCTTTGGTCCCCTTTTATCCAATCTTTGGCTTTCTACTTGTATTCTTCAGGAAGATGTTCTAATGTAGAGGACAATTTTTTCCCATAATAAAACAGTTGTATCACTAAAGCGATACTTGGATTGTAAACTCTTCAAAGCAAGGACTGTATCTGTATTATGTTCATAAAACACCTAGCACAATGGGGCAAGTGCCTCTCAACACTACTGCAATATAAACAACAATACACCACAACTGATGATTTTCAATCCTCAAGGCTGACATGGTGGAGGAATATGGTTTCTTACCCAGATTAGCAATCATGCTGGCCTCTTTTTCTTACAGTATTCTACAACAAAATCTTCCTCCTTTAATCTCTGGTGCAGTAGTAAAGCCTATCAGAGATCCAGGTATTGGTTGGGAGAAGAATATTCTAATCCCTATGGTGGAACATGTTAAATTGTATCAGTTTGTTTGCCAAAAGGTAGTCATAACCCCTTTAAAAGGCTCCAGTAAACCTTAAATAATTGACAGCACAATTTTCTCTTTTCTGGGTCTCTAAAACCAAATTTTGTGAGACATCTTGTTGAATTATGATACCTCTAAATTTAGAGCATACGCCATTCTAGATTAAAAGAACACTTAGAAATGCCTACAGCCATCCAGCTGCCAGAGATGTTGAAATGATGGAAATATTGTCCTATGGAGAGGTAAACAAGACTGAAAACAGTCATGAAGCAAAAGGAAGATTTTAAAGATTACTGTAATGGATCTGAATCTGTCTCTGGCAAATCATCCCTAATCCTGGACACAAGAAGAAAAGGTGATATAGAAGAAAAGAACAAAGACAAATTCATAGGATTTGTAGAAGATATGATGGGATAGCCTAATTTTGGCAATTAATTGATCTTTGACTATTAGCGGTAGATATGCCCAATGGCCTATGATGGGATGTCAGATGGGGTGGGATCTGAGTTACTTCAGAGAATTCTTTCCTGGGTCTCTGGCTGGTGAGTCTTGCCCACATGCTCAGGGTTTAGCTGATCGCCATATTTAGGGTTGGGAAGGAATTTTCCTCCACGGCAGATTGGCAGAGGCCCTGGGGATTTTTCGCCTTCCTCTGCAGCGTGGGGCACGGGTCACTTGCTGGAGGATTCTCTGCACCTCAAAGTCTTTAAACCATGATTTGAGGACTTCAATAGCTCAAACATAGGTTAGAGGTTTGTTACAGGAGTGGGTGGGTGAGATTCTGTGGCCTGTGTTGTGCAGCCGGTCAGACTAGACGATCATAATGGTCCCTTCTGACCTTAAAGTCTATGATTCTAATATGAACTCAGAATATGATCCAGATTTTAACTCCATGTAATTGGCGTCACACAAGAGCCATTACAAGGAACGAACAAGGGTTGATTCTAAATATTTTCAAAGTATTCTAAATTGTCAATACATACTACAGAATTATTAAACAATAAATTTGTAAGCACCTGTAAGATAATAGGGTCATAAGGAATAGCCAGCATGGATTTGTCAAGGACAAATCATACCAAACCAACCTAATTTAATTCTTTGATAGTGTCAGTGCCTAGTGCATAGGGGAAAAACAGTAGATATATGTCTTCATTTTATGAAGGCTTTTGACATAGTCCCATGTCACATTCTCATAAGCGAACTAGGGAAATGGGGTCTAGATTAAATTACTAAAAGGTGGGTGCACATCTGGTTGAAAGAGCATACTCAAAGAGTATCAATGCTTTGCTGTTAAACTGGGAAAGCGTATCTAGTGGGATCCCACAGTGGTCAGTCCTGGGTCCAGTACTATTCAGTATTGTCATTTAATGTCTTTGAAAATGGAGTGGAAAGTATGCTTATAATATTTGAAAATGACATCAAGCTGGGAAGGATTGCAAGCACTTTGGAGGACAGGATTAGAATTCAAAATGACCGTGACAAATTGGAGAACTGATCTGAATTCAACAAGATGAAATTCAATAAGGACAAGTGAAAAGTACTTCACTTAGGAAGGAAAAATCAAATGCACAACTACAAAATAGGGAATACTGGTTAGGTGGTAGTGCTGCTGAAAACGATCTGGGGGTTCTAGTGGATAACAGATTGAATATAAATCAAAATATGATGCACCGGCAAAAAAGACTAATATCATTCTGGGGTATATTAACAGGAGTGTCATATGTAAGACACGGGAGGTAACTGTCTCACTCTACAAGGCACTGGTGAGGCCTCAGCTAAAGTGCTATGTCCAATTCTGGGTGCCACAGGTTAGGAAAAATGTGAACAAACTGGAGAAAGTCGAGAGGAGAGTAACAAAAATGATAAAAGATTTAGAAAACCTGGGGTATAAGGAAAGGTTAAAACACTAGCCATGTTTAGTTTTCAGAAAAGATGACCTGGGGGACCTGATAATAGTCTTCAAATATATTAAGGGCTGTTATAAAGGGGACTGGATCAACTGTTCTCCATGTCCACTGAAGATTGGACAAAAAGCCATTGGCTTAATCTGCAGCAAGGGAGATTTTAGGTTAGATATTAGGAAAATCTTTCTAACTATAAGGGAAATTAAGCTCTGGAATTGGCTTCCAATGGATGTTGTGGAATCATTGGAGGGTTGTAAAAACAGGTTGGACAAACACCTTTTAGGGATGGTCTTAGGTTTACTTGGTTCTACAACAGTGCAGAAGTCTGAACTCGATGACTTCTCAAGGTTCCCTCCAATTCTATGTTTCTATGATTCTAAAAAGAGCCAGGCAAACATAATCACAACAAACCTTTCAATTTTTAGCTAGAGCACAGACACCAGTAATACAAAACAATACTATAACTGATATGAACAAATTCTATCACACAACTGATAGTTATTACAGCCTGTTTCCAGTACATTAGTAGGATGCATGGAATTTTCATAACAACAGGGGCTTGAATAATCAGGAGTAACCCAGCTCTGATTAACTGAAATACCTGGATAACCAAGGTGTAAGTTATGTTCCCTAGAGATGCATTAAATGAAGTTCCTGTCCTGTGGATCTCTTAAATTTTACTGAACTAAATTCTCCAGGAATGGAGAGACAGAGGAATTTCTGTAAGATCCCTTTGGAATTTAAGAAAGCCTCATGAGTGGAGCTTCAGTCAACGCAACTTTCGGCTACATATATTATTTAACCAGTTACTTCAAGTTAACTAGAGTTGTCAAAATTGGGATTGCACTGCACTGCCACAAAAAGTAGCCTTCTAACTTATGCCCAAGTTTTACATAAGCCACTTGTCCTAACATAGACATAATGTCTATTTGTGCAAATTACTGGTGTTTCTTAGGTTAAATACACTCTGGACAGCCCTAAATCTTTACCTGGCCATGTAACACTTAATACATATTCTAATACTTTCCTAATAAATAAGCACAAAAATTTAAATCAAAATTCAACATTTCTGGAAGTCAGTTTTTCTTATAACGGTTTGATTTAAAATTTGGTTGAATTGCCTGCTCTCCTATAAGGCTGCACCTTAACTAGAATATTGAACTATAAAAGCTTCTAGAGCAGGCTTTCCTTGTAAACTTAAAGGCTAATTATATATAATAGCAATTACAAGTAGTTAAGAGTCCATTTTATGCCAGATTATAACCACACAAGAAAATTTATCCAAAACTCTACCAGAGTAAAGCTTATTTAAAATTTCACAGGGAAAAATGATTTTGCTCTAATGAGTTCATATATGAGATTATGTTCCGGGTGAAAACAAGCACATTTAAAACTGGATCAAACTAAAAGTAATCTGTTCTTATTTACAGAAAGAACTACATAAATAGAAAGAACATAATCCACACATCAAACTAGTATTACATGAAAATTATTACATTTGAGTGACTTTTTCTTTTAAGATTTGCAGAACCTTAACAAAAAGTGATTTCAACACATCAGATTTACTTCTGTGATTTTTAATTGAGTTTTGTTTCTGTAACTTTGAGATTAACAATCATGTTTCCATTCTGATACTGTGTATCTTTTAAAAACAAAGTATAAATAATCCTGTACAAGTAACACTGGATTTATTTTCTTTCATTCTAAATTGTTGACTGTGTTCCAAAATTGCAGCCTTCTGCATTAACTAAAATACTAGAACATTTTGACTTGTTTATTAGGTTACTTGTGTACTGATACTGATGGAAGTAGTCTTGGCAAGCCATGCAATCCTTACGTCAATGATGAGCAATGCTGCCTACGACATCTGAATTTCAAGGCTTGCCTAGACTGCCGATTACTGAAGGCTGATGATCAGCAGTGGCAATTCAGCAACCTGAAAAACACAGTTTTAAAAACACTGAATAGTGCAATGTTACAATGCATTTCACACTGTCCCAGGCAAGCAGAGGAAAGGAAATGTTGCATCATGTAATATCATGAATCATAGAATCATAGAATATCAGGGTTGGAAGGGACCCCAGAAGGTCATCTAGTCCAACCCCCTGCTCGAAGCAGGACCAATTCCCAGTTAAATCATCCCAGCCAGGGCTTTGTCAAGCCTGACCTTAAAAACCTCTAAGGAAGGAGATTCTACCACCTCCCTAGGTAACGCATTCCAGTGTTTCACCACCCTCTTAGTGAAAAAGTTTTTCCTAATATCCAATCTAAACCTCCCCCACTGCAACTTGAGACCATTACTCCTCGTTCTGTCATCTGCTACCATTGAGAACAGTCTAGAGCCATCCTCTTTGGAACCCCCTTTCAGGTAGTTGAAAGCAGCTATCAAATCCCCCCTCATTCTTCTCTTCTGCAGGCTAAACAATCCCAGCTCCCTCAGCCTCTCCTCATAACTCATGTGTTCCAGTCCCCTAATCATTTTTCTTGCCCTTCGCTGGACTCTCTCCAATTTATCCACATCCTTCTTGTAGTGTGGGGCCCAAAACTGGACACAGTACTCCAGATGAGGCCTCACCAATGTCGAATAGAGGGGAATGATCACGTCCCTCGATCTGCTCGCTATGCCCCTACTTATACATCCCAAAATGCCATTGGCCTTCTTGGCAACAAGGGCACACTGCTGACTCATATCCAGCTTCTCGTCCACTGTCACCCCTAGGTCCTTTTCCGCAGAACTGCTGCCTAGCCATTCGGTCCCTAGTCTGTAGCTGTGCATTGGGTTCTTCCGTCCAAAGTGCAGGACCCTGCACTTATCCTTATTGAACCTCATCAGATTTCTTTTGGCCCAATCCTCCAATCTGTCTAGGTCCTTCTGTATCCTATCCCTCCCCTCCAGCGTATCTACCACTCCTCCCAGTTTAGTATCATCCGCAAATTTGCTGAGAGTGCAATCCACACCATCCTCCAGATCATTTATGAAGATATTGAACAAAACCGGCCCCAGGACCGACCCTTGGGGCACTCCACTTGATACCGGCTGCCAACTAGACATGGAGTCATTGATCACTACCCATTGAGCCCGACAATCTAGCCAGCTTTCTACCCACCTTATAGTGCATTCATCCAGCCCATACTTCCTTAACTTGCTGACAAGAATACTGTGGGAGACTGTGTCAAAAGCTTTGCTAAAGTCAAGAAACAATACATCCACTGCTTTCCCTTCATCCACAGAACCAGTAATCTCATCATAAAAGGCGATTAGATTAGTCAGCACTGAGGTGCTCAGCTCTCTCAAATGCCAATGACTGTCAACAGGCATCAAGGTCACTCAGCGCTACACAGACACTCATTTTCTGTATATTTAGAGCCAGATTGTGTCCGACTTCTGGATCAACATGAAAGAGAGGAGAAGGTGTAGGAAGGACTACACACAATCTCTATTCTGATGCTTGAACCTGCATCCATTCAAAAGGAATACTTCCCAAGGGTAGTGGCACTGCTATGGGGAAAAGGAGTTTTGAAGGTCTCCTGCTTCCCAGTTCTGTACTGATTATGAAAGATGGAACTCCTCCTGAACAAGGATTTTTTAAAAAGGCACAGAAATGCTCTCCTAAATCCCTCACCTATGACTCAAAAACTTTAGGTGTTGAAAGGACTTGGGCCTTCAGCAGAGAGAAGATTTTTATGATTGTTTTCTTTTTTATATTGTACCCCACCAACTGGTATCTGGAAATCTAATACAAAAATTAAAACAACCAACTGTCAACAACTGGCGTAAATCAAACCCATTCCTACCTCAACAAGTTCCACCCTTCATGAGATAAATATCCTGGGTACAGGCCCAAATTTTTAAAATATATCTTACATAGTATCCGCCCTCCAACCAATTAAAAATAAATCATACCTCCCCCCCGCCACCAAAAAAGGGGCTCTAGCTACTGGAGAGAAATCAAGAACAAAGGGCATTCCACCAAAACTGCTCTGTGCCCATACCCAGGAATTAAACCACGAGACAGAAAGCAAAGGTATTTTGATAAGACACAATTTCTGCAACAGTGCAAGGGCGAAGAGGTTCTCTCTAAAACAGTCAGCTCCCAAGCCACTCATGGCTTTATAATGGTATCCCTTGCTTGAACTGCACTCCAGAAAGAATTCTGAACCACTGCTCATGATGACTTGCCCCAATCAGGCTGAATGCTGACTGACTTGCCTCAATTAACCTGCATGCTGGCTAGCTGAATGTTATCTATATTCTTCAAAGTCAGTCTTAAGACTATATACCAATATAGTGACAAAAGAACAGATAACTGTGTTGAGATCTGCATCGGAAGGAACAAGTTGGTCTAGTCTGGACTCAAGAAACAAATGATCAATTTAATGAAATCCCAAGATCACAAACAACTGAGAAAAATTGTGAAAGTACCTTTTCAATCAAGGGAGTAGGTACAGTTCCCTTTCTTTTCAAATGTATTTTCCTCTACCTAGCAACACCAGCTTCATTTTTTCGTTATTGAATTTAAACCAAGCACTGAGAGAGTATGTCATAAATATAAAGGGAAGGGTAAACCCCTTTGAAATCCCTTCTGGCCAGGGGAAAGCTCCTCTCACCTGTAAAGGGTTAAGAAGCTAAAGGTGACCTCGCTGGCACCTGACCAAAATGACCAATGAGGAGACAAGATACTTTCAAAAGCTGGGAGGAGGGAGAGAAACAAAGGGTCTGTGTGTCTGTCTATATGCTGGTCTTTACCCGGGATAGACCAGGAATGGAGTCTTAGAACTTTTAGTAAGTAATCTAGCTAGGTATGTGTTAGATTATGATTTCTTTAAATGGCTGAGAAAAGAATTGTGCTGAATAGAATAACTATTTCTGTCTGTGTATCTTTTTTGTAACTTAAGGTTTTGCCTAGAGGGGTTCTCTATGTTTTTGAATCTAATTACCCTGTAAGATATCTACCATCCTGATTTTACAGGGGGGATTTCTTTATTTCTATTTACTTCTATTTTTATTAAAAGTCTTCTTGTAAGAAAACTGAATGCTTTTTCATTGTTCTCAGATCCAAGGGTTTGGGTCCGTGGTCACCTATGCAAATTGGTGAGGCTTTTTATCCAACATTCCCCAGGAAAGGGGGGGTGCAAGTGTTGGGAGGATTGTTCATTGTTCTTAAGATCCAAGGGTCTGGGTCTGTAGTCACCTAGGCAAATTGGTGAGGCTTTTTACCAAACCTTGTCCAGGAAGTGGGGTGCAAGGTTTTGGGAAGTATTTTGGGGGGAAGGACGCGTCCAAACAGCTCTTCCCCAGTAACCAGTATTAGTTTGGTGGTGGTAGCGGCCAGTCCAAGGACAACGGGTGGAATATTTTGTACCTTGGAGAAGTTTTGACCTAAGCTGGTAAAGATAAGCTTAGGAGGTTTTTCCATGCAGGTCCCCACATCTGTACTCTAGAGTTCAGAGTGGGGGAGGAACCTTGACAGAGTAGAAAAACTGAATATTCCAGGTTTGATGTGGAAACACAGAGTTCATTTTCATCAACTTAATGATAATACTGCAGTTCAAAAGGCCTTTCTTCAACAGCCTTACATACATGAGGGTGACCGGATGGAATGCTGTGGGACCTTCACTAGGAGAGGACATGCAATTGCCCATCACAATACTCTGAGTCTTCCCTATATGAGTAAACAGATCCTCTGTAAAACAATCCCATTCACCTCTATCAGCTCCTACAGACAAGTTAACAGTAACTCAGGATAGCCTTATCAAAACTTATACAATTTAATAAAATTGTATGTACTATGACCTCTGATCACTGCCAGAAGATGACCAAACAAAGCAAAACGTGTTCTTTCAATTTTTTCCCCAGGTCTAAAGCCAGAGAAACCCAGGAACCTAAAAGAACATAGGTGTCAATTAAGGTATCTTTAAAGTGGAAAGATTGTTCCTGTCAAACAGATGGTTTCTTGCGTAAGAGCCTAACCACTACCTGCTGTAGGTCACCAGCCAGCTTTCTTTCACAAAAGATGACATAATCAATTCTGATCAATAATGGGTGTGATGTTTCACTCCATATTCTTTATGAAAATATGCTTATAATATGAATACGACATAACTGAGATGTACTTTATGTAAGATGGGTGTTGTACGGTATCACTGGAAAGGTTATCATAGAATCATAGAATATCAGGGTTGGAAGAGAACTCAAGAGGTCATCTAGTCCAACCCCCTGCTCAAAGCAGGACCAATCCCCAACTAAATCATCCCAGCCAGGGCTTTGTCAAGCCAGGCCTTAAAAAACACTAAGGAAGGAGATTCTACCACCTCCTTAGCTAACCCATTCCAGTGCTTCACCATCCTCCTAGTGAAAATTTTTCCTAATATCCAACCTAAGCCTCCCCCACTGCAACTTGAGACCATTACTCCTTGTTCTGTCATCTGTTACCACTGAGAACAGTTTAGATCCATCCTCTTTGGAATCCCCTTACAGGTAGTTGAAATCAGCTATCAAATCCCACCTCATTCTTCTCTTCCGCAGACTAAACAATCCCAGTTCCCTCAGCTGCTCCTCATAAGTCATGTGTTCCAGTCCCCTAATAATTTTTGTTGCCCTCCACTGGACTCTTTCCAATTTTTCCACATCCTTCTTGTAGAGCGGGGCCCAAAACTGGACACAGTACTCCAGATGAGGCCTCACCAATGCCTAACAGAGGGGAATAATCTCGTCCCTCAGTCTGGGAGCAATGCTCCTACCTATGCAGCCCAAAATGCCGTTAGCCTTCTTGGCAACAAGGGCACACTGTTGACTCATATCCACTCGTCCACTGTAACCCCTAGATTCTTTTCTGCAGAACTGCTGCCTAGCCACTCAGTCCCTAGTCTGTAGCAGTGCATGGGATTCTTCCATCCTAAGTACAAGACTCTGCACTTGTTCTTGTTGAACCTCATCAGATTTCTTTTAGCCCAATCTTCTAATTTGTCTAGGTCGCTCTGAATCCTATCCCTACCCTCCAGCGTATCTACCTCATCTGCAAACTTGCTGAGGGTGCAATCCACGCCACCCTCCAGAACATTAATGAAGATATTGAACAAAACCAGCCCCAGGACTGACCCTTGGGGCACTCTGCTTGATACTAGCTGCCAACTAGACATGGAACCATTGATCACTGCCCATTGAGCCCGATGATCTAGCCTGCTTTCTATCCACTATATAGTCCATTCATCCAGTCCATACTTCTTTAACTTCTTGGCAAGAATACTGTGGGAAACTGTATCAAAAGCTTTGCTAAAGTCAAGGAACAACATGTCCACCACTTTCCCCTCATCCACAGAGCCAGTTATCTCATCATAGAAGGCAATTAGATTAGTCAGGAATGACTTGCCCTTGGTGAATCCATGCTGACTGTTCCTGATCACTTTCCTCTCCTCTAAGTGCTTCAGATTTGATTCCTTGAGGACCTGCTCCATGATTTTTCCAGGGACTGAGGTGAGTCTGACTGGCCTGTAGTTCCCAGGATCCTCCTTCTTCCCTTTTTTAAAGATGGGCACTACATTAGTCTTTTTCCAGTCATCTGGGACCTCCCCCGATTGCCATGAGATATCTATTTCAAAGATAATGGCCAATGGCTCTACAATCACATCCGCCAACTCCTTTAGCACCCTTGAATGCAGTGCATCCAGCACCATGGACTTGTGCTTGTCCAGCTTTTCTAAATAGTCCCAAACCACTTCTTTCTCCACAGAGGGCTGGTCACCTCCTCCCCATGCTGTGCTGCCCAGTGCAGTAGTCTGGGAGCTGACCTTGTTAGTTAAGATAGAGGCAAAAAAAAGCATTGAGTACATTAGATTTTCCACATCCTCTGTCACTCGGTTGCTTCCCTCATTCAATAAGGGACCCACACTTTCCTTGACTTTCTTCTTGTTGCTAACATACCTGAAGAAACTCTTCTTGTTATTCTTAACATCCCTTGCTAGCTGCAACTCCAAGTGTGATTTGGCCTTCCTGATTTCACTCCTGCATGCCCAAGCAATATTTTTATACTTCTCCCTGGTCATTTGTCCAATCTTCCACTTCTTGTAAGCTTCTTTTTTGTGTTTAAAATCAGCAAGGATTTCACTGTTAAGCCAAGCTGGTCACCTGCCATATTTGCTATTCTTTCTACACATCGGAATGGTTTGTTCCTGCAACCTCAATAAGGATTCTTTAAAATACAGCCAGCTCTCCTGGACTCCTTTCCCCCTCATGTTATTCTCCCAGGGGATCCTGCCCATCAGTTTCCTAAGGGAGTCAAAGTCTGCTTTTCTGAAGTCCAGGGTCTGTATTCTGCTCTTCTCCTTTCTTCCTTGTGTCAGGATCCTGAACTCGACCATCTCAGGGTCACTGTCTCCCAGATTCCCATCCACTTTTGCTTCCCCTACTAATTCTTCCTGGTTTGTGAGCAGCAGGTCCAGAAAAGCTCTGCCCCTAGTTGGTTCCTCCAGCACTTGCACCAGGAAATTGTCCCCTACTCTTTCAAAAACTTCCTGGATTGTCTGTACACCGCTTTATTACTCTCCCAGCAGATATCTGGGTGATCGAAGTCTCCCATGAGAACCAGGGCCTGCGATCTAGTGACTTCTGTTAGTTGCCAGAAGAAAGCCTTATCCACCTCATCCCCCTGGTCTGGTGGTCTATAGTAGACTCCCACCATGACACCACCCTTGTTGCTCACACTTCTAAACTTAATCCAGAGACTCTCAGGTTTTTCTGCAGTTTCATACTGGTGCTTGAGCAGTCATACTGCTCTCTTACACAGTGCAACTCCCCCACCTTTTCTGCCCTGCCAGTCCTTCCTGAATAATTTACTGAATGTGATTATCCAATTTGTATGCCTGTTTCATTTCTGTATCTGAAGTTAGGA
Organism: Lepidochelys olivacea; assembly: GCF_965140295.1. Taxonomy (NCBI): domain Eukaryota; kingdom Metazoa; phylum Chordata; order Testudines; family Cheloniidae; genus Lepidochelys; species Lepidochelys olivacea. The sequence continues at coordinate 243,484,794 of NC_140412.1, read as the reverse complement.
ATATTATCTATGTATCTGTATTTCAACTATGTTACTTTGAGTGACGCCCACTGCTAATACTTCAGGTACAACAATGGAAAAGCCAGACAGGGCAGATGGCCCATTACCGAGGACAATGAACTGGGAAAAGGCTTGGCCTTCCTGCAGACATTACATACTGCACCTGACTCATGGATGCTGTGATACTACATAGTCAGGTGATCTTGTCACCTGATACTAAATATTACCTAGGACTTCCTGTAACTTTCCACTGGAAGGGAGGGGGGTCAGATTTGGGAAACAAAGGATTCCTGCCTTATGTAAATCCAATTTAATGGTGGCGAGGAAAGCAAACGAGGCTCCTCCTCTTCATGGCCTGTCTGCCCAAGAAGAAAGTCTGCTAAAGCCACCTGAAGGGAAACCAGTGGGGAGTCCAGACTGAAAAGAATTATAACTGGAACTCTGAACCACAGAAACTTTGCAACCTGCCTAAAATAACACTTAGGGTAAGAAATTACATTTTGTAACCTGTTCCTTAAGTGTATTGAGCTTAGCATGTGTACTTCTGTTTATCTGCTCAGTAATCTGCTTTGTTCTGTCTGTTATCTCTTATATTCACTTAAAAATCACTTTTTGTAGTTAATAAACTTATTGCTTGTTTATAATATAACCCAGTTTATGTAATTTCTAACTGGGGGGGCAAGAAGTTGTGCATATCCCCCTCCACATTGAGAGAGGGGGCGAATGTCAGAAAACCTTTGGGTTTGTACCCCTTAAAGGGAGTGGGCACTACAGTGTTGGGGAGAGCCCCAAAAGCTTTTGAATCTTTCCAGAGTGGATCTCTGTCTCTCTGTGCAGCTGGGTGTGGCCCTGCCTATGTGCTTGGCTGGAAGAGGCTTGTGAGCCTAGCCCAGCAAGGCCAGGAAAAGGGGACCCAGGCTGGCAGAATAGGCTGATTGAGCAGAGGAGGCTCAGTTAAACCCCAGCACATAAGCTGACACCCCAAAGGGCCCAAACCCGTCACAATGGGCCTGTGCTCTCCCCACTTGTTACTAGCCATAACATGTGAAGGCCCATTTCACAGGTGGCTGAAAAAGTTTATTCCAAACATCTTGAAGTTCCATCAACAGAGCTGTATGAAACATAGCCACTGCAGAAATCCAACTGATTTTAACAGCAATTAGATAAACTCTCCAAGAGACAGAAATGCTTGATTCTGGTTCTAAGTGGCATTAAGATGGATCCAACAGGCTGCTTACTGTTTACTGGTCTAGACTTTGTAGATCCTGTGGTTTAGGAAAAGAAAAACTTTTTTCTTTCACCACAGAAAAGGCATAAGATGTATATATAACAAATCTATGTTACAATCAACTGGGAAAAAAACCAAATACTAGCTCATAAGCCTCCTTTCTTATTGATGTATTTGTCACAGGTCATCTCTGTGAAGATGCAGAGGAAGGGGGATACCTAAATGGCAATGCTTCAATAGTCAAAGTAAAAAGAGTATAATGGTCCAGTATGCTTTTAATACACTGGCCCAGTGGCTGATCACCATTATTCTTTATATTCCTACAGTCCAACAGGATTCATTAGTCTCCCAGGGCAGACATTTGAGAAACACAATGATTGGAGAAAAGATAAGTAGTTATCTTTCACAGTTTCAGGGTAACTACACCTGTATTCCCCACTCCGTAGTTCACTCCAAGAGTTCCCAGGCAAGTCTCAGGTCTCCAGCCATCACCTGTCTTTGGGCAGGGATCCTTGTGCGACTTCCTTCTGACCAGGGGGTTGTAAGGCTGAACAACTCCCTGACTTACACTGCGATATCCCCAGGGCCAGCAAGCCAATTTGCCTAAAGGCCAGCATCTGTGCTTTGCTTTGTCTCCAAGGTCTGTGAACAGCGTATTGTCAGCAGTTACAAGTTACCATACAGCTCTTTCTAAGCAAGCATATTTATTCTTAAGGTAAAAGCATTAGAGAGAAAACATAACAACAAACAGATTTAAATACACAATAAACATCCCGGGGTCATCCATGCTACTAGGCCAAAGTCTTTCGGACCCTTATGCAAGGGTTGGAGTTGCCCTTGGACAAAAGGCCCTGTCTGTTTTCTGGATCAGAAAGAAGGCCTGAGTCAGTGTTAACCCAGACTTTTATCCAAAACTCCTTTCTTTGTCTTATGGCTGCGGTGGGCAACCTGAAGCTGGTCAGGGTAATCCGCTGGCAGGCTGCGAGACAGTTTGTTTACATTGACTGTCCGCAGGCACAAACACCCGCAGCTCCCGGTGGCTGCGGTTCGCCATTCCCGGCCAATGGGAGCTGTGGGAAGTGGTGCATTCCACAGGGACTTTCTGGCTGCTGCTTTCCGCAGCTCCCCTTGGCCAGGAACGGCGAACCGCGGCCACTGGGAGCTGCGGGCAGCCGTGCCTGCAGACAATCAATGTAAACAAACTGTCTCTTGGTCTGCCAGCGCATTACTCTGATGGGCCACAGGTTTCCCACCACTGTCTTAAGGTCTCTGGACAATCCAGTTTAAACCAGTATATGGGAGCCTCCCCAGATGGTGGAAACTCTCGTGTGGGGGTTACAATCTGAGTAATTTGCCTTCACCACCTCCCACTGCTTTTGGTTCCTGGAGAAGTTGTGGGAACCCTCCCCACTGGAGTGGCATACAATCCCTAGCCACAGTGATACACAAATTTAATAGAATATGGTCCTTAAAGATATTGCATGGGATTGCAATATCTGTCACACTCTTACCACTGTTGAAAGCAGCGTTGCTGTAGCTGTGTTGGTCCCAGGATATTAGAGAGACAAGCTGGGTAAGATAGTATCTTTTATAGGACCAAATTCTGCTGGTGAGAGACAAGCTTTCAAGTTTACACAGAGCTCTTCTTCAGGTCTTGAAGATGACCTGAAGAAGAACTCTGTGTAAGCTCGAAAGCTTGTCTCTCTCACCAGTAGAATTTGGTCCAATAAAAGACACTACCTCACCCATCCTGACACTCTTACCACCTTATTTAACATCTTGTCCCCCTTTATAAAGCAAAGCTGCATTTAACTGTAAAGTCTGGATTCCAGCCAAATGCCAGATGTTGCATCTCCTCACAGTAGTCAGACCATCTGACCATGTTGCTAGGCATACTCAATCCAAAGAGAGAGCACAGAGAAAGCTACAAAGTAATTAATATTGCGTAACTCATTAAAAATCTCATGCTCCTGATTTAGTTCATCAGAAGCAAGGTCAATAAACATCTGGCTGGACAGAACAGAAAAAAAGGAATGGATGAGTAGCAATCTTAAATGCCATTCAAGAAATGTCTCATGCCTTGAGAAGAGCTAAATAATAGACTCATAGACTTCAAGGCCAGAAGGGACCTAATCTGGCCTTCTACACATCACAAGCCACAGAACCTCACCCACTCACTCCTGTAATACACCCAGAACCTCTTGTTGAATTATTAAAGTACTCAGATCATGATTTAAAGACTTCACGTTACAGAGAATCCGCCATTTACTCTGATTTAAACCAGCAAGTGACGTGTGCCCCATGATGCAGAGGAAGGTGAAAACCCTCCAGTGATCCTTCTTGTCAGTAATTTTGGGTAGCAGCCAGAGAATGGTGTAGAGAGATGATTTTGAAGTCAGGGAAAGCAACATTCCATTCAGTTGCTTTTTCTTTATTTAATTCCTCCAGAGACAGAATATTTAAGAGAAGCAACCTGAGTGAGAGCCACAGATCCATTAGTATGTTAACATACTGAAATATGATGTCTACGAATTCCTTATAGAATGAGAATGCCAACATTTTCCATTCAATATACCTACAAAAATATCCATTTGATACTCCAGCCTAGGGAACTTACCTCCCAAGGAAGTGAATGTACTAGCAATGTCTTTAAACTTTCAGTGTAAGACAGTGGCTCACCTTCAGACTCTGGCGCATAGAAGTCTCCCAGAAGGGAAAATTTGTTAACCAAGTCCTCCTCATCTTAAGTCAGGAGACATTTAAAAAGGGGACCACTGGAATGCTAATACTCCTTCCCAGAAGTAGGCCGTGCTACAGAACCAGGCTGTGGATTTGCAGAAGGAAGAGCTGGGAGAAGTTGATCTGAAAATGTAAAGCTGGATAGAAGCAGTTGGGGAAACCAGGTCCTGAAGATGGCAGCCAACTCTTGTTCTAACTGGCTGCGGTGGAAAAGAGCCCAGTCAAGAGACAAAGAGCAGAGTCTACTATAATGCTTTGCTTCAGAGGAACAACACGCTAGAACAACTTCACAGTCAAGAAAAAATGTCCGGCTGAGCAAAAACAGTATGCAGCTACAACAGTGTGCCCCTGGTGGCCAAACAGCTAAAATGCATGTTGATCTGCAAGAGTTGCTAGGGCGGCACTCTGGCTGCTCACAGCTCTCAGTAACCCTCCTCCTGCTGCTGATTATTTGATGCCCAAACAAATTTTTGCAGAATTTAAAACTTTTTTTTAATTGTAAAATGCCTATTTTTTTCAGAAGGGCTGAGCACCTACAGCTCTCACTGACTTCAGCAGGAGTTGTGAGTACTCAACACTTCTGAAGATCAGATCATATGTTTTAGCTCTTATTGCTGAAAAGAAAACTTTCCAAATGTGAACTGATTGTGCTCTCTTCCTGAGTCTGCAGAAAACAACAAGATGTAAACTGCTTTAACAATAAATTTCCATGTCAAATTACATACCAAAATTTCTCACTATTTCACAGGTAATCATTTTAATTGAAACATCTAAGGTGTATAGCTAGTGTGACTTCAATCATCTGGTGCTGATTGTAACAAATCTGACAATTTCCTGCAACATCCTTCAAAAATCTTAATGAATGAAGTTTAAGTATCTTTGCAATCCATTGTATCAAATGCAAAGGTTATGTATTATTGTGGGCCAAGATTGTATGTAATGTCTCCAGCACGGAGATGTGAGGGGAATCCTGGGAAGAGTTATGAATTTCAAAGGAGGCACTGAATAACGTGCCAGACAGGAATGGACTTTTGGGACAAACAGTAACAAGTTTGCCTGAGGAGCCTCTACAGGGAGGTGAATGAAAATTCCCCAGCTCTGTTTATGCAAAAAACCTAGCCTTTTGAAGATATGCCCTGGGGAGAGGACTGTTATCTGCTGATTACCTGTTCCTGGAGTCTCAGCATCAAAGGCCCAAGCTATATAAAGGAAAAACTAATTTATCCTTGGGTGTGCTAGTTCTAAGCTAAGCTGTTATGAACTTGTGACCTTGTTTAAAGGGCAGACTCCTATCAGAGACCTTGGAGAAGTAGGAGGATGATTTCTGGTAAGCTTATTAGCATGTTTGTAAGTACTTTTGTCGTTTTTAATATGTTTTCTCTGTAATGCTTTCACTTAAGAATAAATGTGATTGCTTATTAAGAGCTGTGGGGTAACTTGTAATTGCTGGCAATTAGTTATTCATAGCCTTCAGAGAGAAAGCAAAGCACAGGCTGTTAGGATATAGATATTCAGGCCTGTCTGCAAAGGCCTGTACTCTAAGAATTTAGGTGTATTCTTATCACTTGGCTAGTGATAGAGGTATAAAAGAAAGAATCAAGATCACTGTCTGCTGGTGTAAGGGCCTTCTCTTACTGTGACAGTCTGAGGCCCTGTTCTTAGGCTAAGGCCTTTGGCTAAGCAGCAGAGGCAGCCATAAGCTGGGAAGCGAACGGTCACATCCTCACATTCCAAACTAGTCACATTGAAATAAGGTGCTATTGGGCTGTTAGGCACTATCAGGACAGGATTGTATTCCTATCACCTCCAGAGAAAGGGAAGTGCCTAGAAAATGTAAAAGGAAACTTAGTTTGATAGCATCCTGTCTGGCAAGAACTCACTTATCAATAGCCGGGATGTGAAATCCTCACTTCTGTATTGTTTTGTCATTATAGTTCCCACTTTGCTGTTGTTTGTCTGTATAATCTCTGTCTGGTTCTGTGATTGTTCCTGTCTGCTGTATAATTAATTTTGCTGGGTGTAAACTAATTGAGGTGGTGGGATATAATTGGTTACATAATCATGTTACAATATGTTAGGATTGGTTAGTTAAATTTCAGGAAAATGATTGGTTAAGGTATAGCTAAGCAGAACTCAAGTTTTACTATATAATCTGTAGTCAATGAGGAAGTGACTGGGGTGTGGGTGTGGGTGGGCATGGGCATGTGGGTGTGTGAGATGGGAACAGGGAATGGGGGTAAGAAAATTGGAATCATGTTTTGCTAAAGGGGGAGATGGGAACAGGGAATGGGGGTAAGAAAATTGGAATCATGTTTTGCTAAAGGGGGAGATGGGAACAGGGAATGGGGGTAAGAAAATTGGAATCATGTTTTGCTAAAGGGGGAAATGGGAACAGGGACACAGGTGTAAGGCTTTGTGGTGTCAGAGCTGGGAAGGAGGATACTAAGGAAGGAAACTGGAATCATGCTTGCTGGAAGTTCACCCCAATAAACATTGAATTGTTTGCACCTTTGGACTTCGGGTATTGTTGCTCTCTGTTCATGCGAGAAGGACCAGGGAAGTAAGTGGGTGAAGGAATAAGCCCCCTAACACAGACACTGGTCTGTATAGGCAGTCTGGCATGCTGGAAATATCACAGTGTGGGCAGGGAACTGTGCAGCCTCAAAATTCAATGGTCAGGAGGGACAGAAATGTGGGTCTCTGCCCAAGAGAGGTGACAGCTGAGGAGCCAGGAGCCTAGAGTGCATGCCCTTGGTGGACCATGGCGGAGAAATACAGATGCAGTTCCCCTGAACTGTGACAAAAATAATTACAAAAAATCTTTACCAAGGAAAGTGCTTTGTTTAGTTCATCCATCAGAAGTCCCAAGTGACAGACTTTCCAGCACTTCTCTTGAGATACTATTCCACAGGCTAATAGAGCTCAATGCTACGAAGTTTATCCTGATATTCATCCTAGATTTTATACTTCTTAATTTCTTGCCATTACTCCTAGTTAGAACTTGAACTGAGCCACCTGAGAGAGGAAAAGGAATTGGGGGGCAAGTAAGTGGTGCTTATTTATTTTCCAGTTCAATCTTTGGAAGACTGAAATTACTGCCTGAAGGAACACAGGAGTCTGAGCACCCCTACACCAAATACATGCACTTTCCTGAGAAGATTCTTTTTCTACAGGGGATATAAAAGTACCAGAAGAGAGAAGAATTAATAAACAGAGCAAATGCTGTCTAGCAAAGGAGAAGCAGCAACACATACCCCGAAGAGACAACTATAGTGATGACTAGCTGGCCGGGGTCTGAATATATGGGGCTCAAAATGAGAGAAATCAAAAAGTACAGACCACTTGTCTTCATTGGGCAGGAATCCTGTCTAGGAAAGTTTAAGTGGTAAAAAGATCACCTTGCAGGATTTCTTCTTCAGTGGACCAGTTCTTCTGCAGAGGCCTCAGGTATAGCCCTAGTCAGTGGGGTCACATGGGTGCATGAAGCTATTACGCCTAACATCTGCAGGAAGAACAGTACACTTCTCGGGTGCTGGGATCCCAGAGGATACTATCTCTCAAATGGTATGGAAAACTCAGTGCTCGGAATAACCCCTTTTTTATGCCAAGATAAAAATAGGTGCTTCATTACTTAGGCAAAACCTCAAGGGTTGGAACTATCTGTATGTTTTCCCTAGAAACAAGAACACTCCCTGAGCTCATGATACTCTGATCAGTCAACAGTCTAAATACAGGGAAACAATGATACTTGTGTTGTCTGAGGAATGAAGACTCAGCAGTGAAAACATTCAGTGATTTAGAAAGACCAAAGGGTAGGATATCATAATGATAGTGGCCTTTTCCTACACAAAACCAGAGATACTTCTCATAAAATGGATGGATTATCAGGTATAAGAGATGCTGTCAACACAACCTCTTTTCTTTCCATAACAAGAAATAATAGGAGTAAAACATGTTCTCCTTTTTATTACTAAAAGACCATCTCCATACCCTCTTTTTAGAGAAGGAAGGTAACTTCTTCCCTTAATATCTTCTCATGAGAGGGATCTCTGAAAATGGAGAGGAAGAGGAAAGAGTACAAATCTAAAACTGAATAGTTAAAGCTGTTGACTATCACATCAAACTGTCTGCCTGGTGCTCAATGCAACAGGCAATCTTACCACTGAGATAAGGCAGACCACTGACAAAAATGTTTGAACTTCTGCCTGAAAGAGGAGTGTCTATGGGCAGACTTCCAATCTGTTGGAGGTCAAGGAAGACCTGTGCCTCTAGAATCCAAGGGAGTAGTACCCTCTTAACTGAAGGCATTTAAAGTAGCTAAAGATGTCTGGAAAGTTGTCCAAAAGTCTTCAACCTTTTTAAGCTATCATCTCTTTCTTCACTAACAGATCTTTTCACACAGAAAGTGAACTATTGTGGTATGAGCTTCATACAGCAATGTGGTGCTCTTCAGCCAAAAGAACTAGTGAGTGGTAATAGCTGCATTAGAATGGGCATTGTATGCTAACTCGTAGGGCATGTTTGGCCATCATCTCCTCTTCAGACACAAAGAATTTAAGATCTTGCACGAACTGAGAAAGGATTTAATAAAAAATGAGCAACAGCTTGTAACCTGAGAAAGTTGCACTTCTCAAACATGGCTTGCTGTCAATTTACACCTGCAAGATTACATCTTTTCCAGCACCAGTGAGATCTTTTTAAAAATTATATATTTTCAAGAGTGTTTTTTCCTTAAGAGTTCAGTTATTTTACAATATAGCTTTTTCGTTCTGTTGACCTACTAACAAGATCAATCTCCCTTTGATAAAGGTACACTGGTAAAGTGGGAATGAAAAAAGAAAAACATACTTGAAATACTCGCTAGAATATAGTTTTTCAATCACTGTAAATGTAACTATCCTCTTTGCACTGGCAACTTACTTGTGTCTAGATAGTGAAGTGGAAATGTACAGAAAAGACCATAAGAGCTGCTTCAGCCTCATGGAAACCTATGAGATGCAACCTGCTGTTTTTGATATCTTCTGTTACTCTTTTCCATTCCTGGAAGGATATTAAATGAAAAAGAGAAAATACCAGTAGCTGCAGTTCTTTAATCTGGCTCCCTCTGGCTATTTACACTTGTAGTATCTAGGTGTTTACGCTGCACATTCCAAGATCACATAGAAAGTAGTGTTTACTGGAGATACTCGCTCTTTCTATTCACACTGCTTCACACAGGGTTTCAAAAGTATAAAAGGGGAAATGGTCTCAGCCACCCTTTAGTTCTTTTCACTAACACAGGAATTCTTAACCCAAAATCTAAAGAAGTTAAGAAAGCAAGAGAGGAATGTGAATATGCAGAGGTAACACTATCTAAGAGCAGATCTACACTTAAAATGCTGCAGCAGCTTCTCCCATCGGTGTAGTTAATCCACCTCTGCGAGAGGCTGTAGCTACATGGAAAGGAGATGCCCTCTTGTTGACATACCGCTGTCTGCATAGTGGCTTAAGTCAGTATAACTGCATTGTTCAGAGGTGTGGATTTTTCACAACCCTGAGAGACACAGTTATACTGATGTAAGTTTATAGTGTAGACCTGGCCTAATAATTATAGTTGTGGAAATATAACTTCTGTCACGTTGAGGTAGTCCACATATTTTCATTTGTAGAAGTTTGGTAACAGTACCACCCCAAAAAAGGGCACAGATGTTCTAGGTGAACAAGAACTTCAGAACTGCTAAAATGAACAACAGCTCTGGATACCAGGTCCAGAGAGTATTAGAAGGGACTTGTGACAGGTTAGTCTGCCCTTTAAGGGCAGTGGTGCCAAAGGGTCAGCCCACCACCCAATTATATGGCATGGTCCTTTAATGTTTTGAGAGGTTTGGGGGTATGCAAGGATCTAGGAAATAAGAGGTATTGCTGGAGAGGAAGAAGTCCTGGCAATAAACAAAATGTGGGAGAAAGTCAGTAACTGTTTCTTTAAGGGTCCAGGACTAGTGAACTTGCAGAGTGGGTGAGGCAACCTACTGGGGATGAGCTGGAAGAAGGAGACTGGCATATATGCTACCTCCACCCCTCAGCAGGGCAGACGCCAGCAGTAGAAGGCTGCCTACTGAGCCCTCCAAGTCCGAGGACTAATTGGGAGAAAGGGGCCAGCTGGAGGAGAAACTGGCTAAGGTTCTATAGAAGGCCTAAATTACAACCCAGCTCCAGGGAGGAGAACTGGAGACGCCTACCTTAAGGAGAAACAGAGAGACTGCCTAAGTTTCAATCCAATTTTGGGGAGGAGATATAGGGACTTCTGTCTTAAAAGAGGGTTACCATTTAGGCTACCTCTACACTATGAGCTAGAGGTGTGATTCCCCTGTTCGTGTACACCTACTTGTGCTAGCTCTCATCAAGCTAGCATGAGTATACACAGCAGCATAGCCATGGTAGTAGAGGCTTAGCTAAGCTTGCTGAGCAGAAACCCACCTGAAACTGATAGGTAGGACTCTGCTGCTGTGATACCCTGGCTACACTGCTATTGATATTCATACTAGCTCAGTGAGAGCGTACCCAAGCAGGGCAATCACACCCCTGGATTGTACTGTAGACCCAACCTTAGGCCCTGCCTACACAGGCAAGTTTCTGCACAGTAAAGCAGCTTTCTGCACTGTAACTCCCAAGGTGTACACAGTGCCAAGCCACTTAGTGCGTAGAAACTGCGCAGCAGCAGCGCTTTTAAAAAAAAAACCCCGACGAGAGGCGTACAGCTTTCTGCGCTGGGGGTACAGGGCTGCGGTGCCAGTGTAGACACCCTGGTCGATTACAGCGCTGCAAATGGCCTCCGAGAGATGTCCCAAAATGCCTGTTCTTGCCTCTCTGGTCATTGGTTTGAACTCTACTGCCCTGCAGTCAGGTGACCAACCGTCATCCACACCCCTTTAATTCCTTGCGAATTTTGAAAGTCCCTTCCTGTTTGCTCGGTGATCCGTGCAGTGGTCTCAGTGCATCTTTCCAGGTGGCTATGCCTGCTCCATGCACTAGGCGATCCCCTGCTTAGAGCAATGCCGAGCTGCTGGAGAGGAGAGGAGGCTGTCCAGTCCCAGCTGTGTTCCAGCCATAGGAATTATGATACCTACGGACAGATTTCACAATGCATGACAGAAAGGGACACTGACCAGGACATACTGCAGTGCAGGGTCAAAGTGAAGGAGCTGCAGAACGTCTACCACAAGGCGCAGGAGGCAAACTGACGCTCTGGTGGTGAGCCCACGAGTTGCCGATTCTACAAAGAGCTGGACGCGATACTCGGCAGCGATCCCACGTCCACTGCGAAGACCACTGTAGATACTTCGGTGGCTTGCATGCCAGTTGAGATTGGACCGAGCCAGGAGGAGGAAATCTTGGACAAAGATGTGGAGGGGGAGGGGGACCCAGAGGCAGAGAATGACTTGGAGGTCAGAGATGCAACCAGGAGCTCTTTTCTACCCCGAAGGAGGCCAGCCAGTCACAGCTGTCAGATGTTGGTGAAGTGCAAACAGGAAAGGAGGCCCCTGGTAAGTGGATTTGATGTGGGAAATCGCTGAAGCGAGTTGTTGGGGGCAGAAGGGTTGCAGAAATCAGGCTCGTCTCCCCCCGCATCCCTATTTTGAGCAGCGGAACACGCTGTTGATAGACTCCCTCACTTCATAGGAATCTCCCTCAGAGATCTCCAGGAAACTCTTGTGGAGATACTGAGCAACCCGCTGCCACAAGTTCCTCGGCAGAGCTGCTTTGTTTCTTGCCCCATTAATGGTAACTTTCCCGCACCACTGTGCCATTATAGGTGGTGAGGGGGAGGAACCATTGCTTCACACAGGCAAGCCACTTAGGGGCCAGGGCAGAAGCCACAGTCTTGGAGAATACTCTCCCTTGATTCCCTGCTCACCCTCAGCAGCGAGATATCTTCCATAATGATCACATCCTATGGGAAGTGTGGGGACAGGAATGATTATCAGGCCTCACCTACAGTGCTGGCTCTCCCCAAGAGCCACGTGCCCAGTGTACAGCAGGGTCTGGGAAGAGTGATTTACCTTGCCCCTGCAGCTACTTACCATTTTGGGGGTCTTGTGGCTCATGTGTGCTTGCCTAGGGTCAGCCAGTTAGTGACAGGTGTGAGAGTACTGGCTGTATTTTAAATTACTGATTCAGTGTTCTCCGTGTTGCAAACAATACGGTTTCTGTACAATGTTGCATTTAAACTTCACAGAGATGACCTTGGGAGCCCAGCCTCCTTCTTTATTATCAGCGACTGAACTGCTGCACAGAATTAGAAAGCGGCCAAGAAGAACTAAAGAGGACTTTCTGCATGATGTTATGATGCACTCCGCCGCCGAGAAACAGGAATTGAAGGAGTGGCGGGACAGCAAGAAGAGGAACCGAAAGGAGAATGCGGCATGCCAGAATGAAGCCATGGAGCGGCTCTTAAAGGTTATGGAGTGCCAAGCACAGACGCTCCAGGCAATACTAGCTCTGCAAACCGAGCAGAGCTCTCCGCGCCCGTCCTCCCCTGCAGCTGCTGTCGCAAAACTCTTTCCCATGTGTCCTCCAGATACCGCCAACACACTCTTATCAACGTTCTGGCTCCAGTCTCTACCCACAGCATTCCATTCCTACCTCCTCACAGGCCAGAACTGTGGATTCCCAGTACACACTGCACTCAACACCCTTAACTCTTCAGTTTGACCCTGCTGAAGTACTGTACCTGCTGCACTGTACTCCAAAGGAGAAGGCTGGATCTGATCCCTGGACATACACAAATCTTTAGCCATCCCAGGACCCCACCTCCTCCTGGGACCTTCCCTTCCCGCATCCCTCTCACTGCTGACTTTTTTGTTTGTTTGACTCTCTCCTCCAGTTGTTGCTTTTTAATAAAAAATTGTGTTGGTTTGAAAGCAATCTTTATTCTATTAATTGAAAGCAAAAAGAGCCCTGCAAAGCAACATACAATTATATTAAGCCCACATATTGCATTGTCTGCACCAATTATCTCCAAGCATTACAGGCACTGCACTCCCAAGCATAGCAACAAATATTAGTGGCTTTCAGTGTCAAATTGCTGCCTTCAGGCATCCTTGATCCTTATGACCCCGTACTGCACCCCTCTAATAGCCGTAGTCTCTGGCTGCTCAAACTCAGCCTCCAGGCACTGAGCCTCTGTGCTCCTGCCCTGAGTGAAATTTTCACCCTTCCCTTCACAAATATTATGGAGCGTACAGCATGTGGCTATAAGCATAGGAATATTGTCATCGGCCAGGTCCAGCTTCCCATAGAGGCAGCGCCAGTGAGCCTTTAAACAGCCAAAAGGACACCCAACAGTAATTCTGCACTTGCTCAGCCTGTTGTTGGACTGCTCCTTGCTGCTGTCAAGCTGCCCCATGTATGGCTTCATAAGCCACGGCATTAAGGCTTAGAAGGAATCTCTCAGGATCACAATGGGCATTTTGACTTCACCTACGGTGATCTTCTGGTCCGGGAAGAAAGTCCCTGCTTGCAGCTTCCTGAACATGCCAGTGTTCCAAACGATGCGTGCATCATGCATCTTTTTGGACCAGCCTGCGTTAATGTCTGTGAAACACCCATGGTGATCCACAAGCACCTGGAGAACCATTGAGAAATACCCCTTGCAATTAATGAACTCTGTGGATAGGTGGTCTGGTGCCAGAATTGAAATATGTGTGCCATCTATCGCCCCTACACAGTTGGGGAAGCCCATTTGTGCAAAGCCATCTACAATGTCAAGCGCGTTGCCCAGAGTCACGGTCTTTCAGAGCAGGATGCAATTAATGGCCCTGCAGACTTCCGTCAGCACAGGTCCAATGGTAGACTTTCCCACTCTGAACTGGTTAGTGACTGATTGGTAGCAGTCTGGAGTAGCCAGCTTCCACAGTGCAATCGCCACGCGCTTCTCCAACGGAAAGGCAGCTCTCATTCTCATATCCTTGCGCTGCAGGGCTGGGGCGAGCTCATCACACTGTCCCATGAATGTGGCTTTCCTCATCCAAAAGTTCTGCAGCCACTGCTCGTCATCCCAGACATGCATCATTATGTGATCCCACCACTCAGTGCTTGTTTCCCGAGCCCAAAAGCGGCATTCCACTGTGGTCAGCACCTCTGTGAAAGCTACAAGCAATCTCATGTTGTAGCTAGGAAGCGTGGCGAGATCAATGTCACACTCCTCTTGCCTTTGTAGTTTTAGGAATAACTCCACTGCCATGCGTGACGTGTTGGTCAGAGTGAGCAGCATACTGCTCAACAGTTTGGGATCCATTCCTGCAGCCCGAAAAGGCAGGGAGCGCAGTACACAAACTGTTGAAAGATGGCGCCAAATGCAGACAGAAGCACAGGGATTGCTGGGATGCAAAGCAATGCATCACGGGGCACTGGGACAGGACTCAGGATGCCCCATGACCCTCTCCGCCTTCCCACAACTATTAGCAGCTGAAGAGGAAGAGGTGTTCTGTGGGATAGCTGCCCAGAGTGCACCACTCCGAATACCGCTGCAAGTGCCGCAAATGTGAACACACTATTGCGCAGGAACCTGACAGTGTGAACACACAACAGCGGTTTCCCGTCAGCGCTCTCTGAGCGGTGCTGTAACTGCCGGCGCTATAACTCTGCCAGTGTAGACATACCCTTAGAGTACTACCCCAGCTCCCAGAAGGAGCAAGAATGATTACAAGGATTTTTAAAGAGACCAAAAGTGAGTGTGAACTGGGATGACTGAGTGAGTTACACTGTAGACTTAATAAACACTCAATAAAGCAGACCCCAGAAAGGGGCTACATGTTTTGAACAAATCTAGTTGGGTAATTGATTGAAAGAACCCAGGAAGCGCTGAGTGAGATACACCAGCAGAGAGGTGAGGAGCCACAAGGGTGTGTGCTGGAGGACAGTCCCCATGACAGGATTGCAACCTCATTCTCCCAAATCAGGCTTCATTTGAATGGGGAAAAGACGGTTTAAATCCCACATAGAGCCTCAAGTAGCAGCTTTACAAAATGTTAAGATGAAGACCATCAGAAGGCATATTATATCTCCTGGTGGACGAACATCTGCCAGGTCACAGCAATTCTGAAACACAGTCACACTGGAGTCAAATTCTGAACTGTGATGGACAGATCCCTGATCTCATATGCATATGCCCCCAAAGAAGAAAGAAACTGTGAACAGATTTGGTGATATATAGATAACTTAAGACCCAGTGGACACTTAAAGTATGGGGCATAACTTCCCTGGATGTAAATAAGGCTCAGGGAAAATACAGACAAGCTAGTACCCAGAAAGAGCTGGAAGTAGGAGAGAGACTATGTTAGCCATCTAGTTTCCATAACCAGGACTTCACCCAAATTCATGTCTTGGGATCTGGTGACTTTCACTGGCTGGTAATGTACCAATTGAAGTAATTACCAATTGAAGCCTATGTGGTGCCTGTCACAGGACTGATCCTTTAAGAGGGAATCAGGGACCCACCTACCTGTGACAAACTCCTGCAACAAAAAATGAGCCAACTTATACCCACCGGGATCCAACTAAATCCTTAAGTGACTTATTGCCAGTTGTTTAGCTAATGTGCCTCATTAAGGGTTACTAGCACTCAGTTGGGCTCTAGAAAACAGGAAGTGCCTGAGAAGAGTAGCTCTCAGGAGAGCACACCAGAGCAAGGAATCTGGATGGAGTGTTCTCAGAGAGAATAGCTCCTCAGCAGCAGGAGAAGGAGGAGGAGAAGGGATGATAACAATGAAAAGGGAAAGGGAATAATGCCAAGAGTCTGAGGGGCTGCAGCTGGCTGGACAAAAGTGGCTGCAGGTGAGTGCTGCAGCAGATTAAGGTAGAGACTGGACCGGACCCAGAGAACCACAAGCCCCACAGAGGAGGGCTGTGTAAACCCCAAACTCAATAGGAGAGACTTTCTATTTCAAATATATTTCGATTTAATAAAGTAGAACCATAACAGGGGAACTTTGTTTTTCATTCTTTTGGTCTGTGTGGCATTCTTACGGGAAATTGAGGTAGAAAAAACCTATAGTGCCACGCTCAGCCAGCAGGAGGCATATGGGTGCAGCCACCACCCCAAAACAATGCCCTATATTTAGTGGGTAGTCTCAATTCAGTTTTTAATTCATAGGTGTTGTGACAAAGTTCCTGCTCTACCTTGGTGGGTCTTGCACTTATTGGCAGATTTGTTCGCCTGGGAACTTCACGGCAGCCCTCAGCTTGGCCGTTTTTCTGAATTCACAGTCCAGATCGACTCCTCCTGTGTCTGACCAGCAGTTGGGAGGATTTGCGGGGAAACTGGGCCTGCCCTCTACTCCGGGTTCCAGCCCAGAGCCCTGTGGAATGCAGCTGTCTAGAGTGCCTCCTGGAACAGCTGTGCGAAAGCTACAACTCCCTGGGCTACTTCCAACACCTTCTTTATCCTCACCATAGGACCTTCCTCCTGGTGTCTGATAATGCTTGTACACCTCAGTCCTCCAACAGTCCGCGTTCTCACTCTCAGCTCCTAGTGCCTCTTGCTCCCAGCTCCTCACACGCACACCACAAACTGAAGTGAGCTCCTTTTTAAAACCCAGGTGCCCTGATTAGCCTGCCTTAATTGATTCTAGCAGCTTCTTGATTGGCTGCAGGTGTTCTAATCAGCCTGTCTTAATTGTCTCCAGAAGGTTCCTGATGGTTCTGGAACCTTCCCTGTTACCTTACTCAGGGAAAAGGGAACTACTTAGCCTGGGGCTAATATATCTGCCTTCTATTACTCTCCTATAGTCATCTGGCCCAACCCTGTCACTGTGTACATGTCACAGAAATCACTACCACAAATAGGACCTTTATTAGTTAAAGTAGAGAAGGCCAAAAATAGGATGAGTTTTCAGAAAGAACTACCTTCTAACCTTTATACCTGACTTTCCAAGTCAAGATTGAAGAGAACAGGGATGAATGGGTACGTCTGGTGTGTGTGTAAACTGCATGGGCAATATGGAGAAGTTTGGATTGCAGCTGATACACAATTTCTATGGAGAAACAGATACAACACCCTTCTGGGTGCTGCCAATCTGAGTCCTTTCACAATATCACAAGCACTAACCTGATAAGCACACAAAAAGGACAGGTCACTTGAGTAGGTACTACGGCAGAGCAGTTGGCACAGTCCACAGGGAGCCAGAGACTAACACAGGAATGCATCCTGCTCACACAGAGGTTATGCCAATAAACTGTATTTGGATAAAATAGGCATCTCAGAAGCATTGTCTGGATTAAAAATAAACATGTGATGGAAAGCCATAGGAGTTGAATGGCACTGAAGTACTGTAGTATTCCAAAGGATCAGGATATAAATACTGACCAGCATACTGGAATGTTAGTAGCAATTTCCTTTAAATGAAGATCATAGAGAAAAACCTGAAGCTTTTATGGAGCTCACCTAATATATCAGACTAAAGTTTGATTTTTTAAATTGTCACCTCCATTCTATTAATCAGCTAAATACTTTTCCAGAGAATATCTAAAGTTTTTTAAAAAATAAAAAAAAATCCAGAAAGTGCCATCAAGTGCATAGGGAAGAAACATAAGCAATGATTCTAAGATGTTTTGCCTGCAGAATTGGACTCATTTTGAGTAAACAAGAAGACTGGGGGGAAAAAAACAAAAATTATCTTCACCCATTATCGTAAATTGCTAAATCAAGCATCTCCAAATTCTAGGATACATGAGGTTCATCTCCTCCCTCTAATCCTGTAGCTGCCTCAACTTAATAGGACACCGTTATCAGATAACTACTGGATAGCAGTACTTCCAAGAACATGGAAAGACAGTCTACTGGCTTCCATTACAGTGCTATCCTGAGAAACTCTTGAAGTGTTACTTCTGTGAATGACTTACAATAATGTGCTGTAAGAAAAGGAGTACTTGTGGCACCTTAGAGACTAACCAATTTATTTGAGCGTGAGCTTTCGTGAGCTACAGCTCACTTCATCGGATGCATACTGTGGAAAGTGTAGAAGATCTTTTTATACACACAAAGCATGAAAAAATACCTCCCCCCACCCCACTCTCCTGCTGGTAATAGCTTATCTAAAGTGATCAATCTCCTTACAATGTGTATGATAATCAAGGTGGGCCATTTCCAGCACAAATCCAGGGTTTAACAAGAATGTCGGGGGGGGGAGGGGGGAAGGAAAAAACAAGGGGAAATATGTTACCTTGCATAATGACTTAGCCACTCCCAGTCTCTATTCAAGCCTAAGTTAATTGTATCCAATTTGCAAATGAATTCCAATTCAACAGTCTCTCGCTGGAGTCTGGATTTGAAGTTTTTTTGTTGTAATATCGCAACTTTCATGTCTGTAATCACGTGACCAGAGAGATTGAAGTGTTCTCCGACTGGTTTATGAATGTTATAATTCTTGACATCTGATTTGTGTCCATTTATTCTTTACATAGAGACTGTCCAGTTTGACCAATGTACACGGCAGAGGGGCACTGCTGGCACATGATGGCATATATCACATTGGTGGATGTGCAGGTGAACGAGCCTCTGATAGAATTATAACATTCATAAACCAGTCGGAGAACACTTCAATCTCTCTGGTCAATCCAGACTCCAGCGAGAGACTGTTGAATTGGAATTCATTTGCAAATTGGATACAATTAACTTAGGCTTGAATAGAGACTGGGAGTGGCTAAGTCATTATGCAAGGTAACCTATTTCCCCTTGTTTTTTCCTACCCCCCCCCCAAGACGTTCTTGTTAAACCCTGGATTTGTGCTGGAAATGGCCCACCTTGATTATCATACACATTGTAAGGAGAGTGGTCACTTTAGATAAGCTATTACCAGCAGGAGAGTGGGGTGGGGGAAGGTATTTTTTCATGCTTTGTGTGTATAAAAAGATCTTCTACACTTTCCACAGTATGCATCCGATGAAGTGAGCTGTAGCTCACGAAAGCTCACGCTCAAATAAATTGGTTAGTCTCTAAGGTGCCACAAGTACTCCTTTTCTCTTTGCGTATACAGACTAACACGGCTGTTACTCTGAAACCTGTAATAATGTGCTGTACTATCTGTGGCCCTTATTCTGCCATGTCCATAACACAGCAGTCATCGTTTGGGACTATATCTTTATTGTTTTTAATATGAAATCACTACTCCAAGAACAAAAGACTGATACAGGATAGGGGGATTTAATGATGAACTGTAGAAAAGTATCATGTTCACCCAAAAGCAAGTAACAATTATAAATGATCATTTTTATTTGTTTTTCTTAGCTTCCTGTATGTCAAATTACCTGAGCTATGGGGGGAATCTGACTTTGGCCTGGCTGATTTTGTATGCAAACAGCATCGCTCTCTGCCACAGAATCTGTTGCACTTCCATCCTGTTGCGATTCAACCATTTCCATGGTCATTTGTCTAAAAATAAATAATATAGTGCAAGGAAATGAATTCAGACCTGAAGAAGGGATATTTATTTCAACTCTATTAAATTATTTTTCTCCTCAACTCCCAATTTCAGCTCTTTAAAATATCTGACAAAAGAGCAACCCAACAGTATCCTAGCATCACAGTGTGTTGCCATGCATGACCTGTAAATTAGGAATCAAGCTCACTCTCTTGGCTAGCAAGGACTAGATGCAGCGTGTAAGCAATACTCCCAGCACTGAGTAAGGAAATCAAAGCCTCATTCTCTAGCAACCCATTATGTCCAGATACTAGCTTGCGCTGCTGATTCCAGGAAGAGACCTATCCAGCCCTTCCATATGGGGAAGGGGAGTGGAAGGAACATTAAAACAAGGGGAAACTGAAGATGAGAAGAGAAACTGGGAAAAATAAGAGGACCATGCTGAGGAACCCTGAGGGAAAAATATCTGGCAACTATTTATTCAGTCAGGTCTATAAAAGAAGCAGTAGTGCATAGATTCAGTATAGTATAAGTGGAAGTGACAATTAGATATCCAGGAAGAATTGGTTAGAAATTTTTATCTTTTCTTTATTCAATTAGGTTAGATAGTCATAATACTGTGTATCCTGCAATGGACACAATCAGATCCACACGATTATACCTAACAAGTGAATATTTATTCTGGATTACCATGTCTGGATTGTGTTTTATTTTGTTTTGTGATGAAAGCAAAACCTCATTCAATTCCTATTTGTATAAATTAGCCACTGGAGAGATATACCAGAGTAGGAAATTATTAAAATATTGAGACATCTGAAAAGTGTTGACAGAAATATTGTACATAAATCCTACTGTTCTGTCCCACTAAATAGAAATATCATCCTCCTTTAGACAAAAGTAATTGTATTATGTACTTTTGTCTCTTTTGCTAACAGTAATTCCAAACATGAAGATCTCATATTCACGACACTGAATTGATTTTGTTTTGAACCAAATGACAGATGTTTAACACTTAATTTTTAAATTAGTATCAGCAACTCTCTTGTGATTTTTTATCCTGTAAATCTTAAACCTACACTTGGGTATATTACATCAATTGAAACACATAAACCGAAAGACTCTGTTAGTGGAGAAAACTTTCAAATATATCGGCTACACAAAAACACAATTACCTTACAGTTGTTTTTCCATGATATTTCTTGACACACTTGCTCATAATGGATGGTGGGAGTGTTTAAAACAAGAGCTTGGTTTTCCTCAGCTCACTTTCTCACCTACTGAACACTGCAGTGAAGTTATGATGTTGAAGTTGTGATGTCACAATCATCACCATAGCAACAAACCAATGTCACAAACAGTATACAGCTTTCACTGCAGGCTCAAGGAGAAGTATGACATTAAAAGAGAGATCTTGTTCAAATATACCAAATATTATAGGAAATGCAGGAAAAGACCAGACAAGGAAAGGAAAATCACCTATTTGTTGTTCTAATTTTTCTGAAGATATAATATGACAGGGTTCCTATTCTTGGGTCTTCTGCTATCATGTGAGACAAGCAGGAACTCCCTGTTTCAATGGTTTGAGGCCCCTGAAGAACCCATACATATTTTTAATGCACAAGGCAACTCCTAGTATCTCAATGCTCTCTGGAATGTTATTTCTTGGAGTGAGAAACAAATAGCTCCTTAAACACTACACATAATTTATGTCCAAAATAAGTCATCAAAATGTTTGTCTTCCACTATGGTTGAGAAGGAATCAAGTTAAAAGATATCATCAGAGAAGCAGAATTACAGGTAATTTTCGTATCTCTAAGAATACCATCTTGACCGAATACACAAAAATGCCTGCCTCCTTCCATCTCAAGCCCCCGTGCTGATCTCAGGTTTCAGTAAGTCTCTTAGTAAGTAGGTCTTGAGTTATTTATGGCTTTAATGGTTAAAACTGCCAGCTTGAATTCTATCAGAAAATTCTCAGGAAGCTACTGCAGCTCACAGAGTGCTAGCATTCATACACTGTTAAAGTAAAGTTCCTCTTAAACGAGCTTGTTTCCAAATGGTGTCAGTGTATACACAATGAGGAATGTATTACAGTAGTCTATCTTTTGTGTAGTTTGTTAGAAAAATTATTTAATACATCAACAGCGGTTCTAATTCAATCCATAATAATACAGCATTCAATATTTATCCAGATGGTACCTCCTGCATTCCTGTTTCTTCTTGTGAATTCCTTTCCCCTGGAAATAAAGCTAAAATAATAGTACAGTCAAAATCTTTGGCTGTTGAGAGCACTGGTGCTCAGTTTGCACCAAGGACTTAATCAGAGGAGAGTGTATAACTTTAAATGGGGCAATTCTGGATTGACTCATAGGCTACTCTGAAGATCTCCTACTGTATCCAGCCACTTCTTCCTACAGCACATGTAAGTGAGAAGAGTATCTTGCTGAATTACTGTACTTCTTATACACATACCCAGTACAGTAATAGGCAACGATCTGGGAAGAAATAGTCTTTCTCCCAGAAATTTCACTATGGCCCGAGACTCAGCCTTGAGGACACTAGTTGTTTAATATGTACATCCAAAAGGATGTCCCCATAGATCAAAACAGCTTAAATACCAGGATCAATAATGTAGTTAGTATGCATTACCAACATAGTCACTAAAACTTTCTTCTGGAATTAAGAGTAGGATCCTGATTATTTTACCCGATGCAGCTCCAAAATCATACCTTCATATTTCATATCCAAGATTGTCTGTCGCTCAGAGATAAGGTTTAGTTCAAAATTACTAATTTTACCCCCGTCCCACGGAAAATGTTCCATTGGCTTCTCTTGGCAAGGATCATCTATCATGCTGTAGAAAGTGACATGTTTCCAATTTTACTACTTTATTGCTTTGGGCTTGATTTATATTAAGTCTGGACCCATACATCCATTAGTTAGAAATGTAGCACTTTTCTCGCTTTGGTGAAAAGACAGTCTCCATTAGCTGTTGAATGTCATTGCTTGTTGCTCTAAGTATCATTGAAACAAAAGCAATAAAGTGTTTGAGGAAAATGCCTATCTAGTTCTGTAATCTTGACAGTATCTTTTATTTCCCAGATAGGGACTTAATCCCTTATGGATTGCTGAAGGTGCTCCTCCTACAGAAAAGTTGTATTATTCCATTTGTTTTTGACACCTCCATGATCCTTCCTGATCTTTCTAAGGGCAAGTCTTTCATGTAGTATAGACAGCTAAACACTTAACTAATTTCAGTTCACGTGTCTGTTATTAGATGTATGTACAGTTAAACTGTACTGCTGTAAATAGTGAAGACAACTAAAAAATTTAAAAAAGTATCTCTCTGATATCTGCAGCCTTACAAAATATGACAAGAATATTTTTATTATGCTCTAGATTTTAGTTAAAACTCATGGGAAATTAGAACGCAAATCTCAGATGCAGAACACAATTAAAATACACTTTAGCCACACCTAAGCATGGGAATCTATTCAAATGTATTCTCCAGAGATACAGCTGAATATACTCTGGATTTTAGGTAGACAGATGATTTACTATTTTTAATCTTCAGCACAGCTAAATAGCACTAGAATTGTTTATATTGTCTTTTTTCTGGTATTCCTGAGATTTGTTAATACCACTGCTCTCCTAAAACATCACTTCTGGCCAAGCCATTATTGTTATTATTTTCAAGAGGAAATTAATTTAAATGTCAACAGCGTGTGAACGCATGCACTTGTTGAACAAAATGTTAAACTGAGCACAGAAATTGCCTTCTCCAAGTATGAAGGTCAAATGAAACCTGAAACTTTGGGCCTGTAAAAGACAAAGCTTCAAAAAGGTAAATAGCCATTTAAGTCTCGACATAAACTTGTATAAAAGGCCTGACTAAAAACAAAGTTGCAGTATAACAGCTGCATAATATAAAGACATAGTGCAAGACAAAGGACCTATTTTGGTTGGCATATCTGAAAATAGCAAGGCAGGTGATATGTTTTTCCAAAAGACTATTAAAACTGTTCTCAATATCAAGCACCCATGAAACAGACAGTTATTAATTTAGGACAGACACTACCAAAATGGAAGACTTTTTCTTCCTATAATGTAAGCAGAGTTTTGATTAGAAGCAAACCACCGATGACAAAGGAAATGTATTGGCAGATCCACTGCTCCTAAATTTAAAACAAGGCTCTACATCGGGGTGGGCAAATTACAGCCCGTGGGCCAGATCCAGCCCGTCAGGGCTTTGTATCTGTCCCCCAGGATTGATGCCCCCAGGGCGCCACGGGCCCTGCATCAGTCCAGGAAGCAGCTGGCACCACGTCCCTGCAGCCCCTGGGAGTGTGGGAGCAGAGGGCTCTGTGCGCTGCCCTCGCCTGCAGCCACCGCCCCCCACAGCTCCCATTGGCCGGGAATGGGGAGCTTTGGGAGTGGTACCTGATGACAGAGATCACGTTGTCTGGAAAATCAGGAACAATAAACAGTTTCTATTTGTTTTTTAAGGAAGACTGATCTTTCAAACCATTATAACTTTATAGGCCTTGCATATGGACTTAACCCTAAATTCAAAAATTGATTTTATATAAACATGGTTTAATTACAAATCAGCTACATATCATGAGATTTTTTCAATATTAAATATTAATAGGATTGTTACATTTTTCATCTGGGTTGCTTATTACCTTTCAAAAGTTACGAGGCAATACATTGATATTAATTAGGCGGGATTTTTATATTAACACACACAAGTTACATGACTGCACTTCCATGAATTATGGTTGAAAATATATTCTGTAATTTAATGTAAGGCACACGTATGTGTTTTTTTGCCTGGAGATGGTGAGGAAAAATCACAGGGCTGGAAACATATATGCCTATTTTCTCTGTCTCACTAATGACACTGTAATAACTTATTGTGACATTGTTTATTGTGTACCTAGTATTGAGATTTTGCAGTTTGAGTAACAGGTACACTCTGCATTTGGAAATGTGTTTATCTGTGTCTTTACTGTTAAATTTGCAGTACTTAACTTTCTCAGAGTGTCAGGAAATCTGAACTCCTCTAAGGAAATGCTTTTACTGTTTGAAAACATATTAAATTATATTGCATTGTGATTTGTTTCGTTTATGTATCAGTTTCTTTAATCTAGTGTTTTTGAAGTTTATTTCAGCTTGTGGGATGGATGTTTGGCACTGGCCTCATATCAGAACTATGTTGACATACTGCTCAATTAATGAGAAAATGCCAGTACATTAAGAGTGTTACTAACAAGAGATTTTATATGTGGAAATAGCTTGAAAACAGCGTCAATAAAGATGTCAGACATGTAAAAGAGAAAAACGAGAGGCAGAAGTAACCCTCTTCTACCCTTCCTCCCAAAATAAACTTCACAGCCAGAAAATTCATTCCACCAGAAACCTCAGCCTTATGAGCCACAGAAGCTGCATTACTGGATAAAAGCCAAGTAGAAGTAGCATTGCTAGAAGGGAAAGCTGATCATGTGTAGAGCCATGCAAATCTGCAGATATCCACGGATATCTACATCTATGGATGCGGATAACCGCAGATCATGTTTGTGGATAGATGCTGTCATAAATATAGGGGGAAGGGTAGCAACCTTTATGTATCCTTGGCAACTGTACTGGGGGGGGGGGGGGAGGATTTGTTTGTTGTTCCCTCTCTGGATGGAGGGAGAAGCCAAGCAGGTAGAATATCTCCTGAAAATATACCTGGAATAATCCATCTAAAACCACAGAAACTGTGAGTAGGGCAAGGAAACGTGTTATCTTTTGTTTTGGCCCGTGAATTTTCCTATGCTACAGGGGTAGTTTCATTCCTGTTTTTGTAACTGTGAAGTTGAGCCCAGAGGGATCCTCTGTTTTAAATCTTTTTAGTACCCTGTAAAGTTAACTTGCATCCTGATTTTGCAGGTGTGATTCTTTTACTTTTTACTTTATAAATGAAGTTCTTCTTTTAAAAACCTGATTGATTTCAGTGTCCTGAAGACAAAAGGTCTGGTCTGTGCTCACATTGTTAAGACAACTGGTTGGTAGTTTATTCTCAAGCCTCCCCAGGAAAGGGGGTGAAGGGGCTCGTGGAGATATTTTAGGGGGATAGGGATTCCAAGTGACCATTCCCTGAATATTTTGTGTAAATCACTTGGTGGTAGCAGCAATATCAGTCTAAGGAATTAGTGCCTTAGAGAAGTTTTAACCTAAGATGGTAAAATATAATCTTAGGGGGTCTTTCATGCGGGTCTCCACATCCGTACCCCAGAGTTCAGAGTGTGAGGGGAAACCCTGACAGATGTAGATCCAAATTTTATATCTAGAACCCCGCAAAGCTGTAGATATCCACTTTGTATCCACAGACCAAATTTGTGGATCGTGGATTGGATGCAGATACAAATTTTGTACCTTTTGCGCAGGGCTCCAG
Organism: Lepidochelys olivacea; assembly: GCF_965140295.1. Lineage (NCBI taxonomy): Eukaryota > Metazoa > Chordata > Testudines > Cheloniidae > Lepidochelys > Lepidochelys olivacea. The sequence continues at coordinate 243,458,990 of NC_140412.1, read as the reverse complement.
TCATGGGACGCAAGATAGGCAGATGCCACTCAAATTTGGAGACACGAACCTTTATTTTGAAACTTTTTCTTTCCCACTGAAGGGAGACTGATTAAAAAAAAAAAAAAAGCTTAGCCCTATAAAGATTAACAAAATACTTTTGAGGAAAATAATTGCATGCTGTTTTTAATTTTGAAATCCTTATAACAAAAAATTAATCTTTAATATTTGTTGATGAGATTTAGCTGCATAACCAGTAATCAAACTGCTCCAGAATTCAGTATGACCTGAAGCATCAGATACCTTAATTAAATACACAGAGCCATTGTAAAATAATTTAGTTTATTCCAGTACACTTTTATGATATAAAATATCAGAATGTATAAATTCTCAACAAAGGTTGCTTAGTAGTAAAGAAACTGCTACTAAATAAAAAGCAGATAAGCTATGTGATTCAGCACTTCCACTGATGTCTCACTGGGTGCATCATTTTTCTGCCTTTGCAAATTTTTCAAATGTCAGATGAACTTTACACATTTTAAGGGTTTTCTTCTTCTGGCTACCAACTCTGTAAACTTCATCCATAGAGTGCAAGGCCTTGTGTTTGAGGGAAAGCTGCAGATAGGAAACTCAGAATCCATTTTTTTATGGATTTCAAGGCCATTATTTTTTCTTCAGGCCAACAAGCGGGGACCAGACAGAAACAGTGTTCAGGAACATGTATCTGTCATGCAAACTGAGCACCACCTGCAGCTCTCTCTATTTAATAGCATCATTCTATTCATTTCATATCAAGACAGTAGTTTTCAGATTAATTTCCATTATTAGTAGCACTCCCCACTTTTCATCTTCTCCCATATTCCAACATTTTTCCATTCTATTCCTTTTCTCTGAGGACTGTAACAATCTTAGCAAAAACGGGGAGGGGGGGAAGTCACTGGTATTAGGGCAGGTAAGATGATACATGTCACTCAGGACACACCTGCTCACCTAATACTACAGGTGAGAAAAATTCAATATTAGGCCTGCTGTGATTTTTAGACATGCAACAGCTGTGTCAAAGAACAAAGTGGAGTTCAATCTACAGTTACAGTGTAGATGAGATTACCGTTTAATGTGAAGATCTGGTTGGAACAGCTGTTCAGCTGCATGAGATACAACTGGACTCAGGCCTGCATAAAAGCTTGACAACAGCAGAGTTGGAGCCAAGACACTGACTCAAAGTTTCGGAAAGAGACCTGTTTCTTATCAATCCCACAGGGACCTTCTCTGCCCTTGCCCGCAAGGCTATAACCTAGTTAAAAGGGATCAGGCCCATCCAGATCCCTTCCCAGAGAATTGCCAAGGAAGGCTACCAAGAAAAACGGTGACTCAGTGCCATTCACCCGAATATTATACAAAACAGGAGTATCCCCAGTAATACACAGACACACATATTGCTTGAGAGTCTGCAATTTACCTTAGCCACTTCCACAAAGTGCTTCCCCCATAACCTGCCACACATACCATCCTTTGTGCCCCCCATCCCCTCTTGATGCATATATGCAGTGTTACTCCTACCCTAATCACAGAGGACCTTGCTGAGCCCCTCCCGCAGGCAGTGTGCCCTCACTCCCTCTATACCAGTGGTTCACAACCCCTCTAGACTACTGTATCCCTTTCAGGAGTCTGATTTGTCTTGCGTCCCCCCAAGTTTCATCTCACTTAAAAACTACCTGCTTACAAAATCAGACACAAAAATACAAAAGTGTCATAACACACTAATACTGGAAAATTGCTTACTTTCTCATTTTACCATATAATTATAAAATAAATTAATTGGAATACTTTGTACTTACATTTCAGTATACAGTACATAGATCAGTATAAACAAATCATTGTATGAAATTTTAGTTTGTAGTGACTTTCTGTCATAAATATAAAGGGAAGGGTAACCACCTTTCTGTATACAGTGCGATAAAATCGCTCCTGGCCAGAGGCAACATCCTGTTACCTGTAAAGGGTTAAGAAGCTCAGCTAACCTGGCTGGCACCTGACCCAAAGGACCAATAAGGGGAAAAGATACTTTCAAATCTTGGGGAGGGGAAGGCTTTTGTTTGTGCTCTTTGTTTATGTGGTTGTTCTCTCTTGGGTCTGAGAAAGGCCAGACAGAAATCCATCTTCTCCAACCCATCCTAATCCAAGTCTCCAATATTGCAACCAGTACAGGTAAGCTAGACAAGGCAGATTAGTTTATCTTTTGTTTTATGTGAATTTTCCCTGTGTTAAGAGGGAGGTTTATTCCTGTTTTCTGTAACTTTAAGATTTTGCCCAGAGGGGGATCCTCTGTGTTTTGAATCTGAATACCCTGTAAAGTATTTTCCATCCTGATTTTACAGAGGTGATTCTTTTACCTTTTCTTTAATTAAAATTCTTCTTTTAAGAACCTGATTGATTTTTCATTGTTCTTAAGATCCAAGGTTTTGGGTCTGTGTTCACCTGTACAAATTGGTGAGGATTATTATCAAGCCTTCCCGCAGGAAAGGGGGTGTAGGGTTTGAGGAGATATTTTGGGGAAAGACGTCTCCAAGTGGTCTCTTTCCCTGTTCTCTTTGTTTAAAACGCTTGGTGGTGGCAGCATACTGTTCAAGGACAAGGCAAAGTCTGTACCTTGGGGAAGTTTTTAACCTAAGCTGGTAAGAATAAGCTTTGGGGGTCTTTCATGCAGGTCCCCACATCTGTACCCTAGAGTTCAGAGTGGGGAAGGAACCCTGACACTTCATTAGTGTTTATGTAGCCTGTTGTAAAACTAGGCAAATATCTAAATGAATTAATGTACCCCCAGAAGACCTAGGTATACCCCCCCCAGGCCTCTGTACCCCTGGTTGAGAACCACTGCCCTATACAAACACTGTGCTCCCTCCCACACACATCACACCAAGTACTGGCGGCCTGCTGCCAGTTGTACACATGTCGTGTGCCAGGGCATCCAAGGCTAACCCTTTACATCAGCATGGACCCTGTTATTGCTCCATGCTACAGCGTGGGAATAACTCTCTTCTCTCTCTCAATAACAAACCAAAGAGAGAATGACACTGAAATGCCGTGATTAGGGCGTCCACCTGAGAGGGGGAGATTTCAGCCCAGTCCCCTGGCTCCAATCACTCTTACATTATTTATCCATAGGGGAACATCTTCAACAGGAGACACTAAGGGAGCCCCACATCAGAAAATTCCCACAGTTCAATGGTTAGAACACTCTCCTGAGCAGAGAGGGCTGGTATTGAACCTCAATCTCCCACATCCCAGGCAAGTGCTCTAACATTGGGATCAGAATAGCAGCCGCGTTAGTCTGTATCCGCAAGAAAAAAAAAGGAGTACTTGTGGCACCTTAGAGACTAACAAATTTATTTGAGCATAAGCTTTCGTGAGCTACAGCTCACTTCATCGGATGCATTAATGCATCCGATGAAGTGAGGTTAATGCATCGATGAAGTGAGCTGTAGCTCACGAAATCTTATGCTCAAATAAATTTGTTAGTCTCTAAGGTGCCACAAGTATTCCTTTTTTTTTAACACTGGGATGAAAGTTATACGGTTGGGGACACCACTTCCTCTGGCCGTTTGTGTGGAGTGAAGCAGGCACCTAACTTATTTCTTCAAGCAACAGGTTAGGCAGTGAGCCCGGACAGTTGGTTTCCCTTCATGGGCTGATAAACAGAGATTGATCTGCAGGGAGGAGTCTGACTTATGCCTGGTCTACACACATTGCTTAGGGCTGTGAGAAATTTCATGCTGTGCGACATAAGTAGGTTGACCTAACACCTCCTCTCCCCCAACGCACATGCTGCTAGGTCAGTGGAAAAATTCTTCCATTGACATAACTACCACCTCTCGAAGGGGTGGATTTACTACAGTGACGGGAAAACCTCTTTCGTCACGGTAATCAGTGTCTCCGCTACTGTCGCTACTCCAGGGGAGCTGCAGCTGTGCCCCTGTAAGACTTCTAGATATGGCCTTAGGAGGTGCCTCGCTCGGTGAGCAGGGATGGGGTTAGCACATGCCCCTCTGGCGGGCTCGCTTAGGCGGCTCTTGCTCTAGCTGGCTGGCGTTTGTGGGTCGCATCCTAGGGCGCCTCTCTCCCCTCGTGTATCCTAGTGGGAGTCCAGGCGCGGGACTCCGCTTTGGGGCTGGCGTTGTTGTTCCTGTAATTTTCTAGGTACCTAAATGTTAGGTGCTGTGATGCTCAGCGGTGTCTAAATCCCTTTGGGGAACCCACCCTCAGTCTCTCCGCGCCCCCGATCCTCAGGGGTAAGAGCAGCACTTTCCCATTCCCGGCCTCCCCGGGTGATGTGACGATGAACCTCCCCCCACCAGACTGAAGCGCCTGCACCCTATCGCCGTGAAACTGACCTGCTGACAGAGGGTGTTTAAAGGGGAGGGAGCGAAGCCCAGAGATTCGGAGAAAGGCACCTGGGGGCCCGGGAGTGGGGCGGTGGGGAGCCGAGCTGCTCGGCTGAATCGCACCCTCTACGGAGGGGCAGGCGGCTGGGTAAACAAACCCCTCCGGACGGAGCCCCCCGGGGACTGGGGGGGGGGGCACACACAGCGCATCACACACACACACACACGCACACACACAGAGACAGACAGACAGACAGACAGACAGACAGCCAGGGCGGCCGCTCCCGCCCTCTCCTCTCGCGGCCAGGCCTGCCCTCATGCCTCCCTCCTCTCCGCACCCCACAGCTTGTCTCCCTCGCCAGGCCTCTCCCCCCACCCCCGGCCGGCAAGGGGTCGGGCTGCGCGCACACACAGACACACACGTGTCCCCGCCCCCTCCCGCACTCACCCGCCGCCCTGTACGTGATGCCCCCGTCACAGGGGGGTGGGGGGGATTGGGCCGGGCGGAGCCGCACGTCGCCTCCACGTCAGCACTGATGCAGCCGCGCCGCCGCGGGGGCGCTGAGGAAATGGCGCCCGCGGCGGCTCCCCGGCCCCGCGGTCACAGGAGGAGGAGCCCAGGCCGAGGCAGCCGGAGCCGCCCGCGCCGATTGGTTACAAACGAGAGTCAACGGCCGGCGCCGCGCCAACCGCCGCCACGGGACCACCAGCCAGGCACCTGATTGGTTGCGGGAGGGAGGCGTCTGTTCTCTCAGGACTCCCCTCTCTCTGTTTGGGGAGGGTGGGTGTCTCTGGGCATCGCACCCCGCTAGCTTGGGGCCTGACCCCATCCCCTCCTCAGAGGCACGGGTAACTTGAGGGGTGCGGGCGGGGCGCCCACACAGCCTCCATGGGCATTGGCGGGGGTGTGATCTCCCCTGTGAGCCAGGCCGGGGAGGGTGTAACTCCCCTAACACACAGGCATTGGGGAGGGTGTAACTGTGCCCCAGCCCCACAGTCACCCCACGCCCTGGACCCCAGTGGGAAGGGCAGAGGGTTTAGCATCGAGGCTGCTGGGTTTTATACCGAGCTCTGCTGCTGGTTTCTGCGACTTTGGCTCATCGCTTCTCTGCCGCAGTTTACCTTTCTGTAAAATGGGTATAAACTCTTACCTAAGATGTCTGAGCACGTTAAAATACTTGTGGGGGGGGGCACCAGGAAGCCACTTCCTTTCTATATCATGAAACCTGCTTGTTGTATTAGGAAACCGAATTGTCTGAGAAGTTCTTATATATTTCTTTTCATCCGAAGATATCAAAGTACTGAGGAAAGTTCAGCAAGATGTTAAGTGACCTGCTCAAGGATACACTTGTGGAATATCTTTGTATACCAAAAAAATTATCCTTTAATTCACACTGCATTACTAAGAAATGTTTTTGTTTAGGGGTCTTAATCACACATAATACAGTATTTATTTTATATTTTTTAAAAATCCCAAAATGTTAGTATAGTATATCAGAAAGTTGCCAATAGATAAAAGAGAGACTGGTGGCTAAGTTTATGTTCTCTCCCCCTAGAACCAAATAGATACATTTAGTGACTATAAATAATGTTTGGTACTTACTGTGCATTTGACATCTTTGCTGTATTCTGGAAGGTATAATATTGGTAGCCTTAATTTTGATTATGCCTAAATTCTATGTAAATATTTGGGCCATGGAGATTATTGCTACTGTTCTAGTTTGTCTTCTCGTACAAATGTTTGTTGTTTCACAGTATACAAAAAGAGAAGAAGGATGATCCTGTGTTAGGGCACTAACTTAGGGACTTGTGAGACCTGGGGTTGATTTACCTGCTTCATCACAACTTCTGTGTGACTTTGGACAAGTCACTTAAGCCCAGATCCTCAAAGATATTTAGGCACATAACTCTTATGAAATCAATGGGAGTTAGTCCCCCAAATACCTCCCAGGATTTCCAATAAGGCCTCTGTAAAATGGGGATAATACTTCCCTACTTCACAGTGGCATTGGGAGGATAAACACAGTACAGATTTTGAAGAGCTCAGATAAGACACTAATGGGGGCCGATAAGTACAAATATCCCAATGTACAAAATTTTAAGGATATAAACTCTGCAAGTAGTATGCCAATTGTAATATTTGAGACTCAAGTGTTTATACCATATGTTTTACATAGCATGTTTATACGGTACACAACTTTTATTCTGAAGAGTCACCTCTTAATGCACTGTCCACCAATATGGTGTGTAATAATAATGAATTTCTTCTATGTGCTTGCTTAAGTATTTGAAAACCTATTCAGTAGTGGTTTGGTTTTTTTAAAAAAGCAAAGGTCTGAATTAATTTTCAGATAAATTACTATGATTAATGAGTTGGAAATTGTCAGGACTGGTTATGTTTTGTCCATTCCCATCCTCCCAAGAAAGTAAGTCAGATTTTCAGTCTCATTCACTGAGTGTGGGAGAAGAAATCTGGGCATCTATCCTGTTTACAGATCATGATTGGCTGGCTCCACCACTGGTTGCACTGTTGAGGCACAAACAAAGTGACATTTATCAAATGTTCAGCTTTAGGTTTGTTAATTTTCCTTTGTGTAATCAGTTCCTAGTAGATGTTTTTCTATTAAAATGTTATTTAGTAAAATTGTCAAAAGTACAACACAATGCAAATAAAGTAATTGTAGTAACCTAAATATTATCACTTTTGAAATGCTTTTGTTCTCCTCCTACATTTCCTTTGTTGAAATATTGAACAACATCCCCTTCCTGTTTTCAGTTCTTTCCACCTTCTCTTATTCATTGTGACTTCCTGTGTGCTTCGCTTTTGGGGGTTTTGTGTTAGTGTTTCCTTGCTTTCTTACCCTAACCTTTTCCTGTTAGTATGGTAGTCATTTAACCCACTAGGCCAGGGGTGGGCAAACTTTTTGGCCTGAGGGCCACATCTGGGTGGGGAAATTGTGTGCAGGGCCATGAATGTAGGGCTGGGGCAGCAGGTTGGGGTGCGGGAGGGATTGCAAGGTGTGGGAGGGGTGCGGTGTGCAGGAAGGGGTTCAGGGCAAGGGGTGCAGGAGGTGTGTGGGGTGCAGGAGGGGGTTCAGGAGAGGGTGTTTGGGTGCAGGAGGTGTGCGGAGTGCGAGAGGGGGCTCAGGGCAGGGGGTTGGGGTGTGGCAGGGGACTCAAGGCAGGAGTTTAGGGGGGTCAGAGCAGGGGGTTGGGGTGCAGGAGGCGTTCGGGGTGCGGGCTTTGGCCCGGCACCACTTACCTTGAGTGGCTCTGGGGTGGCAGTGCTGTGCAGCAGGGTTAAGGCAGGCTCCCTGTCTGCCCTGGCCTTGCGCTGCTCGTGGAAGTGGCCAGCATGTCCAGCAGTGGCTCCTGGGGCTGGAGTGGAGCAGGCGGCTCCGCTGTGCGCTGCCTTCGCCTACAGGTACCACTCCCAAAGCTCCCCATTCCCGGCCAATGGGAGCTGCGGGGAGCAGTGCCTGCAGGTGAGGGCAGCACATAAAGCCCCCTGCCCCCCTATCCCATTCCCCCAGAGGCTGCAGGGACGTGGTGCCAACTGCTTCTGGGAGCGGTGCAGGGCCAGGGCAGGCAGGGAGCCTGCCTTAGCCCCGCTGCACCACGGGGCTGGCAATCCCACGGGCCAGATTGAAAGCCCTGTTGGGCCAGATCCGGCGCACAGGCCATAGTTTTCCTTCCCCTGCACTAGGCCCTATGGCAACTAATTGAAAGGCCAAGCTCTGGATCAAACAATTTGATTTAAAATGTTATGTCAATTAGAAAATATTTAACTGAATATGCAGCTAAGACTCTAAGGAACTAGCAAGCCTGAAAAGTTTGAAGTCAGCTATTTAAATGGCATCATTATACATTATGTCTAAAGCTTAATATTGTTTTAAAGAGCAGAATCTTTAATGCGATATTAAGCTTGACCTAAAATTTTACATGGGTGTGATTGAGATGTCATCAAAAGCTTTTTCTTGGAAATGTAGTTAGGAATTTAAGTGACAATGTTAAATAAAAGAATGAGTTTGAGTGGGTTTCATGTTCACTTGAACCAGGCTTAGGTTTTCTGCCCTTCAGTATGAAGTTAAAAAAGAGAAAAACACCTATCTTCTGTATAATACGCTAGGTAAGTGATGGATATAAATCATCTCTCATCTTCCCAATGAGTTGCTAGCACCTTGCAACTTTCAAAACTAGGCTCTTAAAAGTTAATTTAAAGTTAAGTTACAGCTTTATTTATACCACTTTGTTTGACATTCCAGTATGATCTTGCCTCAGATGTTTTTAATTGAATGTAGATTTTGAATGGTAACCTGGAAACTGAGACCCCAGCCTCTGAAACTCCAATGAAAGCCAAGAGACAAGAAACCAAAGAGATTGCATTCTAGAGCAGCAGAGAGGATGGACCAAATTCAGCTCTGGTATAAATGGGCATGGCTCCATTGAAGCCAGTGGAGCTGTGCCCATCAGAGCCAGAGCTAAGTTTAGCTAAGAGGATCAGAGCTATGAACAGGGAGGAAAGGTGGTGAGGAATAAAATTGCTGTATTCTTGCACTGATAAGTTTGGGGCAGTATCTGTATTTTCTTAGTTGAGACCCAGACCTTGCATGTACTAGAGCAGGGGTTCTCAACCTTTTTCTTTCTGAGGCCCCCCTCAACATGCTATGAAAACTCCTGGACCCAGCAGGGGACGGGGGGGAACTCAGGACTCCAGACCAGGGGTGGGCCCTTGGGCATAAGCATAGTTTGACTTCTATTTTTAAGGGCACGGGCCGGTGGGGCTTGGGCCAGCTCTGCACAGCAGGGTCCAAAAACACAGTGCCGCCTTCACCCCCTGACTCACTTCAGCAGGCCACCCAGCCTGTCTGGGTTGTGTGTGGTGATGGTTCAGCTCAAAAAGTTTGAAAACTGCTCAGGGTACAGGGAGAGGTTAGCTAGGGGCTGTGTGCAGGCAGGGAGGTCGCTCATGGTACAGGGAGTGGGTAGCGAGGGGCTGTGTGGGATGGGGGGGCAGCTCAAGCTGCAAGGAGAGCGTAGCTAGGGGCTGTGTGCAGGCAGGGGGGTAGTGAGGGGCTGTGTGTGGGTAGGGGGGTAGCTCAGGGTGCAGGGAGAGGGTAGGTAGGAGCTGTGTGCAGGCAGGAGGGTAGCTCAGGGTGCAGGGACGGGGGTAGCTAGGAGCTGTGTACTGGGAGGGTTCCCGTGTGGGCAATACTCCCCAAGGGCTCTGCCAGCCACAGACTGAGGTCCCCCTGCCTAGGCAGCTCTTACCGGCTGCATGAGCTAAGGAGCAGCCGCAACCCCGGGCACCAGCAGCAGATGACTCCCTGCTTCATGACACCAGTCAGAGCAGTAGCTGCCTGCACTGCCCGACTGCAGCTTCCCGCCTCCGACCTAGCCAGAGGGTTGGGCCTCGGGGGTGGAGAGAGGAGGAAGTGGGGTGTGGAGCTGCCCCCAGGACTGTTCCACTCTGGCACTGCAGTGGTGGGGGGTGGTGCCGGGGCTCAGAGTTTCAGCCTCTTGGCAGGGGATGTCAGGGCTCGGGGTTTCAGCCCCATGGTGGGGGGCGCCGGGGCTCAGGCTCTGGGTTTCAGCTGCGGGGGTCCTGCAGCCTCCTTGAAAGGGCTTGTGGCCCCCGAGGAGGCCACGGACCCCCAGTAGAGAACCGCTGTACTAGAGAAGTGTACCAGTTTAACTAAAATCACTTTTAAAATTATCCTGTTTACAAATAAGTGCAAATTCCTAATATAGCAACACTCAAACCAGTTTCAGAGTAACAGCCGTGTTAGTCTGTATTCGCAAAAAGAAAAGGAGTACTTGTGGCACCTTAGAGACTAACCAATTTATTTGAGCATAAGCTTTCGTGAGCTACAGCTCACTTCAGTGTAACCATATGTCCAGGATTGAGGGAAACTTAGTACCACCACAACACAGAACCCGCTATTGCTCTGTCCTCAGTCGCACACCATGGGCCTGCACACAGCCTGGAGTAGCAAGGGGCTGCCCTCCTCCACCCAGGAGTGTCAGAACAGGTCCCTTATTGTTCTCACAGAGAGACAAGGGGCTCTCAGTAATGAACAGGGTGCCTCTGCACACTCAGGCAAGCATCAGTGCTTTGATAACACCCAGTCCATGTTTTCAAGTTTCTGAGCAATGATGAGGGCTAAAAACTTTTGTTATTAAATAAAAGCTAAGCGTCCAATGTAATCATATAAATGTAGGTTGTACGGCCCTTAGCATGGCCTATAACAGGGGTGGTCAAACTTTTTGGCCTGAGGGCCACATCGTGGTGTGGAACTGTATGAAGGGCCAGGTAGGGAAGACTGTGCCTCCCCAAACAGCCTGGCCCCTGCTCCCTATCTGCCCCCTCCCACTTCTCGCCTCCTGCCTGCCCCCATCAAAGCACCCAACCCATCCAACCTCCTTCCCCAACTCCTTGTCCCCTGACCACACCCCGGGACCCCACCCTCATCTAACCCCCACCTGCTCCCCATTCCCTGACTGCCCCCCCAAACCTCCGCCCCATCCAACCGCCCCCTGTCCCTTGACTGTCCCCCGGAAAGCCCTGCCCCTTATCCAACCCCCCGGCCCCCTTACCATGGTGCTCAGAGCAGCATATCTGGCCGCCACACCGCCCGGCCAGAGCCAGACATGCTGCTGCGCTGCCCTGCATGAGCAGACAGCCCCGCTGCCCAGAGTGCTGCACACGCGGCGGTGTGGCTGTGTGGGAGGGAGGACAGCGGGGGAGGGGCCTGAGGCTAGCCTAGCCTAGCCTCCCGAACCATGAGCTCAGGGGCCAGGCAGGATGGTTCTGTGGGCCGGATGTGGCCCGCGGGCCGTAGTTTGCCCACCTCTGGCCTTTAGTGTCTGTGCCTTCATCTGGCTCTGTATTGCTTTAGTGCTAATTGGTAATTTACCAAAGAAAGCTAAATCAGTGTAAGCAATGGGTTAAACTGGTTTAAGAGTTTCTACATTTTGGCAGGTTTCAGAGTAACAGCCGTGTTAGTCTGTATTCGCAAAAAGAAAAGGAGTACTTGTGGCACCTTAGAGACTAACCAATTTATTTGAGCATAAGCTTTCATGAGCTACAGCTCACTTCATCGGAGGAGAAATTAAAGAGGCTAGGACTTTTCAGCTTGGAAAAGAAGAGACTAAGGGGAGATATGATAGAGGTATATAAAATCATGAGTGGTGTGGAGAAAGTGAATAAGGAAAAGTTATTTACTTGTTCGCATAATATGAGAAGTAGGGGTCACCAAATGAAATTAATGAGCAGCAGGTTTACAACAAATAAAAGGAAGTTCTTCTTCACTCAGCTCACAGTCAACCTGTGGAACTCCTTGCCTGAGGGGTTGTGAAGGCTAGGGCTATAACAGGGTTTAAAAGAGAACTGGATAAACTCATGGAGGTTAAGTCCATTAATGGCTATTAGCCAGGATGGGTAAGGAATGGTGTCCCTAGCCTCTGTTTGTCAGAGGGTGGAGATGGATGGCAGGAGAGAGATCACTAGATCATTACGTGTTAGGTTCACTCCCTCTGGGGCACTTGGCATTGGCCACTGTCAGTAGATGGGATACTGGGCTGGATGGACCTTAGGTCTAACCCAGTATGGCCATTCTTATGTTGTTATGTTATGTTCGTATGACTATACAGATTTTTAAATCAATTTAATAAAACCCATGTATATTTCAATTACATATAAGGGTCCTATTGATTGTACTCTTGTGAAATGTACCTGCTGAAATGTGGGTGCGGTAAAATATTCTAGAAAATTTGTAGTCTGTGTAGGGTTACATGGTATTAGAAAAGGGGTTACATTGTATATAAAAACACTGTTTGTAGACTTTTCTTATTAGGATTTAGGGGGTCAGTTCTTGGCCATTTTGAGATTATGCATTGTAATGCTTGACAGGAAAATAAAGATTTGGTGCTTATTATTGCAACAGTACTGTGTTAAAGAATTTTGTTTTGTTATGCATTGTAGTACAGTAACTCCTCACTTAAAGTCGTCCCGGTTAACATTGTTTTGTTGTTACATTGCTGATCAATTAGAGATTGTGCAACACTGATCAATTAGAGATTGCGCAATGCTCCCTTATAACGTCATTTGGCAGCTGCCTGCTTTGTCCACTGCTTGCAGGAAGAGCAGCCGGTTGCAGCTAGCTGGTGGGGGCTTGGAACCAGGGTGGACCTGCAGCTCCCCATCAGCTCCCTGTTCCCCTAAGTTTCCTGTGTGGCAGCCGCCCAGCAAGCTATCAATTGCCGGCAGTTCAGCTGTCCCTTCCCCCACCGCCATGTGCTGCTCCTGCCCTCTGTCTAGGAGCTGCTCCCGGGAGCCTCCTGCTTGCTGTGTGTGTGTGGGGGGGAAAGGAGTCAGGGGGGCAGGGAGAAGAGGGGGGCTAATGTCAGGGTGTCCCCCTCCCCCCTGCTCCTGCACCTGCTTACCCCATCTTCCACAGAGCAGGGGGACACACAACAGGGCTCAGGACGGAGGAAGCTTCCTGGCAGCAGCTGCCATCTCAGCTTGCTGATGTACTTAAAAAGGCAATGTATTTAGAGCGCGGTCAGCGTACTTTAAGGAGCAATACACATCTCTCTCTCATACACAGGGTGTGTGTCTCTTTCTGCCATGCTGTCTCCCCTCCCTCCATTCATGCTGCCTTGTAGAGTGTGAGGCTACACATAACAACGAGTTAACCCTTGAGGGCTCAGCCAATTGCTAGTTCATCATTTAGCAGAAAGGCATTCACTGGGAAATATCCACTCTCTGACTTCACCACCTCAACCACGCTTCACAATCATCATTACTGTGTAGCAATATTAAATTGTTTGTTTAAAACTTTTACTGTGTGTGTGTGTATATATATATAATATAGTCTTTTGTCTGGTGAAAAAAATTTCCCTGGAACCTAACCCTGCCATTTACATTAATTCTTACGGGGAAATTGGATTCGCTTAACGTCATTCCACTTAAAGTCGCATTTTTCAGGAACATAACTACAACGTTAAGCAAGGAGTTACTGTAATTGCTTCCTGGCTGCTTGTTTCAATGACTGCAAACTTTATTTAAGTATTTAAGTTTTATAGACTTTTGTAAATTTATACTGGCTAGATGTGTTAGAGAACCGCTGTTCCAACTAGTTTCAGATGTTGTACACATTAAGACATTGTGAAATGTGCTTTTGCTCAGATAAAAAGACAGCTGTAATTCAGATGTTGAAGTCTGATATATCATGCATCCTGAGTATCTTGTCATGTTTTGTTTTTCTGTAGTTTCTTCTATGTTATTTATTATGCCAGAAACCTCTGTTATATTTTTTGGGGTAAGTGCTCGCCAAAAAATGCCCAGTATTTTATCTTCACTTAACTCAGGGGTGGCCAACCTGTGAATCCGGAGCTACATGTGGCTGTTCAGAGGTTAATAGGCGGCTCCTTGTCTAGACACTGACTCCGGGGCTGGAGCTACAGGTGCCAACTTTCCAGTGTGCCGGGGGGTGCTCACGGCTCAACCCCTGGCTCTGCCACAGGCCCTGCCTCCGCTCCACCCCTTCCCGCCCCCTCCCCTGAGCCTGCCGTGCCCTCACTCCTCTCCCTCCCCTCCAGAGCCTCCTGCATGCCACAAAACAGCTGATCGGGAGGAAGGGGGAGGCGCTGATCAGCAGGGCTGTCGATGCGGGGGACGCCTGGGAGCTGATGGGGGGCTGCTGACGTATTACTGTGGCTCCTTGGCAATGTACATTGGTAAATTCTGGCTCCTTCTCAGGCTCAGGTTAGCCACCCCTGACTTAACTGTTTCTACAGAGCTCATTGTTTTGGATTTTTCTAGCAGAGCTTTTTATCCTGGTTTTGACTTACATGATTTGTTGTTCAGTGCCAAAATTTTCTCCTTTGAAAGAGTGCATACCTGTAAATATTTCAAAAGATTAATAAAAATAAATGGCAGGGGAGGGTGGGAGAGAGAGCTTTGAATTTTGTAATGTCATGTTCAACAGATCATATGTAGATGGGTAGTGTTTACAGCAGACATACCATCCTTTGAAAGGAATCAGGATTTTGGGGGGAGTTTTCCAACATCTAATGGGCTTCATGTAAATAAGTGTGAGAATTCTCAATGAGAACATTAAACTAGAAGAGATTGTCTAGATTATATATGTAACCCTTCTGCCAGGTGGAGCCAGCAGCAACCAGGGCCATGTTCAATATCTAGGGGTTCCTTTCCATTCATACAACCTAGAAGTGGCTCGAGCTCCCACACTGTAACCTGGAAAATTAACACACCAACCCTGGGCGCAGCTGAGAGACAATACTTCCCTACTCGCGAGCACAGAGTCTGAGTGTAGAAAAGAATTAAAGGAGGGAACTAATTTGGCATTAATTTTGGAAAACACCACAAACAGAGTTCATAAACATAAAGCATTAGTAAAAGACCCACCCTCCAAGTAGGTCGGGCAGTGTCCTTTTCCCTTCAGGTTCTTAAGTCCAGCAACCCAAAAGTCCCTATCATGTGCCTGCCCCTTCTCTGCATCCCACTCACAGTTGCTGTCCTTGGTTAGTGCAGACCCAAACTTCAGAGGTGCATCTGCAGAGTTCACCTCCCGCCCTGGGTGGGGTAAAGAGATACCTTACGCACGCTGCTGCTCGGGCACTCACTTGCCACCCCTTTCTGCCGGCGACCCTGCTTGCCGCATATCACACCTCTCTGCCACACCAGCCCCTTGTTCACCAGCTGCCTCTCAGTCACCTTCTGCTGCCACCTGCCTCTCTGTTGTGACCTCTGCACATCAGTCTCTAAGTAATTTTCAGCTCTTTGCAGACTGGGCAGAAACACTGCCCCAGATGACCTTCTGAGGTCTCTTCCAACCCTAATCTTCTATGATCTCAAGTGATTTCAGCTCTCAGTGATTTTTAGCTCTTAGCAGGTAGGGCAGAAATACAGTCCTACAACAACTGATTTCAGCTCTGATTGGGCATTTAACCTAACAAAGAGGCTCCTAATGAAACCTATTTAGCTCTATTCTTTGAGCAGTGGGGAAGAACAGGTTAAACCACTCTAGAGAGGACCCTTGAGACTGTGCAGCCTCCTGGTTGGGGATACCTGTCCCACCCCCTCTTACTTTCACAGGGCTCTGACATTAAGACCCTGGCTTCATGAGGTTCTTTCAACTGAAGGTGACCCCCACATTTGGGACAGGTTAAGCACAGACCTGCTTTCCTATATTCTTACAAAAAAAACGAGGAGTCCTTGTGGCGCCTTAGAGACTAACAAATTTATTTGGGCATAAGCTTTCATGGGTTAGAACCCACTTCATCAGATGCATGGAGTGAAAATACAGAAGCAGGTATAAATACATGAAAGGATGGGGGTTGCTTTACCAAATGTGAGGTCAGTCTAACGAGATAAATCAATTAACAGCAGGATACCAAGGGAGGAAAAATAACTTTTTGAAGTGGTAAGAGAGTGGCCCATTACAGACAGTTGACAAGAAGGTGTGAGTAACAGTAGGGAGAAATTAGCATTGGGGAAATTAAGTTTAGGTTTTGTGATGACCCAACCACTCCCAGTCTCTGTTCGGGCCTAATCTGATGGTATCCAGTTTGCAAATTAATTCCAGTTCTGCAGCTTCACATTTGAGTCTGTTTTTGAAGTTTTTTTGTTGAAGAATTGCCACTTTCAGGTCTGTTATTGAGTGACCAGAGAGATTGAAGTGTTCTCCTACTGGTTTTTGAATGTTATGATTCCTGATGTCAGATTTGTGTCCATTTATTCTTTCGCGTAGAGACTGTCCGGTTTGGCCAATGTACATGGCAGAGGGGCATTGCTGGCACATGGTGGCATATATCACATTGGTAGATGTGCAGGTGAATGAGCCCTTGATGGTGTGGCTGATGTGGTTAGGTCCTATGATGGTGTCCCTTGAATAGATATTGAACATATCTAATTTACATAAATACACCTGACAAGGTATACATTTGCTCTGACATGTAAGAAGCTACTGGGTTCCTGTCTGTCACATAGCTGATTTGGGCAGACATAAAAGGAAAGGAGAAACTGTTGCAATGGACACTAACATAAGGACAGGGTGTGTCTTCTCTCTTCCCAGCTGACGGAAACTAGAAAAGCCTGGGTTGGTTATTAGCCAGTAGTCTGAGTTGATTCATTCTGGTTTTGAAATAAAGCCAGCCCTGAAGTAAAAGATGGGAAGTGGCCTGGAGTTCGGACGGACACACGCACGCACACAATTTATGGAAATTTGACTAAGAGCACTAGTTACAACCAGGGCTTCAACAACATAGTTTTTCTACACAATTTTGTCTTAATGTCAGTTCCATTCAGATTACAGATCAAATAAAAAAGGACAATCCTTGTGGAACAAGAAAAAAACCCTTCTAATATATTATGAAAAGTAATAATGTTAAAAAATGTAGTTAAAAGATCATTAAAACAAAATTTACAATTATTTTTAAAATAGGGATAGCAGGATAGGAAGTAGTGGATTCTTTCTACTTTATATTCTGAAGTCTTGCATATACCCAGAATTGCTTTTGCACTTTGATCTCATACTGGGCATGATTCATGGAAATACAAGGCTGAAGGATAATTTTACCCTTGAAATACTTACGGGGTATATCCACAGGCATGTGTTAGCAAGGTGTGTTCACTAATTGAAGTTTCTCAGAAGAACCATGAGGGTTGCATTTTTTTCTGCTGGTTACCGTGATCTTTCGATGTAAATATTTATACCATTCCAAGATTTATAGCGGCAATCCTTGTCCAGGAACTTGAATGAACTAGGCAAGCAACTAACTGTAATAAGACCAAATTAAAATGGCTTCAACAGAACAGAATGTACCTTGTTCAGCAACTGAGCATTCATGCTGAGACAGTTGTGGACATATCTAATATATCCAGAGAGCAGCAAAGATCTAAATATTTGAAATAGGAAAATTGAAAGTTCTAAAATCATTTACAGTTCTGATAAAACTTGGCACAAACAGCATTTTATGTATTCAATGTCCTCTAAAAACTGCTTTTTGCTCACTTAAATTCAATACTGCATTTCATTATAAAGTTTTATCATTTTAAAAGTACACAACTTAAATACACAATGGTACTAAAGGATTCTAATTTACTCATTAATAGAATATATTCCAGATCTGTGTTCATTGGCAATATAAAAAATTTGGGGAAATTACAAGGAGAGACTAGTTCAGGGGGTTGCTAAAGAGGTATGGAACCTTTAGCTGACTACATGGCCCATGTAAAATAAGTTGTGGTCTTAGATTCAAGGAGGAAAGATATTTGTTTACATCATAAATGATGTTTGTTGGAACCCTAATTGGCAGTCTCAGCAGAGAGACCGAGGAAGCCCTGGAAAGTGAACTAACACTCTCACCATTAAAGATGATGGGGGTGACTAATTCACATCAGTTGAGAAACTTGGACTCCTGCTTTTCCTGTTTTGTGGCTAAATAGATTGAGATTTCAGTCTTGTTAGTCAGACCTCTTTCATGAACAGTAAATATCCTGTTTAATATCTATATCACTGGTTTACTATCTATTTATTGAATTCCAACTAAACTACTTAGTATTGCCACCTAGTGGACATAACTGGATTGCTACTTACCATTTCTTGAAAGAGTAAAAGGAAACTTGCATTAAAAAGGCATGCTGAAATTATCATATTATTTAACTTCTTAATTGACTTCCCATGGCAGAAGCTATAAGAACAACACATTTCTTCCGAAGGATCTTGGATAGCCACAAAACCTGTCCTGCACTTATACTCTAATTATATAAATGTTCTCTTACAATGGACAAAAGAGGCTGACAAAAACAAGATTTTAAAAGGAACCCATGTTTTCTTTGTGAGGCTTTGAAAGTTCTGTGCTGCTGATTTCTTGTGTTTTCCACTGATGTCACTTATGGAAACATTTCCCAACATGTGAGGCGCATCTTCCCAAAGGCCTAACTAGGGGGCGGGTGACATAAGAAAAGCATACACAGACCTCTTGATTATTCTCCAGAGTCTCCGCTTCTTTTTTTAAATTAGTTTCCAACTGTTATGGTTATGAAGACAACTTTCAAAATGTGTGACCCCAAGTGTAACCAAGACAGCAGTGTCTTCCTGAGTTTGCAGACAGACTGAAGCAAGAGCTCCAAAGGGTAATCTGCCCCATTTAGTTCAATAGGTGCTAATTCAGATGCCAATGATCACACTTTAAATATCCACATTAACTGCATCACTTCTCATGACACCATGTTATAAAATGCTACACAAGCATTTCTTGAAGTAAGGGGGAAGGAAGAGGCTTGAGGGATTAGCTTGGGTGTGTAAGACATATAAGTTAAAATGAGCGAGCCTTTACCACTACATGGTATGGTCGAAGGGAGGTTTCATTTTTCTGAAAGGATACTCATATCTGAAGTTTGGGAAAGTTTCGAAAGTTTGGGAAACACTGGCTTGAGGGATTGAGGCTTAAGTGAATAATTGTTCAAATGAATCTAAACCACGTAGAAGTGAAGACAGAGCGGAAAAGTTGACAATCATTAGAGGACTAGTCTGTTCAGAAAGGGACTGATTTGATTGGGCACATGTTGTTTTCAGTATCATTTGTGAGGATATTATTATTACTATTTATTTATTATTTGGACTGGCTGAAATGTTTACATTTTCTAATAACTTCAGAATCATAAGCCACAAAAGCATTACTAATCACTGAGGGGACTTGAAACTACAACCCAGGAAGAAATTTCTGAAATTATTCTTGTCATAAATATAAAGGGAAGGGTAACAACCTTTCTGTATACAGTACTATACAATCCCTCCTGGCCAGAGGCACAATATCCTTCTACCTGTAAAGGGTTAAGAAGCTCAGGTTACCTGGCTGGCACCTGACCAAAAGGACCAATAAGGGAAAAAGATACTTTCAAATCTAGATGGGGGGAAAGGCTTGGTCGATCTGTTCTGTGTGTTTGCCGGAGAGAAATCAAGAAAGCAAGCAATCCAACTCCATTAGAATTAGTAAGTACTAGCAAGGAAATGCATTAGTTTACTTTTGTTTTGGCTTGTGATTTTCTCTGTGCTGAGAGGAAGGTGTATTCCGGGTTTTCTTTTTGTAACTTTAAGGGTTTTGCCTAGAGGGAAATACTCTGTGTTTTAAATCTGATTGCCCTGTGAGTTAAGCTTCCCTTCTAATTTTACAGAGGTGCTTCTTTTACCTTTTTTCTTTCCAATAAAGTTCTGTTTCTTCTAAGAGCCTGAGTGATTTCTCCATGGTCCTAAGACCCAGGGGTTTGTGTCTGTGATCACTTCATAACCAATTGGTTAGGATATTATTCTCAAGCCTCCCCAGGAAACGGGGTGTAAGGGCATGGGGGGATATTTTGGGGGAATAGGAACTCCAAGTGGTCCTTTCCCTAATTCTTTGTTAAATCACTTGGTGGTGGCAGCATACCCTCCAAGGGCAAAGAGTTTGTGCCTTGGGGAAGTTTTACCCTAAGCTGGTAGAAATAAGATTAGGGGGTCTTTCATGCGGGTCCCCACATCTGTACCCTAGAGTTCAGAGTGGGGAGGGAACCCTGACAATTCTCTTTGAACATATGGAGAAAAATCTTGGCTTATTCTTATTGCCTTATGTTACATTGGGTCAGTGTTCTCTAAAAAGTGCTCTATGGATAAGTGGGTACTGAATTGTAAAAACTTTATTCTTGATTCTTTTCTCAAACCTTGGCTTAACAGTTCCAAGAAATATCTACCAGACCCATGGATATTAAGTATATATTGTACAGATCCCAGTAGGAAACAAATAGAAACTTGCTATCAGAAATGGACTGGCAACAGGCATAGGATATTTTACATTCTGAGTAACAAAGAAAAGCAATTTAACTAAAAAACAATGTATCTAGTGAGTGATGCAATTTACGCAGTATTTTTTCAGAAACCATAATCCATAAAATTCTTAAGAACCTGATTCATCCTCCTTCAGATATGATGTTAGCCTTTATACTCTGTAACACGCTTTACTTGTGTTTTGTGGCAAGACCCATGATTTTTGGAGCTCATTTCTGCAGAAAACTGGAAATACTCTGGCAACATGAAATAGATAAATATTTAGAAAAATTACGTTTCAACAATATTGTCTATGTTGCTGATTTTAATATTTATTTCAATGAAAACTCTGTGAGTGTTTTTCACATATTTTGGGGTGCTGCCTAATTTTCAATTTATCACAGTATCTAATACTGATGTCATGAAACTGGGGAAGGAAGGAGAGAAGAGTGTAACATGCTGCAGAATCTAGTCATTATGTCATACTCCCTCCTTCAACCTGGAAGCAACATGGAAAGACAGACTCAAGTGGAGTGGGAGGGAAACAGCCCAGATAGGGAGGAGGAGGTTTACAAAAACAATGGATGGCACACAGACAGCTCTTGGCACATTCAGCACCGAGCCAGTCTATTTATTTACTATTATTTATTTAAAGTTATTGAGGTGCCTGCAGGTTCATGAGACACATAACTGACCTGTGGTACTCACTGTTGTAATTATGAAAGGTCTAACACACAGGAATGCTGATAAGAAATTGATCTCTATTTCCTGGGCCAACTCACAAGCCCTAGGTCAGGGTCCAAAACACTATACCCATAGCATGTGATAAGGATCAATATCCAATTACTCCATTAGCTGTTACTGCTTACACAAGATATCATTGGGTATATCTATACTGCAATAAAAAAAATCACAGAACCAAATCTCAGAGCCCAGGTCAATTGACTTGGGGTCATGGGGCTTGGGCTGCTGGGCTAAAATTGCAGGGTAGATGTTTGGGTTTGGGCTGGAGTCTGGACTATGATGCCCTCCCCACATGCAGGGATTCAGAGTCCAGCCAGAGCCTGAATGTCTACCCTGCAATTGTTAAGTTGCAGTCCGAGCACCGTGGGCCCGAGTCAGCTGACCCAGGCCAGCTGCAGCTGTGCAACAGGTCTTTTATTGCAGTGTAGATGTACCCATTGAGTTCATATGCTTTGTGGGATTCGTAAAATGACTGGATATTTATTATGGACAGTATGTGTAGCAACACCTACTATTATGGCTGCCTAACAGTGATTTTAGTTGCTTATAGTTTTGTCAAATGGTAACTTTCTAAACTAATCTTTTTGGGTATGTCTTCCCTGCAGAGTTAACTTGGGTGAGTAACACCTGGTTTAAATTAGCCAGAGTGTGAGCAGCTACACTGCAAACCCATATTTGAGTGTGTCCACTCAGCTGCATCCACTCTGGGTGCCGTACTCACTTGTGTGAGGCACTAGGACTTCTATGGGGGGGCGTATCCCATGGTTCTTAGTGCTGCAGTAAGCTGAGGTGGTTTGAAGATAGGAACTTTGATGGCTTGGAGATTCCTGATATTGTATTAAGCTCCTAATTATCAACAGACCTCATCATAATCGAGAAAAATGTATATATGTTATCAAACAATTGCTCAATATTATTTTATAATCTGACTCATAAGCAGCACAGTCCAACAGAGTGTGAAGTAAACCACTTTAAATGGGTGTAAATTTTTTTTGAAATTTACCATAACTCTGTCTGTATGCTGTGCATTTTCTGTGCAGAGTACATACAAATTTAGGAGAGGTATCACATTTTTCTTTATACGACTTCAGAACTTCATCTCCATTTGCATGGAGGTCAGTCCTGGGGACGGTTTTGTTCAACATCTTTATTAATGATCTGGACAATGGGTTAGATTGCACCCTCAGCAAGTTCGCGGATGACACTAAGTTGGGGGAAGAGGTAGATACACTGGAGGGTAGGGATAGGGTCCAGAGTGACCTAGAAAAATTGGAGGATTGGGCCAAAAGAAATCTGATGAGGTTCAACAAGGACAAGTACAGAGTCCTGCACTTAGGACAGAAGAATCCCATGCACCGCTACAGGCTGGGGACCGACTGGCTAAGCAGCAGTTCTGCAGAAAAGGACCTGGGAATTACAGTGGATGAGAAGCTGGATATGAGTCAGCAATGTGCCCTTGTTGCCAAGAAAGCTAACAACATATTGGGTTGCATTAGTAGGAGCATTACCAGCAGATCGATGGAAGTGATGATTCCCCTCTATTCAGCACTGCTGACGCCACATCTGGAGTATTGCGTCCACTTTTGGGCCCCACACTACAGAAAGAAGAGAGCCCCGTGGAAGGCAACAAAAATGATCAGGAGGCTGGGGCACAAGACTTACGAGGAGAGGTTGAGGGAACTGGGCTTGTTTAGGGTACATCTAAAGTACAAAATTATTTCAAAATTATTCAATTCAAATTTTTGGAAGCGATTTTATACATTCAGTCTTGTGTGTCCCCACTAAAGCACGTGAATTTGCGGAGTGCATCCACAGTACCAAGGCTAGCATCGAATGTCAGAGCAGTGCACTGTGGGTAGCTATGCCACGGGTCCCGGACTCCCCGCCACCCATTGGAATTCTGGGTTAAGCTCCCAGTGCATGATGGGGAAAAAACATTCTCACGAGTGTTTCTGGGTGTGTGTCATCAGTTGCTCCGCCCATGGTGAAAGCTACGGAAGACAATCGTTTCGTGCCTTTTTGGCTTGCAGACGCCATACTGCTTTCAGCAGACGGTGCAGTACGGTGCACCGCTTCTCTCCTAGTACTATGAATCCACCTCGCATTTCCTCTCGTCTTGCTGTGTAATTTCTATAAGTATCTACTCTTTCTCTTCCTCATCGAACGCTTCCACTGCCAACTCTGCTCGGCCATCGTGAACCGAGCAGCACAGCTTCCGGCGCCCACTCTGCTTTCCCGCTCTTGCTGCGCTACCGAGCTTCTCAATGTTTTCTTTGTCCTGGGCTCCCGCCTCCATGAAAGCTACAGAAGACAACCATTTTGTGCCTTTTTTTGGCTCTCATGAATCAAAGAGCACCTCTTCCGCTGCCACTCTGCTCTCCTACGTTTTGCGCCCTTTTTCCAGGATTACCTGTGAAGGCGCCACTCAGCAAGCATGGAGCCTGCTCAGATCTCCGCTGCAGTTTTGACCACTGTAAATACCTCACGCATTATCCAGCAGTATGTGCAGTACCTGCAAAACCAGGCAAGGAAGTGAAGACAGCGCGATTACGATAGTGATGACGACATGGACGCAGACATTCCGAGAAGCACAGCATGTGGCGATTGGGAGATCATGGTGGCATTGGGCCAGGTTCATGCCATGGAACACAGATTCTGGGCTCGGGAAACAAGCACAGACTGCTGGGACCACACAGTGTTGCGGGTATGGGATGATTCCCAGTGGCTGCAAAAGTTTTGTATGCGTACGGCCACTTCCATGGAACTTTGTGACTTGCTGTCCCCTGCCATGAAGCACAAAGACACCAAAATGAGAGCAGCCCTCACAGTTGAGAAGCGAGCGGCCATAGCCCTGTGGAAGCCTGCAACGCCCGACAGCTACCAGTCAGTCAGGAATCAGTTTGGAGTTGGCAAATCTACTATGGGGGCTGCTGTGCTGCAAGTAGCTAAGGCAATCATTGACCAGCTGCTATCAAGGGTAGTGACTTTGGGAAATGTGCAGACCATTGTGAATGGCTTTAATGCACTGGGGTTCCCTAACTGCGGCAGGGCGATAGACGGAATGCATATCCCTATCTTGGCCCCAGAACACCAGGGTGGCCAGTATGTAAACCACAAGGGGTACTTTTCCATGGTGCTACAAGCACTGGTGGATCACAAGGGAATTTTCACCGACATCATCGTGGGATGGCCGGGAAAGGTGCATGACGCTCACATCTTCTGGATTTCTGGTCTGTTTGAACAGCTACAAGAAGGGACTTACTTCCCAGACCAGAAAATTACTGTTGGGGATGTTGAAATGCCTATAGTTATCTGCGGGGACCTAGCCTACCCCTTAATACCATGGCTCATGAAGCTGTACACAGGCACCCTGGACAGTAGTAAGGAGCAGTTCAATTATAGGCTGAGCAAGTGCAGAATGGTGGTAGAATGTGCATTTGGACATTTGAAAGCTTGCTGGCACAGTTTACTGACTCGGTTAGATCTCAGCACAATCAATATTCCAATTGTAATTGCTGCTTGTTGTGTGCTCCACAATATCTGTGAGAGTAAGGGGGAGACATTTATGGCAGGGAGGGAGGTTGAGGCAACTCAACTGGTGGCCAATTTTGCACAGCCAGACAACACGGGGATTAGAAGATCGCAACAGGGAGTGCTGCGCATCAGAGAAGCTTTGAAACCCAGATTCATGACTAGCCAAGGTACAGTGTAACAGTTGTCTTTGTTTCTATTGAAGTTATCTGCCCCCTATACATACGAAAGGAAATAAAGTCACAATTGTTTAAAAACCGTTCTTTATTATTTGTTGCACAAACACATTGAGAGAAATCAGAAGGTAGACCGGAGAGGGGGGGTAGAGGAGAGGGGTGGAGGAGGAGGGAAGGACAAATTTGGAAACCCAATCAAAATTTCAGATATGCCAGCTTTCTGCTGCTTGTGCAATCCTCTGGGGTTGAGTGTGTGGGTCCCCGTAGCCTCCCCCGCGTGTCCTTGGGTGTCTGGGTGAGGAGTCTATGGAACTTGGGGAGGAGGGAGGGCGGTTATACAGGGGCTGCAGCAGCAATCTGTGGTCTTGCTGCCTTTCCCGCATTAGAGCCACCATACAGCAGAGCATGTCAGTTAGCTCCCCCATTAGCTCGAGCACAGCATCCTGTCTGTTCTCATTGCGTGCGTCCCTCCTCTCTTAATGTTCATTTAATGCTCTACGGGACTCTGCAATTGTTTGCCTCCACGCATTCAGCTGGGCGCTATCAGTGCGGGAGGACTGCATGAGCTCGGCAAACATGTCCTCCCAAGTTTGTTTTTTCTGCCTTCTAATCTGGACCAGCTTCTGGGACAGAGTAGATAGGGGCCACGTTGAAACATTTGCACCTGTGGGAGGAGAAAAAGGGAGGTAGTATTTTAAAAGATACATTTTAGAGAACAAAGGGGACACTCTTTCTCAGTGAAACAGGCAATGCATAGTACACAGCATATGTTCTTTCTGTGCAAGGTTGCATTTTGCCTCTTATACTGAAGCGCCTGCTACTCTGGTGTGAGTAAGCCATCACACGCGGCCAGACAACAGAATTCAGCTTGCAGGCAGCCATGGTAAGCCCAAGGGGCACACGGGGTTCTGCTTCTTCTGTATTAATTTCAATGCTTTCAAACTGCCAGGCCCCCTTTCCCATAGCAAGCAATGCCTGGTGGGTTTGCCATATAAAAGGAGGGCCTACAGGCTCTCTGGGATGATTGCATCACACAACACCGCCCCAAACACACACCCTGTGTGGCTCCGATGAGGCTTTAAACTAAACGCGAACAGCCCAGCGCAGCTGGGTTTCCCCCCACCCCGTGGCTCCAATCAGGCTCTCACTCACCAGAAGTGCCTTCTCTAGGGCCATGGTCTGGGAACCCACATTGGGAGTGGGGGGAGGCTATTAGGTCCAGCGTTAAGTTGGAGTGGGCCCGACTGTTATAAAAAGCCAGTCAGCTGTAAACCAGCTGAGCGGCGAACAGCAGAGAGGCTAACAGAGGGAGTTCGCCTGGAATCTGTCTGAGAGGAGGTATGCTAAGGGCTGCATTAGGGAGGCTGTATCTGAGTGTCTGTTGGGGGATAATTTGACTGTGTGCTTGACTGGTTGTTTGAAAAGTGTGAATTGGGAGTGCTTTGTTCCAGGTGAGCCTTGAGTGGGCCTGACCTATAAAAAGCCAGTCAGCTACGAACCAGCTGAGTGGTGAACAGCAGAGAGGCTAACAGAGGGAGTTTGCCTGGGGAGAGCCCACTGAGGCTTACATCTTGCCGGCACATCTGAGTAGTTACTACAACTCCTGAGGAAGCTCGTAGAAGGAAGGTAATATGGATGGGGAATGTTCAGCTATTGTGACCTGCACTGGATGTGCCATGTTTGTCTTTCTTCCACAGGACAGAAGCGACTTTGGAGACCAGCTTGCACTTTGTACAGACCTATTGGAAGAGAAGGTTCAAGGTCTGGAGAAACAAGTATCGACCCTGCGTTGCATAAGAGAAACTGAAGATTTCCTGGACAAACGTCAGGGTATGCTTCTATGGGCACAATGTTCTGAAGATTCAGAGCAGGCTGCGCAGCGGGGACAGGAGGACGGTGAAGAACTTTGGCAGCATGTGACCTCCAGAAGAAGAAAGGGGAGCGTCCATGTACCAGCAACGCAGATACAGGTAAGCAACCGTTTTCATGTTCTCTCCACAGTTACTAATGCGGAGAGTGGACTAGATGATACATCTGAGGGAAGTGAACAGAAGGAGACTCCGCCAATTGGAAGGCATGAGATGCACTGTCCTAGGGATGGGGGTTTCACGACCACCACTCCCAAGAGAAGGAGGCGGCTGGTGGTGGTTGGGGACTCTCTCCTCGGGGGACTGAGTCATCTATCTGCCCCCCCAACTGGGAAAACCGAGAAGTCTGCTGCTTGCCAGGAGCTAGGATTCACGATATGACGGAGAGACTGCCGAGACTCAGCAAGCCCTCGGATCGCTACCCCTTCCTGCTTCTCCACATGGGCACCAATGATACTGCCAAGAATGACCTTGAGCAGATCACTGCAGACTACATGGCTCTGGGAAGAAGGATAAAGGAGTTTAAGGCGCAAATGGTGTTCTCGTCCATGGTTTCCTCCCTGTGGAAGGAAAAGGCCTGGGTAGAGACCATCGAATCGTGGAAGTCAACGAATGGCTACGCAGGTGGTGTCAGAGAGAAGGCTTTGGATTATTTGACCATGGGATGGTGTTCCAAGAAGGAGGAGTGCTAGGCAGAGACGGGCTCCACTGAAAGAAGAGAAGGAGCATCTTCGCAAGCAGGCTGGCTAACCTATTGAGGAGGGCTTTAAACTAGGTTCACCAGGGGAAGGAGACCAAAGCCCTGAGGTAAGTGGGGATGTGGGATACTGGGAGGAAGCACGAGCAGGGGAGCGGGAAAGGGGAGGGCTCCTGACTCATACTAAGAAAGCAGGACAAACAGCAAGTTATCTCAGGTGCCTATACACAAATGCAAGAAGCCTGGGAAACAAGCAGGGAGAACTGGAAGTCCTGGCACAGTCAAGGAATTATGATGTGAATGGAATAACAGAGACTTGGTGGGATAACTCATGTGACTGGAGTACTGTCATGGATGGATATAAGCTATTCAGGAAGGACAGGCAGGGCAGAAAAGGTGGGGGAGTTCTACTGTATGTAAGAGAGCAGTATGACTGCTCAGAGCTCCGGTATGAAACCGCAGAAAAACCTGAGTGTTCTCTGGATTAAGTTTAGAAGTGTGAGCAACAAGGGTGATGTCGTGGTAGGAGTCTGCTATAGACCACCGGACCAGGGTGATGAGGTGGACGAGGCTTTCTTCCAGAAACTAATGGAAATTACTAGATGGCAGGCCCCGGTTCTTATGGGAAACTTCAATCACCCTGATATCTGCTGGGAGAGCAATACAGTGGTGCACAGACAATCCAGGAAGTTTTTGGGAAGTGTAGGGGACAATTTCCTGGTGCAAGTGCTGGAGGAACCAACTAGGGGCAGAGCTTTTCTGGACCTGCTGCTCACAAACCAGGAAGAATTAGTAGGGGAAGCAAAAGTGGAGACGAACGTGGGAGACAGTGACCATGAGATGGTCGAGTTCAGGATCCTGACACAGGGAAGAAAGGAAAGCAGCAAAATACGGACCCTGGACTTCAGAAAAGCAGACTTTGACTCCCTCAGGGAACTGATGGGCAGGATCCCCTGGGAGAATAACATGAGGGGGAAAGGAGTCCAGGAGAGCTGGCTGTATTTTAAAGAATCCTTATTGAGGTTGCAGGAACAAACCATTCCGATGTGTAGAAAGAATAGTAAATATGGCAGGTGACCAGCTTGACTTAACAGTGAAATCCTTGCTGATTTTAAACACAAAAAAGAAGCTTACAAGAAGTGGAAGATTGGACAAATGACCAGGGAGGAGTATAAAAATATTGCTTGGGCATGCAGGAGTGAAAGCAGGAAGGCCAAATCACACTTGGAGTTGCAGCTACCAAGAGATGTTAAGAGTAACAAGAAGGGTGTCTTCAGGTATGTTAGCAACAAGAAGAAAGTCAAGGAAAGTGTGGGCCCCTTACTAAATGAGGGAGGCAACCGAGTGACAGAGGATGTGGAAAAAGCTAAGGTACTCAATGCTTTTTTTGCCTCTGTCTTCACTAACACGGTCAGCTCCCAGACTACTGCACTGGGCAGCACAACATGGGGAGGAGGTGACCAGCCATCTGTGAAGAAAGAAGTGGTTTGGGACTATTTAGAAAAGCTGGACGAGCACAAGTCCATGAGGCTGGATGTGCTGCATCTGAGAGTGCTAGAAGAGTTGGCGGATGTGATTGCAGAGCCACTGGCCATTATCTTTGAAAACTCATGGCGATCGGGGGAGGTCCCGGATGACTGGAAAAAGGCTAATGTAGTGCCCATCTTTAAAAAAGGGGAGAAGCAGGATCCTGAGAACTACAGGCCAACCAACCTCACCTCAGTCCCTGGAAAAATCATGGAGCAGGTCCTCAAGGAATCAATCCTGAAACACTTTGAGGAGAGGAAAGTGATCAGGAACAGTCAGCATGGATTCACCAAGGACAAGTCATTCCTGACTAATCTAATTGCCTTCTATGACGAAATAACTGGCTCTGTGGATGAGGGGAAAGTGGTGGACATGTTGTTCCTTGACTTTAGCAAAGCTTTTCACAAGGTCTCGCACAGTATTCTTGCCAGCAAATTAAAGAAGTATGGGCTGGATGAATGGACTATAAGGTGGATAGAAAGCTGGCTAGATTGTCGGGCTCAACGGGTAGTGATCAATGGCTCCATGTGTGGTTGGCAGCCGGTATGAAGTGGAGTGCTCCAAGGGTCGGTCCTGGGCCGGTTTTGTTCAATATCTTCATTAATGATCTGGAGGATGGTGTGGATTGCAAGTCTACAGATTACAGCAAGTCTGCAGATTACACTAAACTAGGGGGAGAGGTAGATATGCTGGAGGGTAGGGATAGGATACAGAAGGACCTAGACAAATAGAGGATTGGGCCAAAAGAAATCTGATGAGATTCAATAAGGACAAGTGCAGAGTCTTGCACATAGGACAGAAGAATCCCATGCACTGCTACACACTAGGGACCGAGTGGCTAGGCAGCAGTTCTGGAGAAAAGGACCTAGGGGTTACAATGGACGTTAAGCTGCATATGAGTCACCAATGTGCCCTTGTTGCCAAGAAGGCCAGTGGCATTTTGGGATGTATCAGTAGGGGCATTGCCAGCAGATCAAGGGACGTGATATTTCCCCTCTATTCGACATTGGTGAGGCCTCATCGAGAGTACCGTGTCCAGTTTTGGGCCCCACATTACAAGAAGGATGTGGAAAAATTGGAAAATGTCCAGCGGAGGGCAACAAAAATGATTCAGGGACTGGAACACATGATTTATGAGGAGAGGCTGAGGGAACTGGGATTGTTTAGTCTGTGGAAGAAAAGAAAGAGGGGGGATTTGATAGCTGCTGTCAACTACCTGAAAGGGGGTTCCAAAGAGGATGGATCTAGACTATTCTCAGTGGTAGCAGATGACAGAACAAGGAATAATGGTCTCAAGTTGCAGTGGGGGAGGTTTAGGTTGGATGTTAGGAAAAACTTTTTTACTAGGAGGGTGATGAAGCACTGGAATGCGTTATCTGGGGAGGTGGTGGAATCTCCTTCCATAGACATTTTTAAGGTCTGGCTTGACAGAGCCCTGGCTGGGATGATTTAGTTGGGGATTGGTCCTGCTTTGAGCAGGGGGTTGGACTAGATGACCTCCTGAGGTCCCTTCCAACCCTGATATTCTATGATTCTAATAGTTCCTGGCTAGGGGGAAAATGGATTCCTCGCTTGCCACCTTTGCACTGTCTTCCTCCTCCTCTTCATCCTCCAGTAACTCATCCTCCTCGCTCCATGCAACTCCCCTCTTGCAGGTGTCCATGGACAGTGGTGGGGTAGTGGTGGCGTCACCCCCCATAATTGCATGGTAGAAGCGGCATGTATGGGGCTGTGACCCAGCGTGCCCATTCATGTCCCTGGCTTTTTGGTACATTTGCCTGAGCGCCTTGATTTTTGTACAACACTGCTCTGTGTCCCTGGAGTAGCCTCTCTCCGTCATGGCCCTGGAGACTTTATCGTACCTATTTGCGTTTCTTTTTGGAACGTACTTCTGCCATAACACATTCGTTTCCCCAACACACAATGAGATCCAGTACCTCCCGTTCGGACCATGCTGGAGCTCGTCTGTGAATACAGGACTGCGTGGTCTCTTGTAATGGTGGACTCTGCGAGGGACAGCTCTAGGATTTTTGCCACCTTAAGCAAAAAAATGTTTGGCCACCCCTGGTTTTTTTTTTCGTGCCCCCCCGGCTCCGCCCCAACTCCGCCCCTTCCCAACCCCTTTCCCACCCCTTGCCCAAATCCCTGGCCCCTCCTCCTCCCCTGGGCTTGCTGCATTTCCCTCCCCCCCCCGCAACCTCCCACCCTAGCTCACCTCTGCTCTGCCTGCTCCCCTGAACATGCTGCTGCTCCACTTCTCCCCCCTGCCTCTCAGGCAAGGGAGAGGCCGTGCGTTCAGGGGAGCAGGTGGAGTGGAGGTGAGCGGGGGGGGGGGAGCTCAGGAAGTGACTGTGGGGGTAGAGGAACCCCTGCCCCACCTCCCTGGGCGCTCCCTGCCCCAGCTCACTTCCGCCCCACTGCCGCCGCCTCCCGCAAGCGTGTGGCTGCTTGGCTTCTCCTCCCTCCCTCCCAGGCTTTCAGCGCAAAACAGCTGTTTCACGTGCGGCAAGCCTGGGAGGGAGGGGGGAGAAGCGGAGAGGTGGTGGTGCGCTCAGGGGAGCAGGCAGAGGCAGAGCGGAGGCAAGTTGGGGAGGCGGGGCACATTTCTAGGGGTGGCATGGCTGGCGCCGGAATGCAGCCCCTTAGAAATCTGCCGCCCCAAGCACCTGCTTGTTTTGCTGGTGCCTAGAGCCGGCCCTGGACTCTGCATGGTCACCTGTGATGATGGACTGTGCTGATGGTGACCAAACAGGAAAAGAAATTCAAAAGTTCCTGGGGCTTTTACTGCCTACCTGGCTAGTGCATCAAAGTTGAGAGTGTGGCAGATGACAGAACAAGGAGCAATGGTCTCAAGTTGCAGTCGGGGAGGTCTAGGTTGGATATTAGGAAATACTATTTCACTAGGAGGGTGGTGAAGTACTGGAATGGGTTACCTAGGGAGGTGGTGGAATCTCCATCCTTAGAGGTTTTTAAGGCCCCGCTTGACAAAGCCCTGGCTGGGATGATTTGGTTGGGGTTGGTCCTTCTTTGAGCAGGGGGATGGACTAGATGACCTCCTTCCAACCCTGATATTCTAGGATTCTATGCCTAAATGAAGCTCTCCTTAAAGCAGGCATTCTCAAACTGGGAGTTGGGACCCCTCAGGGGGTTGCGAGGCTATTACATGAGGGGTTGTGAGCTGTCAGCCTCTACCCCATACCCTGCTTTGCCTCGAGCATTTATAATGGTGTTAAATATACAAAAAAGTGGTTTTTAATTTATGAGGGGGGTCACACTCAGGCTTGCTATGTGAAAGGGATCACCAGTACAAAAGTTTGAGTACCCCTGTCTTCAAGTGTATCAAAAACAAAAACAAAAATCAATTTTTTCTGAAGTGTGTGTGTGTGTGTGTGTGTAAAACTGTTGACTTCTAACATTTAGAACTGTAAAAATACAGAACTGACTTTCTTCAAATTTGACTTGATTTTTAAAGGACTGCTGTGGTTAGAAAAGTGACTGTAGAAATGGCACCTTATTATTAAATATATGTGCTTCTGTCAAAGTTTGACTCAGACTCACAATTTATCAGACCACTCTGTTCTATTAGCAAAGCTGCTCTGCTAATACATTTAGAAGTGAGCCCCCGGAGTGGGGCTTGTCTCTTAATTTATACAGTTTTTTAGAGAACAAGTTACAGAGAAGTTACAGACAAAAGAAGAAAAAGATTTTAGTCACCACCCTTCGAGATCCCTGAGACCAGTCACGTATCTTCAATTACCTGCCACCCTTAACAATCTCCTTTAACAGCTTCCAGTTAACTTAACTAATTGCCCTTCACACCTTCCATTCTGATGCCTGCTTCTTAGACGTGCTGGCTCTATCTTAATTGCTTCTCCATTCAAAAGCTAACTGTCCCTACGTGTGCTCCCTCAGATACTTTGTAACATGTTTTGGCATGCCCTCTCATATACAATGTATCCAGCATGTCCCCTTATACAACGTTATACTTATACAATGTTATACTTCCACACTTCCTATCCAGGGATTTCCCTACATCCTGCCTGAATTTCCCCAACATCCCCGCCAGTGGTCAACTACTTACATGCAATGTTGTCAATTTAGTCATTGGTTGGAAATTTGAATTGAAATTGAAACATTAATACGCACTTTGAAAGCATATACAGTATATAATAAAATACTTGTACCTGAAAAAGCATAATAGGTTTCAAAAGAATGAACAAAGACTAGCTTCCTCACACAACAGTTATTTTTTCTGATAATGTCAGTGCATTCGTTTCAGCGATGTTGGCCAACCTAATCATTTCAAATTATGATTTGTAAGCAAGGTCTGAATGAGCTCTCCCCTGACAGCTAATGATGATCTGGAGGGTGGGGGGAAAAGCTTTGGACCAGACTGTATTTACATGAACATACCGACTTTAAAAAAGAAAGAAAGAAAGAAAGAAAGAAAGAGTACTTGTGGCACCTTAGAGACTAACAAATTTATTTGAGCATAAGCTTTCGTCAGCTGTTTAGTCTCTAAGGTGCCACAAGTACGCCTTTTATTTTTGCGGATACAGACTAACACGGCTGCTACTCTGACACCTACTCTACTGTATCCAGGAGACCGAACTGTGTTGCCCAAATGATCAATTTTGGCTGGTGTTGGGTTACAAAATCATTGTGACATAGCTGGCATCACAGACACTTGGTGGGATAATACACATGACTGGAATATTGGTATAGAAGGGTACAGCTTGGTCAGGAAGGACAGGTAGGGAAAAAAGGGAGGAGGTGTTACCTTATATATTAAAAATGTATATACTTGGACTGAGATTGAGATAGAAATAGGAGACAGACATGTTGAAAGTCTCTGGGTAAAGATAAAAGGGGTAAAAAACAAAGGTGATGTCATGGTGGGGGGTCTACTACAGACCGCCTAATCAGGAAGAACAGGTGGATGAGGCTTTTTTTTAAACAGCTAACAAAATCATCCAAAGCACAGGACTTGGTGGTAATGGGGGACTTTAAATACTCAGACATCTGTTGGGAAAATAACACAGCAGGGCACAGATTATCCAACAAGTACTTGGAATGTATTGGAAACAATTTTTTAATCTCAGAAGGTGGAGACAGCTACCAGGGGAGAGGCTGTTCTAGATTTGATTTTGACAGATAGGGAGGAACTGGTTGAGAATTTGAAAGTGGAAGGCAGCTTGGATGAAAGTGATCATAAAATGATAGAGTTCATGATTCTAAGGGCATGTCTTCACTAGCAATGTTAAAGCACTGCCACGGCAGAGCTTTAACATGGCTGCTTAGTCGTGGCACCAGCATTATAAAAAAGCCACCTCCACAAGGGGTGTGGCTCCCAGCGCTGTAGCACTGTCTACACTGCCACATTACAGCGGCATTACATTACATTACACTGAAACTTGCAGTGCTTAGGGGAGTGTTTTTTCACACCCCTGAGTGAGAAAATTGCAGCACTGTAAAGTGGCAGTGTAGCCAAGGCCTAAGGAATGGTAGGAGGGAGAAGAGCAAAATAAAGACAATGGATTTCAAGAAGGCAGACTTTAGCAAACTCAGGGAGTTGGTAGGTAAGATCCCATGGGAAGCAAGTCTAAGGGAAAAAAACAATAGAAGACAGTTGGCAGTTTTTCCACAGTGATATTATTAAGGGCACAAAAGCAAACTATCCCACTGAATAGGAAAGATAGGAAGTGTGGCAAACCAACCTGATAGCTTTCTTTGACAGAGTAACAAGCTTTGTGGATGGGGGGAAGTGGTAGATGTGGTATATCTTGACTTTAGTAAAGCTTTTGATACTGTCTCACATGACCTTCTCATAAACAAACTAGGGAAATGAAACCTAGATGGAACTACTATAAGGTGGGTGAAAAACTGGTTGGAAAACCATTCCCAGAGAATAGTTATCAGTGGTTCACAATCATGCTGGAAGGGCAGAACGAGTGGGATCCCACAGGGATCAGTTTGGGTCTGGTTCTGTTCAATATCTTCATCAGTGATTTAGATAATGGTATAGAACAGGGATCGGCCACCTTTGGCACAAGGTCCATCAGGGAAAGCCACTGGCAGGCCGGGATGGATTGTTTACCTGCAGCATCCGCAGGTTCAGCTGATCGCAGCTCCCACCGACCGCCGTTCACTGTTCCAGGCCAATGGAGGCTGCGGGAAGCGGCAGCCAACACATCCCTTGACCCACGCTGCTTGAGGCAGAGCAGAAGCTGTTGAGAGAATTATGAAGCTACTTTTAGTCTTTTTTCAGAATCTAACCACAACTGGATTATCCATTGGAAGTTTCTAGTTTCTCCATATTTTTTCGTTGAGCAAGTGAAAAAATTATTAGAACATGTGGGGAGTGTGTGTATAGGGGTTGTCATGCTTATATAACACACTAACAGCTAAACTGCTTTTGCTCAAACTTAAAAAGCTAATTAGTAGGCTAAAACCAAACAGCATTCTTTCTGGGATGAAACTTTCCATGTGCATCTGAAAGGGGAGTTAAAACTGAAACTGCATTTCTCTACAAGGTATCAATTGCACTAGCAAATGCTACAATATATTTTGATTTTTTTTTCTCCATTCAGAAAGTCATTGTTTGACAATCTTCTTTTTTCTTGTCACTCTAAACTTCCAAACTGAAAAGAAACACAACAAATCTCCCAGCACAGAGAACAGATTTGTTAAGAAGGTGCAAGTGGTCAGTTACTTTTCTGACCATAACTACCCTTTTAAAAGCAAGTCAAATTTGAAGAAAACATTTTTTAAAAGTCATGAACGTTGAAGTCAATAATTTTACACATGCACTTTTTTTAAAAAAGAACATTTTCTATGGCTTTGTTGGGTTGCAAAACACTAGAATTAGTTACTACTCATTACTGTGTAACCCAATATCAGCAATTTTTCTGTTTAGGGGCCTTCAAAAGCAGGTTCCACCTCTCCCCACCCCTGTTTCTGTATGGAGAAGCCACTGGCCCACTGACATTCCCAGCTGCCAAGAACCTTTTGACTTCAACGTTCTATTCCCTCCACCTGTTAGAGGTCTCGCCTGTACAGGCATTCTAAACTGTATGATACTGTTCAGCCACTAGGTGGTGCTGTGTGAGACAAACCTTAATTAAGCTAGCCTCAGCCACTTCTGACAGAGCATTAAAGTATCTTGTTATAGGAAACACATCTGGTGTGTATCTCTATGAGAAGCTCTGTAGTCAGTCCCTATCTGCGACAGAAACTTGACTGCTAGTAGCAGCCCTGCAACCTACTGTGTACAAGAAGTACATGACATCACTCAAACCCATTCTACTTGCTGTTTGAATAGTAGTAGAGCTGAAGAGTCTATCATTCAATGTGCCCCTTGTTTCACCAGAACCTGATACAGCTGTAGGTGTTTCACCATAGCACAACCTTCCTCTAACTGCAATTGATCTAAAAATATCAGCAGCCTTAGGACTATCTGACCCTTACAAGGTGCTGCACTCCTACTCTAGGTGATTGCATAGACTTGCCCAATTGTTGTTTTATAGCCCACAATCTGGCCTTGCATATTTTTCTTTCTGGATAGCTGCCAGAAATTCCCCCCTCTCTCAGTTGCTGGGGACTATATTCTTCTTATTTAGGAAAAGCAGGGCTTGTATTTAATAACTACATTATTTTTATTTAAACATTAAATAACTCTAACACAAGAGCAGCCAGAGCCTGGTGTTGATTGCAGCTTGCCGCTCTCTGCAGTCCGAAACCCCACCTTTCAAAATGGAAAATCATCTTTTATCTCTATAGCCATATTTGAATCCTGAGGTACTAATCAGCTGCTCCACCCTGAGGATGCTTTATCAGTTGCTCTGGGTGAGGTAAAAGAGGCTCATTATCTCTCATATGATTTGCGTCTGGTGCCAGGGGTGTAGAGGAATAGTCCCCCTTGTATGACCCAAACCCTCTTGCCCTTGTCATGGTTTTGTTCTCTTTCCCATACTAAGTAGTGACAGCAGAAGATATCTTCTTGATTACTGAATAAGAGTGTTCTGAGGAGAGATGCAAATGACCAGGCCCCTCTCAAGAGAAAACTGGCCTAGCCTCCTGGAAGAATGAGAGATGAGCACTGTTTGGGAAGGAGATGCCTGAGCCCTATTAAAATTAGGAAGAAATTGATAGACTGTGAAGGTAAAAGCTTGATGGGTTGTTTGTTTGGGTTGAAGGGTTGGAAAAAAGTAGAGAGTACTGTAGTGGGGTGTCTTTGTTCAGAGAGGCCATTTATAAATGGCTATATCCTTGAAGGGAGGAGCTGGTTTACAGGTGTGATTCAGCATGATGGGAGAAGAGCAGAGAGGAAGTTTAAGAGGTAAGGGACAGATGGGTAAAGTCAACTGTGAATATATACAACTTATAAAAATGTTAGTTTTACATAAGTTAGTTTACACCTTTTTCAGGGGCCAATGTAGGTAGGTCTGTGGTGGAATTTAGCAATCCTGCCCAACTTATACAAACTGCAAAAGGCATCATTAAGCAAAACAGCAGCCTGCTAAGTTATGTCTTGGCTAAGAAAACTTTCACTCTTCCCAGTGACTGGCAACTGATGATTCCCACAGCATATCCTTAGTGAAAACTGAAGAGGCAGCTATGTAGAATACTGTGAGGAGTCCCTGGGGGTGGAAGGTACATAAGAATGGCTATACTAGGTCAGACCAAAGGTCCATCAAGCCCAGTATCCTGTCTTTCAAGAGTGGCCAATGCCAGGTGCCCCAGGGGCACTGAACAGAACAGGTAATCATCAAGTGATCCTTTCCCTGTCGCTCATTCCAGCTTCTTTGGCAAACAGAGGCTAGGGACACCATACCTGCCCATTTCCAGGATCCCAACAGGCTGGCTTATAGTCATTGATGGACCTATCCGTCATGAATTTATCTAGTTCTTTTTTTGAACCCTGTTATAGTCTTGGCCTTCCACAACATCCTCGGGCAAGGCGTTCCACAGGTTGACTGTGTGTTGTGTGAAAAAACACTTTTGTTTTAAACCTGCTGCCTATTAATTTAATTTGGTGACCCCTAGTTCTTGTATTATGATAAGGAGTAAATAACACTTCCTTATTTACTTCCTCCACACCAGTCATGATTTTCTACACCTCTATCATATCCCCCAGTAATTGTCTTTTTTCCAAGCTGAAAAGTCCCAGTCTTATTCATTGCTCCTCATATAGAAGCCGTTCCATACCCCTTATCATTTTTGTTGCCCTTTTTTGAACCTTTTCCAATTCCAATATATCTTTTTTTGAGATGGAGTGACCACATCTGCACAAGATGTGGGTGTACCATGGATTTATATAGAGGCAATATGATATTTTCTCTCATTATCTATCCCTTTCTGAATGATTCCCAACATTTTGTTTGCTTTTTTGACTGCTGCTGCACATTTAATGTATGTTTTCAGAGAACTATCCACAATGACTCCAAGATCTCTTTCTTGACTGGTAACAGCTAATTTAGACCCCAACATTTTTTATGTATAGTTGGGATTATATTTTCCAATGTGCATTACTTTGCGTTTATCCACATTAAATTTCATCTGCCATTTTGTTGCCCAGTCACTCAGTTCTGTGAGATCCTTTTGTAGCTCTTTGCAGTCTGCCTGGGACTTAACTATTTTGAGTAATTTTGTATCATCTGCAAATTTTGCCACCTCACTGTTTTCCCCTTTTTCCAGATCATTTATGAATATGTTGAATGGGACCGGTCCTTGTACAGACCCCTGGGGAACACCACTATTTACCTCTCTCTATTCTGAAAACTGACCATTTATTCCTACCCATTGTTTCCTATCTTTTAAACAGTTACCAAACCATGAGGACCTTCCCTCTTATCCCCCCATGACAGGTAGGAGCATATCAAGCTGTGAGAATCTCATGGGTAGTGGGAAATTTGTTATAAATTATGTGGAGATGTGAGTGAGACCTCTAAGTAATCACATGTGGACTGCCTTCACTAGGGAAAAAGTGTTCTTAGTTTGTGTGTAAACTACAGACTGGCTTGTCTTCATTAGGAGTTTATCTTGCGTGAGTTAAGTCGATTGAGAACACCTTCCCACAGCCGGGCGAGGAAGGTCATGGGGGAGTTGACAGTAGAGGCAGCAGGGGAGTTAGCTGTGAATGTATGTTTGGCGATGTAGGTATTTCGTTATAAATGCCTGTGATTAGGCTCCAAGTGTATGTCCTGTGTTATAAGCGTTTTCTTTATTTACAGTACTTATTTTCAGTCAAGCAGTGGTATGAATACAATAGTAAATAACATGAAAGTGCACAACCGGCTTTCTGGAAGGGCTGCATGCCCCGCCTCCCACCCCTCCCCGCAAGAGGCACTCCCTCGGCCCCTAGGGAATGGGACTCTAATAGAGTGCAAGATGAGACCTTCCTGGGCGGACGGATGATCCCCCATCTCCCTGCTGGAGGGTTTCTTGTACTGAATCTATTCCTGTGTTTTTAATCCTGTGAAAGGTTGGAGGCATGCGAGTCGTGTGGCGCGGCTGTATGGGAGGACGCAGCAGTGGTGTGTGTGCAGGATGTGCTGCAAGCGCACAGGGAGGAAAAGTGAGAGCAGTAGCCGTGGTGGAGTGGCAGAGCCGCGACTGCAATGCTGGAGACCGGTGCGAGCGCAGTCCCATATGCCTAACTTGTATTGCCCCAATGAGGCTCCATTTCAAGCCGTGCGTGCAGTGCACCACGGAGACTGATTTATTGCACAGAAGAGCTGGAGCATGCGCAGAAGAAACCATATGGAAGCTGGTGAGTAACGCATGCGCATGGAGGAGAAGGGAAATAAATCCGAACAAGCAGCGCGAAGCATGCGCATGCGGACCCCGCCTGGCCTTGCGCTAAGGGGAGTTCAATTAGTTATTTGCGGTAACAGAAGTCGAATGAATTTAGACTCTCTGCACTTCCCGTAGTGTGGACTGTACCAAAGCCGGCCGGCCGGGGGGAGAGGTGCATCGCGGCCAGGCCCGGCCGTTCGCCCAGCGCCTTTGGGCAGACGCAAGCAGTGGCCGGCTGTGTGAGTTGAGGCGCACGCAGCGAGGCGGGTGAGTATCCGGCAGGACCCGAGCGCGATGGGGCCGGAGTGTCCGGAGGCTTCCCCCCCCACACCCCGCGGTCTGCAGTGCATTGGCGGCGCCGGCGGAGCGACTGGGCTGGGGGCCGCGGCTGGGTAATGGCAGCGCTGTGAGGAGGGGGAGCGGGGCAGGGACTGCAGCCTCAGGACACGGAGGAGGGAGGCCGGCCGGCTCCGCTGACTCAGGCCTCTGCTGCCAGGTAACCCCGCGCTGGAGGCGCCTCTGGCTCCCCAGCGAACGCCGTGGGGAAGCGGAGTGAGGGCTGCCCCGGCTCCGAGGGGGTATGACCTCCTCGCGCACGGCCTGGATCCGCTGGGCCCGGCTCTGGGGGGTATGTTACCGCCGAGCGCATTTGCTGGCCCTGCGCCTCCCGCGAGGGCGGACTCCTTCCCCTCTCCCCCGGGGTCTGTTGGCTGCTCCCCAAAACCCCTGGCCCTCGTGACGGGTTTTGTTCTCCCCACGCTAAGCCCCGCCGGGTTGAGGTCCCGGCCATGTTTGACTCCTTGCACCCGTTCTGAGTTGTTCCTCGCAGGCCCCGAAATCCGCCCCCGGCCCTCGAGGGAATGTTACACCCCCGTCCCCGCCAGTTTCACTTTTGGTTTGGGAGTGAATAATGTGGGTGTGGAGGGGCAGGGAGGTGAGGGACCCACCGCTCACTCAGCCTACTCATTCCGCTGCTGGGCCATTTCGAGGTTGCTGGACTGGCCAACTTAAATCTTTTCGATGTTCCAACTTCAGTAGGCAATGTTTCTCCCCCTGGCTGGCCCCCGCACTCCACCCTTGTGTCTTTTTGTTTTCACAACATATTTATATAGCTGAGAACTATTGGGACCTGCATGTGGTCACACAACCTGCGTTTATCACATTTAATAGCCCCACTCTCATAAACAGCACATATGAGGACGGGAACCAAAGACTGTTTGCTGCTTCTAATGTACGATGGGGTTAAAGTATGTCTACCTGTTTCACTAGTGAAACCCCTGGGTGTAGAGTAGATCTGCACTGATGCAGCTTACTTCAGAGCAAGATGCACTAGTTTGTTACTTTTTATAGTAGTGCAGTGTGTCCGCATTGTAGCTACACTTATACACAGAAGTGTTTTTGTAACACCCCTTATAAACTAATTAATCCTCAGAAAATTCAGTACGGGTTGTCTATCTAAAAATGTTTTGAAATTATAAAAAGAAATTATGTAAATACTTTGCTGGAGAAAAACTGCAATAATGTATCCATCTCCAATAAGCACTCTATCTCAAGCCAGTTAATATTTTACATTTGTGGGTTTTTTTGTCACAAAGGATCTGAAACTGCTATACAGACTACATATATGCAGCACCACTGAAATACTGCTTCATTGGTCCTGTATGCCTCATGGCGGGGGGGGGGGGGGGGGATAATTCATTCTTCTGTAGAGATACTCGGAGAGAATTGGGGCAGCAACAAACTGGTGCACAGCATGCCACCCAACCCTGTTGAGGGGATGTGGGGACATGGCAATTAAACCCTGCTCATACAAAAACTGCCATGGGATCCTTCATACTCTTAAAGAGCAGAGATAACTTCTGCTTAGGTCTCATCAAAAAGTGTTCCCACATATTTTAATATAATTGTGTGATTAATCCTTTTAGATGAAGACCAGTTACTAATTTTTGTTGGTTGCCAAAGACCTGCTTTGTTGTGGTTTGTTTCTTTTACTGGTGTTCATCTTCGTTTTGGAAGACATATCCCTCAAATCTCTCCCCTTCCTGGGATTTATTATAACTTGTTGCCATTTTTGTCAATTCATGTTAAGAGTAGCAATATATTATCTCTGGATTCTGGAAAATATCTTTTCTTTAAACATAGTAGTGTCCATTTTACAAATGTTTTGAATGTTTCTACGAAACTGAAAATACTAATACATCACTTGGTGTGTGTTAATAGTAATTTTTTTTTAGCAGGAAAAAGGCTGCTGTTTTAGAACCTAGGACAGTATCTTGATGTAACTTGGTGTTCTCATCTGTATAAATGTCCAATACTGCTCAGAATCCTACTAAGCTCTCTTTCTTCATGTTATTCTAGTGATGAGTTCCACAAGCCAATTTTTAAAAATATTTCCTTTTATCAGTTCAAAACTTACTGCCTTTAAATTTTATTAAATTTCCCTTTGTTACTGTTGGAGAAGATAAATAGAAGTGCCTCATCTACTGTCTCTTAAATCATGCATTATTTTGTATGCTTTTCCCATCTTCCCGCTTTGTGTCCTCTTCAGACTACACTGACCTAATCTTTGCAGTCTTTATATGCAAGTTTTTTCCATGCTTCAGATCACTTTTGTCAGGGATCTCTGAACACCCTCTATTTCTTCTATATCTCTTTTAGAGAAAGTGGCCAATATTTGAATATGGTATACTAAATGAAAGTGTACCATTCTTCTGTATAATGGTATTTGTATTATATAGTCGAACACTTTTTGTCTTTTTTGCTGCCGTTGCATATTGAAAAGAGGTTGACTTATTTTTTTAATTTTATGCATTTGACAGCACTTTGTCAGTTTCAACTATTTTGTTCCTGGCTAGGTGCTCTTTTGTCTCATGCGCAAGCATGCACTTCTGTAGGGGGAATTCATGTGTACAGTCTTTCCTGTATAAGAGTATACCAGTAGCATAAAAAGCTACTCCTGTTCCTGAGTTTGGGACCCAGGGGAGTTGGCTTTTATCTAAAGATATCTGGATCTTTTGCTTCCTTGGTAAGGTAAAGCCTCTCCTATACTACTTCTCAGAATTTTGACCCTTTGAAGCACTGATATTCTACCTTCCTTCTGAGGCCAACTGTCAGTGGCCTTGTTTCTATTGCTTTCAAGCAATCCCTGCTGACCTCAATCTGTTTGGACATTGTATAGAAGCCATACACAGCAACTATGTAATCCACTGGGCTAGGAACCATTCAGTAAGGAAGCAAATTTATTGCCAAAGTAGAGAATGCTACTTAGTTAGGATAGTTTTCAGCCAGTAGAGAAGACTCCAGAAAATACCAACAGCAGTTACTATGTAGTAGGTGAGTGTGCTGACACATGCGGTGAATTCCTAAATGTTACCAGGTTGGTACCCTTCAAGTTGACCAGCTTTGTTACAAATAGAGAGTCATTACTCCTTGAGAAAGGAGACAATTTTTCTCTCTGCAAGACAGTTAAGGTCATTGAACGATAATCCTTTCAAGGCTTCAATGTAAAAAAATGAATAATTTTCCAACAGATCAAGATACGTAACAAAGGATGAGCTTTCTGGATGATGATGAACTTTGACTGTTGTTCAAGGTGACTGAATTAAACCTGTTACTGAGTGCCTAAGGATTGTCACTCCAGTATTATAGGAGATCACATTGTAATACTGCAGTGCACAACCCAACATTTTACACTGCACTCCTGACTTAAAGGATGGGCTGCCTCCTTCTCTCCCTCCTTCTCATAGAAAAGTTCATAAGTACTAGAGAACCTTGTGTGTTCAAGCAGTGGCAATATGAAGGATTGTGAGGAGGCATCTCTAATTAAGAATGACAACTACAGGTCTTTCTGCTTCTCATGGACCAAGCACTGCAAGTAGCTGAGCTACAGAACGCTGTACTCTTCGGTGTCCGTTGACTATTTTTTTAGGTCCTTGAAGGTACTAAATCAGGGGTGGGCAAACCACGGGCTGGATCCGGCCCCTCAGGGCTTTGGATCCGGCTCACGGGATTGCCACCCCCATGGTGCCGCAGGCCCTGCGCCGCTCTCAGAAGCAGTCGGCACCATGTCAGGGGGGTGGAGGGGGGGCAGAGAGCTCTGTGTGTTGCCCTTGCCTCCAGGCACCACCCCCCGCAGCTCCCATTGGCCAGGAATGGGGAACTATGGCCAGTGGGAGCTTCAGGGGAGGTACCTGGAGGTGTGGCAAGGACAGTGCGGGGAGCCCCCCATGGCTGCGCAGGGACATGGTTCCTGCCGTTTCCCAGAGTGGCATGGGGCCAGAGCAGGCAGGGAGCCGCCCTGGATCCACTTTAGGTAAGCAGTGCTGGGCTGGAACCCGAACCCCTCCTGCACCCTGCCCCCCAACTCCCTTCCCTGAGCCCCGTCCTGCACTCCGAACCCTTCCTCTGCCCCAATCCCTTGCCCTGAGCCCAGTCCTGCACACTGCACTCCCTCCTACACCCCTGCCCAGGCCCTGCATACAATTTCCCCATCCAGCTGTGGCCCTCAGTCCAAAAAGTTTGTCCTCCACTGTACTAAATCATGAAGATCTGAAAGTGTCGGGATTCAAATAGAATAAGTACCTGATATGTATATAGAGCTCACAAGCATGATCATCTCAAAGTCTCAAGGGTAGAGTCTGTCCAGTTCACCATCGCTGTTAGTAACTATGTAACAGCATGTGAAGAGCATAAGCCTAACCCTTAACTGAAAGGGATAAGGAAGAAACTTTTTTATCTTACGGGAATAACCATCCCTGCCCATAAACCCATTGTCTGTACAGGGTTTCTTAATTTTTGTTTCTTGCTGCTGCCAGACACAGGATGCTATACTAGCTGGACCACTGGTCTGATCTAGTATGGTAATTCCTATGTTTTTAAAATTGACGCTCATCGCCTAACCTATGGCTCACTGATTTGATCACAACGCCTGGAGTCAACTTTACCTGGTTTAAGGATTACCAAGTATTCACATAACATAACATTATTAAAACCATTTGGAAAGAAAGTGTTGCCTAAGCTACTAACACTTGCTCATTCTGTTAGCAGCATATT
Source organism: Lepidochelys olivacea (assembly GCF_965140295.1). Classification (NCBI taxonomy): domain Eukaryota; kingdom Metazoa; phylum Chordata; order Testudines; family Cheloniidae; genus Lepidochelys; species Lepidochelys olivacea. The sequence goes on along the minus strand of NC_140412.1, from coordinate 243,414,407 downwards.
CTGAAATACGTTTCTTCAGTGTGTTACAGTGTTAACCTCCTGCTTATTTTGTGTGTGCATGTGGAAAATATGTATGGTCAGTATAGCAAACTTATACTTGTGTTTTCCAGAAGAATACACAACTTCTTGACAAGCAAAGATGTAGAACTACTTTTTCATTGTTAATCATCAGAGTAAAAGGTAGATGGCTAGAGTTGTGCCTGGTCTGACAAATTTTCATGACAAATATTGGTGGCCTGAGATAGATGTAGGGCACACAATACTAACTTGTTTATACTTTTAATATATTCAGCATGTTGTACGTCATCTGAGAAACTGTAAGCTCCTTAGGGCAGGGACAATCTTACTTTGTTCAGAAGCAACCAAAGCAAATCATAGCATTATGTGAGAATGTTAAGTTGTAAACATTCCATGTTCCTGTTAAATATACATTATAAAACACTGTTCCATTCAGTTTGGCAGATTTGATGTTACTTTTTAGAAAGCTTAACTTCAGTCTTCATAGACTTGGACTTTGTGTGACCTTTAATGTTAGAATAAGAAGTGCATTTAATTTTTACTTAGGGTCCTTAATTCACAATATTACACCAGTGTACATAGTTATAATATAAAGAGAAAGTTTAAAGGTGATGCTTTTAAAGAAATTACTGTGTGCTTTAAAGGAAGAAGAGTTTCAGGGCTCTATCAGTTACTTTCTAAAAACTCTTGAAATGTTCTGTTTGACTGCTTCTTCATGTTTAGGAGGTTGAGACTAACGCTTTTTTTTTTTTTTCCGCCCCCCCTACAGATTAACACTAAATCCCCACAATGTCCCTGAAACCACGAGTAGTTGATTTTGATGAAACATGGAACAAACTTCTAACAACAATTAAAGCCGTTGTAATGTTGGATTATGTTGAAAGAGCGACATGGAATGACCGCTTCTCGTATCCTTTAAACATAATTTCAACTTCATTTTTCTACATATGAATATATTTTAGCACAGAGGCCATCGCAGTTCGTAACACAGTAATGTGGGCTTGCTCCAAAATCCATCAGAATGAATGAGCTTATTTCATGGACTTCAATGAGTTTTGGATGAGGCGTTGAGAGGAAGACATGGGGTTTTGTACAAAATTACTTGTTTTTCACTGTTTTTGTATAGAAGTGGAAATAATCAAGTCTGAGTTTTTCACATTGATTTCAGCAGGATAAATCTTAGTAGGTGTAATGAGAGCTGTTTTAACTATTTTCTTTCCCTTCCAAAGAGGTATTTGTTTTTGTTGTTAAACTCATTTTATATCAATCTTCCACTACGCTGGAACTGTTCTACATTCAAAAAAGTTTAGGTTGAGACTCCTCCTCCTAAAAAGCAAGCTATTTTTAATTGTACACTCAAGTAAAACCACTTATTAGTTCTAAGTATTCTTGATAGCATGCAAAGACACAATTGTTATAACTCAGATCACTTCCTTAATAGTGGCCAAGGCAAAAACTTCTGCAGATTAGCAACTCGCATCCTGCTTTAATACCATTTTATTCTTCTCCAACAGCCAAGGATAAATACAGTTTTTGTTTTCTTAAATATAGCTTGTGGTGATACTCACCCTTCCCTCTTTTACGTATAGTCTTACGATATGAAGGATCTTCTTTTTTTGAGAGAAGCGTTGTCGCAACTAAAATAGGCCTCTAGCATAATGAAGAGACATAACCTACTGACTTTTTTTTTTTTTGCCTTCATAGGGGAAAGCTGCCTTGTTATGGGGAATAATGGGTGAATTCTAAGCGACTTTTCAGAGACTCACCTGCAGTCTGAATCCTTCTGAGAAGCAGTCATTTTCAGACCTAGGAGTCCACATACTACAGGACAAATTTGATACCTAGCTTTCTACCACATAAGTTTACAAAAAGGGAAGAGCCTTTTGAATCTACGTCCCATTTAACAAGCTGTTTGCATTTCAGAGTAGATGGCTTTCTATTGTGTCCCTAAATAATAACATAACATTGAGTTTGTTGCAAGTCCACTTACCACCTCACTTTTGAGGACAACAAGTTTTCTGATGGCTCTTGCATTAGAAACCCTTTTCTAATTGCACGTCTGGAGTCATGACTTCTCACCCTGTCTTTGGGACAGCCAGATTTAAAAAGTCAGGCTTGTTACTTCTATAATTGAAAAAGCCACTAGCGATTTGGTTTTGAAGACTTGATTTTGTCAAATTGTTCTGTTACTCTTTAAGTGCAACTCCTGAAAACCAAAATAAGCTGTTTAAGAACTGCATGTTACAATCTCACAAGGAAGCATAAAGCAAGGCTGTAGCTCTGAGATGTAGAAGTTAGCCAGAATCTTTTTTTTAAAAAAATAATTCAAAATACTTGCAGATTTACAGTTATGCACTCCAAGAGCCTGCAAAGGAATAAGATGAGTGTTCCTGCCCTGATAAATCACCCACCACAGCATTATTTATTTATTTTTAAATTGTACATGGGAGCCATTGTTTTAAAAATTCAAGCTGGCAGCATTGCTCATGTTTCAGGAGACGTTGAAGTTGTTACTTCATAAATCACTATCTGGAGCTGAATATATATATATTTTTATGTGTTAAAAAATACTGCCTTTTTCCTGTATAACCCCAGTTTGTAACTTTTGTGTGAGGAACATGGAGATTATATTTGAACCATGCATGACCAATTTTGTACTGATCCCCCTTCAGAACTTACTCTGCAGCTGACTGAACATCAGTCAACTAGAGAACACATACTAGCAGACTACCAAAATATGCTTAGTGGAGGCCCTTGATGTAATTCCTAGGACCCCGGTGGTCAAAAACTCTTAACTCCATGTTTAAGAACGTGGCAACATAGTGACTATTTTGGCATCTTGCAGCTATAGGAGAGGAAGAGATCTTCTTGGAATATCCTCTGCAGCAGGATGAGCTTCTGTAGCTTGTAGTTTCTAAGCAAAGATTGGCTCTTTTTGGAGCTTCTACTAGCTTAAGTAAATTATATACATCAACACAAGTCTCATTAGTGGGTATTCAAAAATTAATGACATTACCAATTTTTTTTCTGTACAGTCAGTGTTACAGTTTATTTCAGATTTGGAACAATCATTTAGTAATTCAGATGCTCTTACAGTGACACTTTAAAAAATAAAAAGCTAGTTTTAAAAAGCCAGCTTTTTTTACAAGCTGCATCCCACTCACCTGCTACAACAGCTTCAGATGTCTTGGTTAAATGAACATAGTTTAGTTTTGGAACAACCTGTTTCGTAAGAGAGTTCAGATTTTAGATATTTGCAAGGGCTTTAACCTTATACTAACTTGTCTTAAATGTATACGAAGGAAATGTTACACCATTTGCCTTTATTTTTCTTGTCTTTTATTAGACTTCGTAACCTAGAGAAGTAATGTGGCAAAGGCATTTTGAACTGTCGTATTAAAACTCTCTCACTATTTAGCACACTTACTCATTATAGCACTATTGATCAGTCTGATCCGTTTATACCATCAATTTTTAAAATAAACTGCTACAACCAGAAGATGGTTATGAAGAATTAGGGGGAGGAGGAGGAAGTATTTAGTTTTTAATTGTGGTATGGTATTAGAAACCTAATATTTACTGTGAATAACTTAGTATTTATATTGCTACAGAAAAAGGAATCCAATTGATTCTAGACCACATTTTGTAGCAGTGTACACTGCAAAAATGGAGACCTATTTACAGGAGTTGAGATGGAGTTGAGTGGTCAAAGTGGGTGAGTGGTATTTCAATGAGGGATGGTGCTCTCAATGGATGAACCTCATTTCTGGCATTTGCTTCTCCCCTCTATTCCAACAGAGCCTGAGGTTTATTGATCTTCTTTTTATAGGGTTGTCTTTTTATTTAGAACAAGTCTCTTTAAAATGATGACAAAAACAGAATAAATGAGTTTTGGGATACCAACTGAATAGTGTTACCTGCCTCTGATAAGGAGCAGCTCACAGACTGTCTCTTTATTTAAAGCATGACTCCTTTTTAGTTACCTTTTGACCTTCAGATTTCCTCTGTCTGCACCTCCACAGAAATAAAATTGTTCTGGCATTATTTCACTGTGCAGCTTTATCACAGTACAGATGCTAGTTTGCTTTTGTTTAAAACTTGTTACTGTAAGTATCTTAACTATTGAGAGTAACTTTTTAATTTAGAATGTTAACGTATCGAACAATTTGGTGTGGCAAAGCTTCTAATCAGTAGCTAGCAGGACACCAGTATTTTTTGTCAGATTTTATTGGGGTAAGGTAGCTAACTGCCTTTTTTTAGTTCGCACACTGTTAAACAATAAAAGTAAATCTTTAGAAAGATGACGTTCAACAGTGCAGAATAGTGTGGCGTTTTGTTTTTCCTTTAGTCTGTTCCACAATATCCAGATTCACATTTAATTGCAGAATTCCAGGTGCCTTGGCTTTTCACACCTGAATAGTCACTTTTTCAGCCAACCAAATAGACTTGGGGACATCCGAAATAAAGGATACTGTATATAGAATATTTCAATTGGGTATAAAATGCTAGTAGTATTTCCTGCTCTGTTTTCCCCCTAACATTTCACAAAGGATTCTGCAAGAGACTAGAAATCTGGGAGTCTGGATTTACCTTTTGTGGTTTTTTTTTTTTTTACACTCCTATCTTAATTACACTCTTAAATAGGATGCCAGCATAATTCAGGCTTTCTTCAAGTTGGAGTCTGTTGCATGGACATGGCTGCCAGTCTTCAGAATGGGATGTGAGCTTCCCTTGTCAGCTGGTTCCAGATGACTTGCCTGTATAAGAATTCTCTGGAAGTTCTGCTTCTGTCTGATGTGCATCAGTTCAGAGACTTCTGCTACTATATGATTCTAATCTGGATGGGTTTTTGAACCTTGAGATGTGAGTGTTCAGGAGGATTTGGGGATCTCAGAGATGAGGTTGGTAATATTTATCCACCCTTTCTAGATCCTCTCCTTATCCTGAGACAAGCCTAGTTTTGCATTGCTGGCTCAGGCACAATGCAAGTGACAGCTGCCATTCATAGTGTCACATACATACTCCACATGCTCTTGCAACCTCTTCTCTCTACTTAGGGACATGTGCCAGTTGTGCCTCAACTTATTTGGCTTTAGCCAGCTGTCAGATATAGCGGCTGAAATGAAAGGACAGCTGGCTTCCATTGTTCAAGATAAACCCTTGCATAGTAGAAGCAGGATTCCATTCCATCTCCCAAAAGGACAGGAGAGACCCCAGGACAGAAATGACTAGGCACGTCTTGGTTTGGAAATGGATATTTTTGGGACATTAACAGGGATTTTTAATCACCCTTTTCTTTCTTAGGGGACTTCCTTTGTGAGGGAAGAGGTATTTCTTTTAGCCAACTGTGAGGACAAGCTTGACTGAGGAATCGCCTCCACTATCTCTAAATTATCTATATGAACTGACCCTTTTTTTGGGAGCCAACAGTCTGAGTATTTCACAGGTTTTTTTCCTCTAATTAAACATAATTTTTTTGCCTTCGATAGAATTATTTTTTTAATGTCCTACTGCTACTCAGAAGGCTCTTCCACTTCAACCAAGAAAGAAAGTGAGCTTACTCCTGTGCCAGGATGGGGAAGGAAGAACCACAAAAATAAACTTTTTCCTTCTTATTCCTGATACTGTATTCTAGAGGATGCCTGTCTGATTCAGTTACTGTTTGACTCCATTGGCTAGAGAAGCTGCAGATCCAACCTGAGTTAAATACTTTTCTGAAGGGTCAAACAGGAGTTGGTGATACTAGTGCACAAATCGATAAAGAAAATTATTTGCTTACAGTGGGAAGCCCCTGTGAAATTCAAACAGTGCAGGTAGTTGCTTATATTCAGCATGCTTACAGAAGTCAAGAAGTAGTTGAACAGATTCCTCAAGTAGCTATAACTTCAGCTGTAGCTTCTTAGCTAAGTATAAAGTTTATTCCAGCTAAGGGATACTTCTTCCCTAAAGACGGGGAAGAAGAATTCTTCTGGGGAAGAAGTCTAATGCTTTGGCAGGTATTATTCAGGCTTCTGTCAAAACAACTTACTTTAACAGGATAGCCTTGAGTAATGAGTTAAATCTGTCAGGGCAAGAAAATTTAAGTTTAGTACTGAGAGAGAATTCTACTATCTGCATTTCTGGTAGATTTTGCATTTGACGCTATTAAATTCTCTACTTTTGCTAGCGCTTCTAACCTAGGCAGGTGTGCTTGCTTACCTGGAAGGCAGATGAATAAGTCAAGTAGCTTCATCTGTGTTTTATTTTAAAAAAGCTTTTGTTGAGTTATTTGGCCAAAGCAATTATGGCACCTCAGAAGATTTTCTGAGCCTGGAGCTGTAAGAAAAGAGAATTTTCCATATGTTGGAAAGGCTTGGAATGATGGGAAGGGGAACTAGGGTTTGAGCCTCTTCAGATCCAACAAAAGCCATTTTGACACCTTCTTATGGCCCTGAAGTAAGGGCAAGACTTTCTATGTATTAAAAATAAACAATCTATCTAATACACACAGGATATGAATTAGGATATGCTGTGGAGCTCCTTTAATCCTGCTCTTCACAACAAACTATCCCCAGCTTTCTCCAGTCTTGTAGTGACATATAGTGTCAACAGCGATCTCTAATTTTTGGAAACTGAGGCACTTAAGTTGTCCCACTGAGAGAGCAGCATTTAAGGGATTTTACTCTGTATTCTTTGTGGTCCCCAGGACGAATGGCACAGTGAGCAATTCTAGCACTTGAAGGGCACATCTTGCTCATGGAAAATCAGCAAGCTCAGGATGGAAACTGGTTTCTGTCACTTTGTCTATCCAGAATTATTGGTACCCTCATGAGGTTGCTGTGTACTGTGGTGTTCTGTATAAACATCTTGCCTTCGGCCCATGAGGACTCTTCAAGTTTGATTCTCAGAAGCTGGCCACACAGCTCCCTGAAGGAAAAAAAGCTAAAGATTCCACCAAGAGAGATGCATGTGAGTCTATGCAATTTGAGTGCAAAGGGGACCACAAGTCAAAATTTGTCTCCTGTTACCCCGAGTTTGGAACTATCAGATCATAAAAGACCTACAGTCTTGCCTGGACTAAGCACATTTCTTCATCCATGTCAAAATCTTGACTATAGAATAGTAAATAAACAGCAGAATCCTGGGGGCTCTTTTCTTTAGAGACACCACAATCCTTCTCCAGTGGATTCAGTTGCTTGCTTTTATCCAAGAAGGCTCACACTTGGCTCCGCAATAGCGTGGCTAAGCAGTCTGCAGCTTCACCTGGAAGTAAGTGTCTCAATGAATTTTTCACTTTAGTGTCCCAGTGGTGTGTTCCCAAGTTTTGGATCTCTGTGTGTCAAAGATCAATGCGAAGATGTAATTTTTCAAGGACAAGAATGCCAGAGAGTTGGTGTCCTGTTAACCATGTCTAAGCTACCGCCTGTATGCCTGCTTTTTTCCTTCCTCAAGCCAAGGATCTCCCCAGAATCCAAGTGCACAGAACTATTCACTGATCCCCATGCAGGAGGATGTGGTGGTATTCTGTAATGGAGAATTTCAGAGACCACCTCTACCATCGTACTGCTGCACCTTCTGTGTTTGGGTTCCACCCCTGCAACCAAACCCAGCCTGTCTGTTGACAAGAAAAAATAGACTACTTTGTCTCCACTATTCTGTTTTCTGTGCTATAGTATTGTGGAAAGTGAGCTACATTTGTATACTGTTTCCCTGGAAAATCAGGGAGCCTGCTGAAAGCTAAGATGTCATATAATCCATTTTCTTCAGGAAGGAATTTCTTTGTGTATGAGTTCAACGTGACGGCATAGTGAATGTCCTCAATTTCCCAGAGAAGACCTGCTGTATCCATTCATCCCATGTATCAAGATTTTTCAAACTGGCTAATCCTCACTCTAAGTGATCAACATGGAAATTCATGCTGTTTCTAATATGTCATCCCTATGAATCATTGGCATGGTGCCAACCACACTGTTAAATGATAAATGTGTTTTACCAGGGTTTCCACCCAATAATTTCCTTCCCTCTTTGCATGCTGAGGAGAACCCTTCTTGTAAAGTTTTATATTAATATAATACTCCACACACAGATTACAATTCTTGGCTTCTAAGATGCCAGCTACCACATAAACCCCTTTCTGACTTGTTTGTTTTTGTACTTGCATTTAAAACTAAGAATTACCAGTAGGTTTGGAAAATTTCTTTGAAACTTCTTTGTATATTTTTTATTGGTGTTGAATGAGAAAATGGCTTGCCTGCTGTCCGTCTCCTTTTAAACTTTTAGCAGGCATGCAAACATGCCATCCTAAACTTAATGTAGTACATGATTAGAGGAAGATGGGTCATGTGTGCTATCTTGCAGTTGATATAATCTTTTGTATGCAAAGGTTTATTTCTAAGATACTGTACTTCTAGCAGGGATGATTACATAAACTTAGTAAAATGGATCATCATGAATGGGTTTTTCATTTTTTTTTTTCTTTTGCCTTTCTACTTTTCAAAGGTTACTAAGCAATACATACTAAAAAAAATTGCCTAGTGACCCTAGTATCTGTAAAGGAATCATCTTTATTCTAAAATGTATATTGTTTCCTTGACCAAGTGATAAATTGTTGAGAAATTACCTTTTCTAGTCAACTTTCCCAACTACAAGCTTTGTGCTTGCTTCACACTTAACTAAGCAAGTCATAAGAGCAAAAGTGGATCCATTCTTCAGTGTCAGTTTCTCTCCATACCCCAAAAATAGCAAGCATAAAAATTCTAATATACTCATAATTCTATATAGGATGGGGATGATTTTTGGCAAATAAAAAGCATCTATTTTGGTTGAGTGTGAAAAATAATTCTTCAGTTTTTGAAATTACCTAACCTTTTTATTTTAAAAGGTCACAGCTTCAGAAACCAGGGAAGTTATATTTCTCACAGAGCAAGGTAAATACTTGTCAAAAATCCATCAACTTTATTTTTTAGTTTCCACTACAAAAGACTTCTTTTACTAATACAGTTGTTAAATACTAGGATTCCAAAACCTATATAAATTGATTTTTCTTAGTATGTGTGGTGGTAATTCACTAAGTTCATAGATCTCTAAAAATGCAATGAAGTGGTAACTTAAGACCATATGCTTTTAGTAAAGCTAATGATGCAAGACTTTAAAAAGTGCGCCTAAATTCATCCTTAGACAATAAGGGACCGAATTTTAAACAGTGCTGAGCACTGAATTGTTGGGCGCCCAGCACTTTGAAAACCAGGCTATTTTTTAGGTGTCTAAATGTGTACTTTGGCCAAGGTGTTTTAAAACAGTGTGCCTAATGTCTTACTGTTCGAAGAAATGGTATCCAAAGAAGTATTGTGCATACACCTGTGTGACACATTATAATTCTGATTTATCCAAAATGTGAAAAACATAAGTATAACCTTAAATTTACAAAACCTGTTTAAAGAACCTTTTAAACCTTGACTTCAAACTCAGGGACATTTATGCTTTATGTGTGGCCTATCCAGAACCTCTTGGAGAGAGACTTTATACGGAGACTAAATTTTTTTTGGAAAATCATGTACGCCATTTGCACAAGGTAACTATTATATGACTAAAAATATGCATGTTTTGTCACTGTACTTAACAAAGAAATTCTGCAAGTCCTATGTGGATAGATGTAGCTGACGAGCACATATTCTTGCTGCTTTCACTACTCCTTAAAGGGAGCATAAAATATGGTCTCATAACCCAAAAGTAGTACAGTTTGTTACATTTTGTTGGCTTGAGGGGGATTGTAAATGTGTTTAGTGTGACTGGATAACTTCAACTATAATTATTTAAATAGTTTTCCAAAAGCCGCTTATACTTCTTTATTGTTTACTGGTAAAAAAGTTGAAAAAAGGAGGGAGGGGAGAGGATGGGGAAGCAGAAAATTAGATTACCAAAGCATTGTCCAGCTGAGTATTTGCATTATAAACATGTACTAATGAGGATATTTCAGCAATTCTATTTTTGTCATTCATATACCCATTGACTCAATCAAACTATATTTTTTCCAGCATGTAGTATAAATCAAGTTTCCGTGAAATAGGGACTGTCTCAGTTTGTCTTTATGGCTTGAAGTACACTACTGAAACTCATAGTAATCGATTGACTCTGTTATGCTGTCAGAATTGTAATATACTGCACGTGCATAGGTACATGATATTTTGCCATTACATTTGGAAGTGAACGTTTACAATATGGCATGTTTTTTCCTTCATAGCGTGTTCTGGAATCTGAAGAACAAGTACTGGTTATGTATCATAGATACTGGGAAGAATACAGTAAAGGGGCCGACTACATGGACTGTTTATACAGGTAAATTTTGCTAACAAGTTTTTCAGCAGTGTAACTGGAGGTTACTGGAGTAAGGAAGTTTTTGAGAATAATTTGTACAGAGTTGACTAAAGGATGCTGTAGAAGATGAGATTGCTCACCTAATATGGTGGTAGCTTTAGCCATGGTTAGAATATGGCCCAGATCATTAATGACTACTGTTATTATTTGATGGTCTATATGAAATAGGATCGTGATCTCAATTAATGTTTAGTGCAATGGTTCCCAAACTGTGGGGATGATCTAGTGATCTGTGGAACACATGCTAGTGGTCCACAAAAAGTTAGCTGGCCAAATTGTGCCAACTCCGTTCTCCGTTTCTACATGCTATGTGCATTAAAGATAGGAGGGAGTTCTTTGTAGCTCCAAAGCTTCTCTCTTACCCACAGAAGTTGGTCCAATAAAAGATATTACCTCACCCACCTTATCTCTCTGTAGTTCAGTAACCTTGTTGTATGTAAGAATTGTTCAAGTGATGCAATTTCTATCCTTGGTGCAAATAGAATCTGATCTTGCAGGCAAGGCCTTTTTGAATAGCAGTGCCCTTCCTTTGGGTTGGCACCTGCACGCTGAATGGCCTCTTGATTCTTGTAGCGAAAGGCATACAGGACAGTGGGGCCTCAACCATCGCTCAGTTCCTTCTTACTGCCTGTGACTGCAAGATGGAACATTGGCAGCATCTACATCCCTTGCTTCTAGGGATTAGGCTATTACTTTAGTACCTTTTTAGGTAGCTTAGAGTAGTTATTGGGCTAGATTCGTTAGGTTTCATTTTTGCCCACTGACCTTCAAAATAAAACCCCTTTATGGATAGCTGTTTTCTTTCCATGCATGCAAAGCAGCACGAGTGAATGAGACCCCCTAGGAGAAGTGGGTGGAAAGAACAGGAGAAGCCAAGTTAATACTGATGTTCTTACTCTATATTATGTAAAACTTTAAATTTGACACTTCATTGATTTTTTTGGATGTGTATAAGCTTCACAAGTTCATTTGTGAGGACTATACCATCATGTCTCACTTAAAAATCCTGCTTTTCTCAAGGTTTTTTCTAAATTACTTGTATAGTGAGAACGCCATATGAAAATAAAAATGTTATCTTCAGTTTCTGGTATAAAGGTGGACACCTGTATAGTTTCCGAAGAACTTGTTGGATGAAGATTCTAGGCTTGCAATACAGCATTCCGGTTTTATATACATAAAATTTGCTTTTCCTGTTCTTTCTACTCAAAGGGTTTATTTGAACTGATAGACTTGGTGCCAATTGATTCAGCTAAGGGAGTGGCTCCTTTCCAAACATGCCTAGAAAGAAATTTAGTTTATGCTGTGAGAGGAAGAAAAGGATGCAATCTTCTCTCCTTTGAACTTGTTTGATTCCCAGTCTTTGCTTTGTTTTTTTTTTTTGTCTTGCGGTAGTGCCTAGAGGCCCCAGTTGAGGATCAGACCCATTGTGGTACACACTGTGCAACATAGCAAAAAGATTATCCATGCCCCAAGATCTTATAATTTAAATATAAGACAGGATACCAGGCGGATATGACAAATAGTTGACTTAAGCACACGATAACATACTGATCATAATCCTCAACTGATAAGCAGCAGTTACATCTCTCCAGCTGTCTAATTGTCAATTGTTTTATAGGCATCATGGCAGAAGTATAGTAAGGAGAAATTTGAAGGGCAATGCAGTGGCTTTAAAGGTAGCATGCATGAAAGAGTGAAGAGCTGATTGAAAAGTTGGATAAAGGGAACAGTGTTGGGGTAGGAATGATGCTGGGGGTGGAGTAGAGCTGGAAGTTTGGTGCTTGCTCCTTGTGTGGGCTGGCACAGGTCCCGCTGCGTGCCTCCCCAAATAGTCCTTGGGGATGAGGGGGCCACAGTTCGGGGATCACTGCTCTACTCACTGTTGTAGCCTAAGTATTTATTTAAACTGACTCAGCATGTCTCATTCCCTAGACCTTTAGTCTTACCTATATTGCTTTCAAGCTTAGGCTTTGGCAAAATTGGAATTCACCCCTATAATGACTAGAAGATATAGCTGCTAGCCACTGAAATTTTACATTGATAGATACTAGCAGTTTCAGAAGCCCTTAGTGGGCATGATCAATAGTGGGTAAACGTAGCATATGAGGGGCATTAGTTGCACTGCATTGAGGTCTCTTCCAACCCTGATATTCTATGATTGTTAAATGGTGTATTCTTATTGAAGGCATTTTCAAATCCGCAGGTGGTGTTATGCAATACATGTGCAGCGAGGGCCTGTGTCTGCAAAGAGTTACAAGTGTGCATATAGTTACTCCTGTGTGAACTCTATACAGGAGTATTTAGGTGCATAGTCCTAACTATTTGCAGAATTACTCCCTATGTACATTGTGGTGCATGTTAACGTGGTGTTCGTCACATAAATACCAATCCATTACACATTGACACTAATCCTAATTCAAAAATTCATATGAATAAAAATCCACTTGTATTGTATTGTGTAATATATAAATTGGATTTCACTGACACTGTTTTGCGTAATTTTTCTGGGAGTGTTCCATTTTTGAACAAGTGTGGAGTTAAACTAGGACTACAGATGTTAGAGCCATTCCAGCCCCTTGGGTAGTGTGTCTTTCTGGCATATGTGTGATTTAGTCGCTTGTGATGACTGTGGTTTACACATGTTGGATCACGGGTTTTTGTAAGAGATACTTTGTGTAAATGTAGTACATATTACTTAGAGGGTCAAAAATGTACAGGTTTATCTGAATTACAATATCTGAGTAGTCCACCTGCCAAAAATGAGAACCAGTTTTGTAATTAGATGAAGCTATATTTTATCCTTTAAAATTCAGGGCCAGCAATACTGGCCCTAATTTTTATTCCTGCTTTGAAGATAATATTGTGGAGTTGAAGAACTTTCAGCTAAGAAGGAATTTTTATGTCCATATTTTATGTGTTTAAGCATTTGAAAAGAAAATGTTGCAACTTTCACTGTAGTATTGGGGATGCTACTGCCCTTGGAGTATGAGATATGTAAAAACGATTCAGAGAGCCACATGGCAGCTTTTTTTGTACTTCACTGGCTAATTCAAAAAAATTCCCATTAGCTACAAGAAAACTAGCAGATCAGTGGATATTATGGACATAAGTATTATATGAATAAGGAAACTATGGGGCATGAATCACATTACATTTAGTACATTCTTGTCTAAAGCTTCCTGATAAAGACACTTTAAAAAGCCTGAATAATGTAAAATAAATACTAAAGATAAGGGGTTTTTTTTGTATTAGTGGTAAGAAAATTAATGTTCTTTACATAATGCTTCATGAAAGTAAAATCAGCTGAACACTGTCATTCTTTCGTTTCTTTTAATCTTTGAGTTAGATACAGTCTAGTAGTGACATGTCTTTAATCTAGGTTGTGAATCTTAAATTGTTTGGCTGTTAAAACTAAGTAATGCAAAGATTTTAATGTCCTTGAGGTACCTGTGCTAAAATAATAAAGTAATGTCTCCTATCTATTTGTTGGTCCTCTTCAAATTAACACAGAACTCTCTTCTAAATGTCATTAAGATTTGATACATTAAAGTATTGTACAAAATGCTTGGTGGGGGAAAAAACTGATAACATAATTGTCACTGAGTAGATGAGTAAGGAGTTACTCATAACTTTTTTATCTCAATGTTGCTGAACATGTTTTGATTTCCCTATTAAAAACAAGTCTGAACTCCATTTCAAAATAGGATTCTATTATCAAGATTAAATTTATGATACATAACCACCTTTATAGTTATCTTTCCCATAGATCTTTCTTTGTTGTAGTAGTACTGAAGGAACAAGCCTGGCCCATTATGCTCTTCACTATACAAACATTATAAATGACCCTTCCTTTCCCAAGCAATAGAATTAATTTGCTAAAAATGGTACAAAGGAATATTTGACCTTGAATAAATTTCTGTTTTAGAATTCTGATGTGCCAGAATCTCCTAGTTGAGGTCCATGATTACAATTCTGGTAATTCAGCTGGCCAACATAAGAGCTAAATGAGGAACCAAGTTAAACATTGTAGCTTATTTCTGTTGTGGTTCTCATACATGCTTTCCTCAGTGGCTTTAATGGTGTGAGTTTCTGCTATGTACTGTGCTTTTAGTTCCAAAACTGCCCACTTTCCATCTGCCAAAAAACGTCCTCTTACCCTTGGAATTTCTTAAAATGACTCTCCATTGTAGGCACAGCAAATGGTCTATGTGAATGTTTACTATGTTAATACATAACCTTTTTATTTCTCTAGTCTTACTTCCTCCACTATAATCTCTTTAGGGAATAACTTTCTATACATGAGGCATCTTGTCACCACTTCAGAAGTTAATTCCTTGAATGTCTATATGTCACCTGATAGCATTAATTCAATTCTATGCATGAATTATTTCAGTCTGCTGCTATAGTTGGATTTGAAAACTTGGCTCTCTGAGTTCTGAATTGCTTCTACTTATCAGGAGTGAAAGGTGAACAAGGGGAATTGATACTTGTATCTACTGAATATGAGCAGAGTTTTGTTTTATTAAAAATGTCACTAGCATTAAAGACTTGACATTCATGATGCACTCTCGCTGTAAGCTCTTCAAAAGAGTCTACTTCTGTGTATAGTGTGTAGTCCAGAGGGGTCTAGTATTGTTCCATTTTAATTGTATGCTGACGTTGGAGTCTCAAGATCACTGGCTGTAATGCTACTTGTAGCGCTTTTGATAATAAGTGAACTCTGATTATATTAATAAATATTCACAAAGCTCTGACGGCTAGTTATCACTATCTTACAGATCTGTAAACTTAAACAGAAGTTGTGAATTGACCAAGGCTATAGAGTGAATTAGTGACAGAGGCATAATTAGAAAGTAGGACGTTGTTTTCTACAGCGGCTCATGCCAGTTGAGCATGCATGGTACTAGATACTGTTGGCCATTAGATTCTCTCCTTCTCCCCCCCCCCCCCAAAAAAAAAAACCACAAACAAAAAAAACACTTAACATCTGGTATGATTTTATCCAGTTTGAAACTTTGGTATTAACGGATACTGTCAGTTGAGTTAAGCTTGTGTGCTTCTGTTAACTGATCCTAGTTTTGAATGTCAGGGACTGGAGACACCATTCTCAGTGAAAAATCTTTGACTCCAGAATAGTCTTCCCTTAAGCCATGTCTACACTGTCAAGCTTACAGTGGCACAGCTGTACCAATACAGCTGTGCCACTGTAAGATCGCTCTTGTAGCCACGTTCTGCCGACAGGGGAGAGCATTCCCACAACATAGTGCTATGCACACGAGCACTTATGCAGGCAAAATTTATGTCACTGTGGGTGTTTCTCACACCAATGAGCGACGTAAGTTTTGTCAACATAAGTGGAAGTGTAGACATAGTCTTTGACTTACTGGGCCCGATACAAGGTTGTTCCTGTATTTATAGGTAAACCTATTTTATTACCTTCAGTGTTAAACTATTTCCTTTAAATCTAAAATGTCTTGTGTGCTCTAGCCCAATAGGCTATTTCCCCATTATTTTTTTGAAGTCTCAGTTTTTAGGAAAGTTTTAGGTGTCCCCTCAGAGTTTTACAACTGCGGTTTTCCTATATCAGGGTGTCGGATGGACAGTGGGGAGATTTTTGGTTTGACTTCTAATTTGTGGTATTTTCACCCTAAGGCTTATATGGATGCACTTTTTTAAAATTTTTTTTTTTTAACAAAGGCAAAGAAATAGCACAGTGGTTCCCAAACTGGGCATCATGAACTCCCATGTTACAGGAGGTTCCATAGGGACCCTGGGCAGTACGAAGCCAGCAGTTCAGAGCCTTGGGAACTTCCAAGAGCTAAGCAGATCAAAGCAAGCATATCTATCTGACTGAGGAGATTTAAACTTCAAGATTCCTCTTACAAAATAGAAAGAGAGGTGGATATTTTTTTGCTGTTTTTAAAATTAAATATGCTGCTAGTGTTTTTAAATTATTATGAAGAACAAGTTTAAGCTTTGTTATGTGCGTTGTTCTCCTGGACTGCTCAAGACTTGCATGCTTGTGTAGGAGGAACTCTTTGAGTTGGTTTCTTAAGTAACTTCATGCTGTTTCACATCTGATACGCCTTGATGCAACATAGGAGCCAGAGGTGCCAGTATGTGGGGGTGATGAGGATCATGTGGCCTCCATGGGCCCCCCCACTTTTCCAGCAGAGTGCATGGGGACTTCAGTCCCGTGCCCCTCTTTACTACTGGCTCCTCTGACAGGAGCCTTGTTTTATAACCGGCTTAATCAAAAGTGATACAAGCTACAAAAGTGAGATCTTGGAAGAGTGTTACTGTTTTCATAATGTAATAAAAACACTGTAATGATTGATAATGTATAATGTCATAAAAACAAACTTTGTATTGCCAAGATCACTGCTTTATAATTTATGCTGAGGTAAGGGAGAATATCGATCAAACTATTCATTTTTTTAGAATAGCAGCCGTGTTAGTCTGTATTCGCAAAAAGAAACTGAGTACTTGTGGCACCTTAGAGACTAACAAGTTTATTTGAGCATAAGCTTTTGTGATCCGATGAAGTGAGCTGTAGCTCACGGAAGCTTATGCTCAAATAAACTTGTTAGTCTCTAAGGTGCCACAAGTACTCCTTTCCTTTATTCATTTTTAGGAAGGGGTTCACGAGACTTCATTTTAATGAAAGGGGTTCGCAGGTGGTTAATATTTGGGAACCACTGAAATAGCATGGAATCCTTTTAATTTTTGGTAATGCTGTTATCTGAAATAAGTGATTGTGCTTGGAATTTTATATTTGAGGGTTCATGTTAGTGGTTCTCAAACTTTTTACCATGAGATTATACTTCTATCAGAGCAGACAAGCTCAGGTCATGGATTCATTTTAGTTAAATTACACTAAACTCATATGAAAACCGACATAAAAGAATAAAAATAAAAATCTGTGTGTTATACAGTTACAATAGCTTTCACATTGATCTGTTTCCTTGAGGTAGATGAACTTGTTTTTCTGTGCCCAGTTTCTTTGGGGGTGGAAATGTTGACCCAAATTGAATCGTGACCAAGCCACCAGGCTAAAAATAGTGTTTGCAGGGAGCCCTTGTCTGTCTAGAACATAAGAATATTGCCAGAGGATGTTGTGAAGGCCAAGACTATAACAGAGTTCAAAAAAGAACTAGATACATTTTATGGACGGTAGGTCCATCAATGGCCATTAGCCAGGATTGGCAGGGATGGTGTTCCTAGCTTACCGGTTGTCAACTCCTGGACCATGTGCAACCCAGTTAGCACACAATTGTGGCCCAGCTCAGCTGTGCTAAAGGCTGGCCCGCATGGCGGGGTCCAGGTTTCCGGCAGCTCAGTGGGGTCTTGGCTATCCAGCGCAGCAGGGTCCGGGGAAGAGGCTGCCTTGCCCCTGCAGCCCAGGTAACGCATATGTGGCCCACAGTGACAAATAAGTTGAGAACCACTGCCCTAGCCTTGGTTTGCCAGAAGCTGGGAAGGGATGGCAAGGGATGGATCATTGGATGAATACCTGCTCTGTTCATTCCCTCTGGGGTGACTGGCATTGGCCACTGCCAGAGGACAAGATGCTGGGCTAGATGGACCTTTGGTCTGACCTAGTATGCCCCGTTATGTTCAGTAGTTGGAAGTTGAAGCTAGACCATTTCAGACTGGAAATAAGGTATACATTTTTACTAGTGAGAATAATTAACATTGGAACAATTTACCAAGGGTTGTGAAGGATTCTCCATTACTGGCCATTTTAAAGCAAGAGTGTATAGTTTTTCTACAAGGTATGGTCTAGGACTGACTTCGGGGAAGTTCTATGGCCCTGTAATAGAAGAGGTCAGACAGTGGTCTCTTCTTGCCTTGGACTCCATGAAAATGTTCCTGCCTGGACAGGACCACCATCCCTCTGCTGCCTGATAACCCACAGTTGTGATTTTGAGTGGAGGAGGAGGAGAGTATCGCTGTTTATAGTGTCAAAGCTACAGTTGCCACCAGACTGCTGGTGTATCACTGGATAGGAAACCTTGCTCAGATCCTGCTACCCTGCTTAGATGAATGAGACCTACCAATTGGAGCTGGAACAGGCATACAGGAACTATAAAAGAAAATGTCATACAGCATTTTACCTTGTCTTAATTTCAAGACTGTAAATTAAAGAGGCAGGTATCAAGACCTACAGAACCCGTGTACCTATTTTGAACTACAGTTTCCCCTCTCAGGGAGTGGCGGATTATTACAGAAGGGAATGTTTACCTCCGAAAGGATCTGTCCAACACACTACTTGCTTTTTTCCCCTCTACAGTACTGTTAGGACCTTAACTGCACAATGGACACAATAAACCCCTTTTTTTACTTACCCTGCACTTTGAAGAGCACATGGTCCATGTGTTGTCATTGATGATAATATTGTATTTCTTTGATGTGAAGAAAAATAGAAAATTTACTTTCTTGAAATGAGTGGGGACATGCTGTTTCAGTAGTGGTCTCCCTAATACCATGTACAATGGTAAATGTTACGTATTTACTTTTGATATTCCCATTTATTCAACCAAGACTTGTAGTTGTCCTTTTATCATAGCATTACACCTCCTGGCTTATATTCTGTTGGTTATCTATAATTCCTAAATCCTTTTTTGAAGCCACTGCTTTCTAGAGTACAATTCCTCTATCCCTCTTACTCAATTTTTCTATTAAATATGATTCCCCCCACTTTAATTACAAATAGAAATATTGGCCAAGATTTTTGAGTGACTAGTAATTTTTGGGTGTCCAACTTCGATGTTTTAAAACCTCCTGCTTCTCAGAAAATGTTAAGAATTGTGACAGGGTCAGGCCAGATGACTACAGGAGAGTAATAGAAGGCAGATATATTAGCCCCAGGCTAAGTATGTCCCTTTTCCCTGAGTAAGGTAACAGGGAAGGTTCCAGAACAATCAGGAACCTTCTGGAGACAATTGAGACAGGCTCATGAGAACACCTGCAGCCAATCAAGAAGCTGCTAGACTCAATTAAGGCAGGCTAATCGGGGTACCTGGGTTTTAAAAAGGAGCTCACTTCAGTTTGTGGTATGCATGTGAGGGGCTGGGACCAAGAGGCACTAGGAGCTGAGAGTGAGAAGGCGGACTGTTGGAGGACTGAGGAGTACAAGCATCATCAGACACCAGGAAGAACCTCCTATGGTGAGGCTAAAGAAGGTGTTGGGAGGAGGCCATGGGGAAGTAGCCCAGGGAGTTGTAGCTGTTGCACAGCTGCTGCAGGAGGCACTCTAGAGACAGGTACCTCTAGGCCCTGGGCTGGAACCTGGAGTAGAGGGCGGGCCCAGGTTCCCCCCAAACCTCCCAACTCCTGGTCAGACACAGGAGTTGTTGGCCTGGACTGTGCGTTCATGAAAATGGCCAAACTGAGGGCTGCTGTGAAGCTCCAAGGCGAGCAAATCCGCCAGTAAGCACAAGACCCAACACGGTAGAGGAGGAACTTTGTCACAGTATCCACCATCCAAGAAAAGACGCTTTGAGGGTGTCTCAACCTGAACATCCCAAATGGCTAGATACAATAGAAAGTGTTGGTAGTGTGTTTATACTCCTGTCAACTTCATCGCTGAAGCAACAACATTACTAATGTTATAAGCACACATCTAAGAGCTGGGATTGTTAATTTGTGTTTGTTTTCAGCTGGCCCTGCAGAAGAAGGGAAAGTATCTTATACAACTAAAGATTCTCTTTAATCTAAAAATGAAATTTAAAAAATACATATTAATAAAGCTCACATAGCAAAAAGTTCTGGCTAAAGCACTGCACTACCCAGTAATTTAATTACGAGCAAAACCTATTGAAGTATTACAGAACTATATTATAGAGCAGCACCATTTGTATAAAATGGCACCCTTAAGGTCAGGGCCAGAGAAGTATTGTGCCAACCTATTCCCCTTGATGTATACCATTGACTTTAAGCCTAAGGATCCTTCAAAATGTGAAACGCATTCTTGTTGTTCACTGATATCTTCACTTGGAAGGGAGCTGCACCTTTATGAAATATGAAGAATGTGCTGTGTTTTGCCTTCAGTGAAGTGCTCGCTCATTTGAATCTGAATAAGTAATAAAAGTTGCACAGCAAGATTTGCATTTTAGTTTGTGGAGATGAAAATTGGCTATTACCCCCGTCTGTTTGTACCAAATCATAGTAAATGCCTTTAACAATTATAGTACTTGTAAATAATCACCCATACAATTTACACAGCAGAAAAGAAGACTGCTGGACTGAATATTCATACATGAGCTGAATGGCTTATACATATTGTCTAATAATGCGTGTATAAGTCCAAAGATGAGTACAGAACCATTAAATTGTGAACCTACATTAAAAATGGTACCCTCTGCTTTCTTTAATGAGCTTGTACTGCTTTTTATTCCTGTTAATTCTGAAGAACCCAATACAGCTTACACAGATTCTGATCCTCCTTAGCTGCCATCAGAATTGTTTGCTAGGTTCTAGTTAGGTGCATACTGAGAGTAGAATTTCAGTACAGTGGAATTAAACAGATATAACTTGACTAATGTAGCTTGCAGAACTTTCATTGTGCGAGAAGGAAATAACCTGATTTGACTCTGAGCCTAGGCTTAATTTACAGGGCTAGCACTTGGGAGGTGTGAGGATTTTTTTAACATGCAAACTGGAATACAGGGACCCCCTAATACTTTTTTTTTTTTTTTTTTTTTTGGAGTTGCTGTTCAGTGTATAACTACAATTTAGGAGTAGGTAACATTTTTGTAACCTTATGTGGAATTCTTTATTTACTATTTTCTGATACACAAAAAGATACTAAGCACATCACAGAAACAAGTAAGGACTCATCTGCCCTGTAGAATTTACACAACAGGTGATGTGACGACGTGGCTCATTGATGGATAGAAAGAGGCAGGGGCTAGGGTTTGAGACAGTAAAACATGTTCCTCTCCTGGCAGTTCAGTTATGTCGAGCTTTTTTTATTTCCATTTTACTTCTCTCAGGCAATAAGGCAAGAATGAGCAGATAAAACAAAATTCAGTTAATGAATTGGATAAGTCAGCCCAGATAGCAAGACTTACAAAGAATCTGTTAAAACACATTAATCAGCAATGGATACAGCAGTTAGATATGTAGATATCCAAATGTGCTTCTAAAACAAGCAAAAAATTTGAGTAGGTATAGTTCTGCATGATCCAATTGCATGTAATTATAAATTGGCAAGATCATGTACTATTGTTTGTCAAGTGATCATTAAGCATGCAACAATTAGCATCATAAAGCAAAATTATGAGTCTCAGGTGTTAAAGTGACATCCACTTCATAACATCTTCCCACTTCTCTCCTTTGTGATTCTCCCTACTTTCTAAAAAGAATGGTGCTAATTTATGTCTGCACATATTGGAGCTAAATGTATATACATTTTTCAGTTGAAGAGTAGTAGATTTAAATTCTGACAACTTGGATCTACATTAATAATGAGCAAATCTTATAACAGTAAAGCATAATTAATCCCTCACCGAGGTCTTGCTTCTGTTTAAAGGGATAGTGTCAGGTCAATTTTGGCCTATAAGTTTCACTAAACCTATTACGTAATTTGAGGCTAAGAGATGTATTTATATATTTTTAAAAAATCAACAGCAAGTTTTTTAACTGACCGTGCCACCCACCTCCTAGTTCCCTGCTGTGTTTACAACACAAACTTTGCAGCACTGGGAAGCTGTAAGTGAAATGACTCCATTTTAGCTTTTTTTTTTTTTTTTTTTTAAACTGTGTATTTGTATGTGTTGTAAGTGGTAGTTAAACTTGCCTCGTGTCCTCTAAAGCATTGGTTGTATCTGGTTTGAGGTAGGGTGTGTATGTGGTTTTTTTTGTTTTGGTTTGGTGGTGGGGTTTTTTTGGTCAGTGATCGTCTTAGAAGTGTGCAATTATTTTCACTGGGACTACTTTTGTAGTGGTGAGAAAGTGGTTGTATTTTTAAGGAATCATTTTCTGTGGTACCCTGAAACTCTACTTCCCCTTTTTATTTCTTATGTTGCAACTTATTGATCTCCCTATCAGTCCAACTTTGCAATTAATCCTTTTATCAACATACATTCAAAGATGTTGGCTGGTTTATTTCTTCTCAATCTGGTTTGGATCCAAGGTAGTGGTATAACTGGAATAATTCATAGAAATCTGATTTTTGAAGTTTGTATTATCTCAATTTCTCAAATGTCAGGTCTGCTTTGTAAGAATTGATCTAAGTAAAATATTTAACTAGGAAAAACAAATGTTTGTGGGACAAGGGGCAGTCACAGATTTTTAAAACAAGACTATCATAATCGTTCCTTCTGGTCTGACCTCTTGCACAACAAAGGCCAGAGAATTTTGTTCAATAATTTCTACTTTAAGATCATAACTCCTGGTTTTGAGGTAGAGCATATCTCTTAGAAAGATCTCCAATCTTCATTTAAAGACTTGAAGTGATGGAGAATCCATCAGACCTTGGATCATCTTTGTAGCTCTTTTCAGAACTCTTTCCAGTTTGACATCCTTTTTGAATTGTGAATTCCAGAACTGGGTAGTATTCCGGTAAGTCTCGCAAATGCTATACTTAGAGGTAATGTCAGCTCCCTATTCCTACTCTCTGTCCCCCATCTACTACATTCAATGACCAAGTTAGCCCTTTTAGCCACTTCATTGCACTATGAGGTCCATAGTGCAGTTAGTTATCTACCATGACTAAAGCTAAGATTTTTGTCATGGTTATTTTAATAAAAGTCATGGACAGGTCACGGGCAATAAATCAAAATTCACAGAAGCTGTGACCTGTCTGTGTGACTTTTGCTGCTGTGGCTCCATGGTTTCCCCTGCACCATGGTGGCTGGGAGACATGGGGTTCCCTCTCTGCCTGCGGCATCTGGGAGCTGCAGGGTGACCATATTTCCCAAAGAGAAAAACGGGACATCCCCAGTCACTTGCCCAAGGCTGTCTCCCGTCACTGGAACCCTGAGGAGGGCCCCGTCAGGAGTCTGTCACCTGTCGCTGGAATCTTGCAGGGGGCCCCTTGTTCCGGCTGTCATCTGTCACTGAAACCCTGCAAGGGCCCTGCTGGCTACCAGCTGCAGAGTCCCACAGCCCTGTGGTTGAAGCAGAGAATGTCATGGAGTCTCTGGAAGTCACGGATTGTGTGTCAAAAACATAGCCTTAACCATGACTTCCAAATGCTTTTTACAGTCACTACTTTCTAGGATACAGTAATCCATTGTGTTAGTGTTACCTACATTCAAGTTTGGGATATCCAAAAAATACCTTGTATTAGTTGGGTCAGGAAGCCTTTAGTATAGGTTTAAGTGTTTCTAAATAGGAAGGGTATTTTTAGTTGATGTGTTTTGAGTGCAGTGTTTTCCTTTATAGAGTTTTTGATGAATGCTGATTTTTCTGGGTAAATGTAGGACAAAATATGACTGTTACGCACATCATCACACTTCACTACACTTGGGGAATCTGAAATCAAGCAAAGTAAATGTTACCAGGCAGAGATTACTTTTTTCATTTATCAAAAGAGCACAAGTAATGACAAGTAAACTTAGATTTAAAAAAAAAAAGTTCTGTTGTCTAAGAAACAGGTAAGGACTTTTGTTTGCAACCTGTAATTTTAAAGCTGATACTCTAATATTTGTCCATCACTTGGAAGTTATAAAACTGTATACAGTATGTACTGAGAATTATAGCCATACATGTCAAAACATAGTGCCTTTTGGAACAGGTCTGATCCAATTAATAATGGCATCTTGTATTTACTGACAATTTTTATGTGCAAGTACTCCAAGATAAATACTGACTAAAATAATAAATCAAGCAATTGTTTCACATGCTGTATAAAAGTCATTAACATCTAAGAGCTAATGGGATAAGATCATGTGATATTAAAATAAATATTAAATTCATTCTCAATTGTGTTTTCAGAATTCCTTATGGAATTCCAGTGTGATACTGTGGCCAGAAGGGCTAATGCATGCCTTATACGTGTTGAGAGTTGAATATGGAATAAGGGTAGGGAAGTTGTGTTATCTCTGTACTTGACACTGGTCTGACTGCTACTGGAATACTGTCTCCATGTCTGGTGTTGTAAAATCAAGAAAGATGTTGATAAATTGAGGAGGATTCAGAGAAGAGCCATAAAAGATAGGAAAACATGCCTTATAGTGAAAGAATCCAGAAGCTCAGTCTGTTTAGCTTAACCAAGATAAGTACCTAAATGGTGAACAAAACTTCGGTAATGAGCTCTTCAATCTAGCAGACAAAAGTATAACAAGCTCCAGTGGCCGGAAGTCTGGAGCTGCGAGGGTTATTAACCATATGCACATGAAATTGCTAGTTAGTATCAAGGATTTTTAATACAACTATTCAGGAGTAATACCCTATGATTGGAGAATAGCTAACGTCAGACCTGTGTTTTAAGAAAGGGGGAAGTTATCTGGGCAATCACAGACCTGTTAGTCTAACCTCAATAGTATGGAAGACTGTGGACCACATGATGAAAGAAAGGAAAAGAAAAAACTAATGAAGGTAAATGGCAAAGGGAGTGTAATGCACCATAGGAACATGGGTTTACCAAGGGTAGATTGTGCCGGAATAACCTGATTTCCTTCTTTGTGAAAGTAATTTTTTTATATATATATATATATATAAGGAAAATCAATAATATACCTAGACTTCAATAAAGCATTTGACACTATACCAAATAGCAAATTATTAGTTAAATTAGAGAAGGTGGGGATTAGCACAAGAACTGTAGGTACATAGGGAACTGGCTAATGAAGAGAAGGGAAAGGTGGTGCTGAAAAGTGGAGGGAGGTTACTAGTGGAGGGTTTCAGATTTGAGGGAGGTTACTAGTGGAGTTCCTCAAGATCTTTCTTGGGATTAGTCTTCCTCAGTATTTTTATTATTGACCTTGGCACTAAAAGTAGGAATGTGCCAATGAAATTTCCTGATGATACAAAGTTGGAAGTTATCAATACAGAGGAGAATCAAAACATTATACAGAAATATCTGGCAGACCTGGAAGACTGGAATGATGGGATTAAAGTCAAAGGTAAAAAGTACAAAGTCATGCACTACGGCAGGGGTCCCCAATGCGGTGCCCGCAGGTGCAATGGCACCAGCCGGGGAAGTTGTGTGCTCCCGCAGGATACCGCACCGCTGAAATGCCGCCACTCAGCGAGGCCGCCGGCGAACTGCCCGCCGAAATGCCGTCGAGAAACGGGCAACGTTTCTCGGAGGCGACACTTCTTTCCACTGCCGCTTCTACGCGGCATTTTGGCGGCGGGATGTCTGGCGCCCGCCACAGTCTTCTGGGAATAGGAAAGTACTATTCCTACAGAAAGGTTGGGGACCGCTGCACTAGGGTCTAATAATAAGTTCTGCTACAAGCTGGGGTCTCCTCAATTGGAAATGATCGAGGAAGAGAGAAACCAGGGTGTGTGGGTTGATCACAGAATGATGATGATGAGCTACCAGTGTAATGGAGCTGTGAAACACGTAAATGCGGTCCTAGGATGTATCAGGTGTGGCATTTCCAGTAGCGATAAAGAAGTATTAATGCCATTGTACAGGGCACTGGTAAGATCTCATGTGGAATACTGTGTACAATTCTGGTCATCCATCTTTAAGAAAGTTGAATTGAAACTGAAACAGGTGCAGAGAATAGCTATGAAAATGATCAAGAGACTGTAGGTCCTATTTTCTGAGAGTAGACTGGAAAAGGTTGGTTTATTTTTAGCGCAGTGATTCTCAACCTTTCCAGACTACTGTACCCCTTTCAGGAGTCTGACTTGTCTTGCATACCCCAAGTTTCACCTCATTTAAAAACTACTTGCTTACAAAATCAAACCTAAAAATACAAAAATGTGGCAGCACACTATTATTGAAAAACTACTAATTTTTTACATTTTAACCATATAATTATAAAATAAATCAATTGGAATATAAGTATTGTGCTTAAATTTCCGTGTACTGTGTGTGTGTATAGAGAGCAGTATAAACAAGTAATTGTATGTATGAATTTTAATTTTTATGGACTTTGCTAATACTTTTTATGTGGTCTGCTGCATAAAAACTAGGCAAATATCTAGATGAGTTGATGTACCCCCAAGGGTACGGGCACCCCTGGTTGAGAACCACTGGTTTAGCTTGTCAGAAAGAAGGCAGAGAGAGGCTATAATAGCTTTTTATAAATACATTAGGGCAGTAAACACCAAGGAGGGTGAAGAGCTATTTAAGCTAAAGGAAAATGTTGGCACAAGAACAAATGAGAATAAACTGGCCATGAACAAATTCAGGTTGGAAATTAGAAAAAGGTTTCTAACTGTCAGAGGAGTGAGGTTCTGGAACAGCCTCTCCACAGGAGTTGTGGGGGCATACAACTTAATTAGTTTTGAGAGTGAGTTGGATGAATTGTTTAATGGGGTTCCTTGGGATGCTGGGGAGCAGGTCTCAGGAGCCCAGGTGGGCACTTCTGGTTTATGTACTGTTCCTAATTGCTCATGCTTCACAGTTTCAGGTTGTCCTCTGCAGGGATCAGGAAGGGATTCCTTCCCCTATCCCCTTCCAGTGTGTTCTGGGATTTTTACTGGTCTTCCTCTGAAGCAAAAAGCTGGAAATGGGACACTGGATGGGGTGGACTAGTGCTCTGAGGGGGTACCGAGCATGCTTAGCTGACTGGTTCTTGCTCTCACTGATCACCCAATGTGGGGTCGGAATGCTTCCCATGATAAGTTTGGCAGTGACCCTGGCGGTTTTTCACCTTCCTCTGCAGCATGAAGTACAGGTCATTTGCCGGGATTATCTGGGTACATCTCTCTTAATGAATTCCCTGATACTGATGTCGGATATTGATGCATCTTGATCCCTCCTGTCCTCTGCTTGTGACACATAATAATTTAGTCTCCTGTGGGCTATAATACTTTTGGTCTAATTTTGGTTGTTGGGTTCAGCATACAGGTGCTGGGTGGTGTTGGTGTCCTGTAATATACAAAAGATCAGATTAGATGATCTGATGGTCCCTTCTGGCCTTAAACTTTCACTCTAAGACATTGGAACAACTTGCCAAGGGTTGTGGTAATTTTCTATCACTGGCCATTTTTTTTAAAAATAAGCTTTTTTTTAATGCTGTAGTTCAAGTGAATTAATTCAGGGAGGTCCTACAGCCTTTGTTTTTATACAAGAGGTCTTGTAATAGTCATTTTCAAAGTCACCTGCTTTCTCTCCTTCCACTAAGCTAAAGACATTGTGTGGTTACAAAGGTTATTGAAGTATTTAGTATCTCACTCAGTTTTGTGCTCTGGGGGTTGATTAAAATGCTTTTGTTTCCATAGGTACCTCAACACGCAGTTTATTAAGAAGAACAAATTAACTGAAGCTGATCTTCAATATGGCTATGGAGGTGTGGATATAAGTGAACCACTGATGGAAATTGGAGAGGTAAGTAGCTGTAAGAGGTAAACATAAACTGTACATAAAAACACATCTTATAATTCAACTGTGTTCTTTTAAATATTGATTTTTAAAATTAAAAATATGTACAATCTAAAAATATATAGCTTGACTTTCAGTGGGAGTATTGAGCACCTTGGAAAATCAGGTTAAAAAGTTTTATAGAGGACTTGTCAGTTCCTTATCTGAAAAGAAAAATTTAATAAGGTACAACCTGGAGGTGGGAGGAAACCTATGTAGGTGTGGATCTGGGTAAAATATTGTTGATAAAGCAGACCTGGAATTTGTCAAACAAAAGAATTGAGAATGGAAACAGAGATTGGGAAGGATGTTAATTCCTGCCCAAATCTTGCTTCAGGTTGTGGATTTTTAAACTGCATTTACTATGGGATAAGTTTTCTGTGATGTTTGTATCTTTACAGCTAGCACTCGATATGTGGAGGAAATTAATGATTGAGCCACTGCAAGCCATTCTCATTCGAATGCTCCTCCGAGAAATCAAAAAGTGAGTGTTTGCTTGTTTTCTATGAGTTACAATGTTTCTAACCTGGTCTAAAATTTTTTTGTAATTGTTTGCTTGGAGAGGCCTGTGAATTGATTGGACTTCAGCTAAGCTGCTTTCTTATTTTATTATAAGCCAACTCTGAACATGTTGATATTACCTCATTAATGTGCCAAAAGCTTTAGTTGTCGAAAATATGAATGCTTTTGTTGTGATTTACTTGTGCAGAAAGAGAACCTGAGTTGAAAAATTTAATTCTCTATAGTTAGGCCTGGAAGAATTTAATGATGATTATTTTTTTGAAATTCAGTTAATATCGATTTTTATTTTTAAGCTTTTTTAAAAAAATTTCTATTTAAATAAATTTCCAGTTTCACACTGGGGCTACAGGGGGCTACCTGTGTGGCTACAGGACTGATTACACTGGATCCCTGCAGCTGCGAAGTGTGGAGAAAGCTGTCATCTTGGCAGTGCAGAGCAAGCGATCCTGGGGGAGGCCACCCCCTTGCTGCATGGCTCCTGCCTGGGGATGGCCCCCATGCTCCCAGCTGGTCTGTGAGCGAATGGGACCGTGACAGTGAGGCTGCCGAGAGTTCCCTGCGCTGCTGTGGGGTTGGATTCCTGTAGGCGCAAAGTGGGAGATTTTGCTTGCCAACTGTTACCAGTTGATATATATATATATTTTTCATCTGTTTCAGTGTGTCAGGTGAAATAGATGTTTACTAAGGACTAACAGTTCAAATCAAATCCTACCAAGCCTAACTATAATCCAGAGGGAATGTTCTTTAGTACCGAAGACTTGAGACTAGAACTCTGGTTTCTCTTCCTACTTCTAATGCTGAGTTGAAGAGAAACCTTGAGCTAGACACAGTGTTTGTGCCTCTCTTTATATATCTGTGTAATGGGAATTTTTACCTACTGCACATAAGGAAGTGTGTTTTGAAGGTTAATATTTCTATATTGGATGAATATAGTCAAATGAAGCACTTTGTAATTGCTTTATAGCATACTAGTAACTATTCATATTTCATTTCTATTCCTTTGAACTGGATTTTATGAAAATGTGTTAAGGTCTGATATTACATCCTTCTGAAAACATTACTTCTGAAGCCTGTAATATACCTAATAATGTTTAGAGCTGCCGAAGACCACTTCTTCTGGAGCCAACATGGACACTGATTCAAGGATAAATTGGGTGTTAAGTAACAGTAATCATATCTTAACTCTTGAGTCTGGTGAATGAGGGTCATAAGGGTATACCACTTGGCAATGCAGAAGTTTCTGTTTAATTACACTAAGGACAAGCAGCACGGATTCTCATCTTGACTATTTATTAGCTGACCTAAATGTGAATGACACTACTGAGACAGAGGGCCTGATCAATGAAAATTGGGTATTTCGTAGGAAAAGGATGCTGACACACTTATTAGAGAGGGCTATTTATTGTCAACCATGAAGCAACACTTTCAATAACTCTGAAAATGATCACATTCTTTCCCTGTGGAGAATTAGCTGATTATGGGCCTGATCCAAAGACTGTTGCAGTCAATGGAATGTCTCCCATTGATTTCAGTGGGCTTTTGATCAGGACCTATAAGAGAGTGGGGCTGATTGATGGGGTATTTTGGTTTTTGTTTTTTTTTTAAAGAAACTTTGAAAGTGGTAAAAACTGTGTGCCTGTAGGGCTCCAAGCAGCATTATCGTCTAATGGCTAGACCTGATTTCTCTCTTCTGCTCTGCCACAGGCACTGCTGTATGACTTGAAGCAAGTAATTTCACATCTGTTCCTTAGTTTCCCCATCTGTAAAATAAGGCAAATGACTTTCCTTTCTAAAGCAATTTATAATCTATGCATGATGAAATGCAGTATACAAGTGAGAATTGGTTATTATTGTTACAAAAAATTATTTCTTTCAAGTACCAGACAGTGTAGTGCTTTCTGTCAAACTTTTACAATTTTGCCTTTTCTGAACTAACATTTCAGTAGTATTTGTGCTATCTTCCATGATTCATACATATTAAGGTCAGAAGGGATCATCAAGTCTGACCTCCTGCACAATGCAGGCCACAGAATCTCACCCACCCATTCCTGCGATAAACCTGTCACATACGTCTGAGCTATTGAAGTCCTCAAATCATGGTTTAAAGACTTCAAGGAGCAGAGAATCCTCCAGCAAGTGACCTGTGACCCATGCCCCATGCTACAGAGTACATGCAATCGTACATAATTAGTACAAGCAATATTGCCAGCAACTAATATGATGGCAAAGAACAATTGTGAAGATTTTAGTGGCAACTGCAGTAACTGGCTTTTAGAATCAAGTTTAGCAGTGCAGGAATTGCACAATATCTTCTGAAGTAGCAAATATTACATGAAGTAGATGGAACACTGAACTATATAAAAAACTGAATTATATGCACACTTCTCATATCTAGTACTCAGTATGCAAGACTGTACATAAAAGTAAATTCTGCTTCATGCAATTATTTCGCAGTCCACTAACGTGTTTTGTGTTTTTTAAAAAGCATATCAGTAAGTAGAAGGGGAATTATACCTCTTATAACTGGAACTTTTAATGCATAACACAATATAAAATTAGTAAATAAATATATCCCAATGATTGTATCCTTGTTGGTCCCAGGATATTAGAGAGACAAAGTGGGTGAGGTGTAATTTTTTATTGGACCAACTTCTGTTGGTGAGAGAGAGAGGCTTTTGAGCTATACGGAACACTTCCTGAGGTCTAGGAAAGATATTCAGTGTCGTAGTTAAATACAAGGTCAGACAGATAGTGTAGCATAAGTACAGGTTTCAGAGTAACAGCCGTGTTAGTCTGTATTCGCAAAAAGAAAAGGAGTACTTGTGGCACCTTAGAGACTAACCAATTTATTTGAGCATGAGCTTTCGTGAGCTACATCCGATGAAATGAGCTGTAGCTCACGAAAGCTCATGCTCAAATAAATTGGTTAGTCTCTAAGGTGCCACAAGTACTCCTTTTCTTTTTGTAGCATAAGTAGTTACCACATATTCTAAGGGATCTTTCAAGGTTAAGTGGCCTGTTAACACCTGTCACAGAGTCAAGTCACCAGGGTGATGCTCTGGAACTATTCCATACAAAGCCAGTCAGGACTCTGGGGTAGCATGCCTCCTCTCTCTGAGCATACTGTCTCCAGGGCAAGAAGCTTACACAGCTTTGAACTTCTGGGGTCTGACTTCGGAGCATTCAGCATCCCCTTCTACATCATGCGCTTCCCGCAGCAAGTCCACCCAGGCAGGGTTCCTGAGGAAGCCAGAGAGCCCTGCACCCCAACTCCACAGTCAGATGTGTCTCTAAGCCAGCCAATAAAACAGAAGGTTTATTAGTCAACAGGAATACAGCGTAGGACATAACTTGTTAGCACAGAAAATCAGTGACTTTCAGCCAAGTCCATCTTGGAGGAAGGGGAGCCCAGAGCCAGGGCTCTGGCCCTCCCCCTGTGCCCCAAGCCAGCCGAGACTGACTCTCTTCCAGCTGCCTGGCCCCTGTCCTGCCCGTTGCTCTTCCTCCGGCCTTTGTCTCGCTTCCCTAGCCAAGAGTCACCTGGTCGCATCCCCCTGCTTGGTCTCAGGTTATGAAGGGGTGGCCATAGCATCCATGCACACAGCTAGATTAGCCTCCACAAAAGTCATTCACCCTTATTCCCACCACCTAGACATTGGTGCAATACACAGGGAAACTGAGGCACACACAGCATTCATGCAAAAGAGTAAAAGTCACATAGGCTCACATACAACATAAGAGAAAATCTCAACTATGTCATAACACCCCTGGAGTCATAAGACAAAAAGGGGGTTTAGTGGGTTGCGGATTGTCATACATTATAAATCCAGTGACTTTATTAAGATGGTGGTTGTTAATGTCTAGCAAAGTTATGAAATTAAGCTCCCAGGCTCATCTTTTGCAAGTGTTGTGCAGGGTTCCTTTGTGGATGAGGACTGATAGGTCAAATATAGAGAGATCACTTTGTGAAAAGTGTTTAGCCACAGGTGATACGATATTTTTCTCTCTTATCATTTTCCTGTGTGCGTTCATTCAAGACTCTCCTGATTGTCTTTCTGGTTTTACCCACACAATAATTATTGGGACATATAGTGCACTGGATGAGGTACACTGCATGTTGTGGTAGGAATCTGTAGGAACCATAGGTCTTGAAAGGTGCGATATGTGGGGTGTTGATCATAGTAGCAGTGGAGATCTGTCTGCAGGTTTTGCATCTGTTCTGGCAGGGTGTCGTGACACTTTGAGTTAGTGTGTCCCTCAGAATACCATCTTTGCTAACATGGACATAATTTCCCTAGATACCAGAATCCTTAACAATGACGGCATGGGTGCCTGTTTCAAATATTTACAAGACAATGGACAACCCTCAGATACCCACCTAAAAAAAACACATGCCAAACTCATCCATTTAATCCATTTTACATTCAACAACAAACACTGAGTCAAACTGCCATACGTACTAGGATGGTTACCAAATATGCCAACTTCTTCATGGGCCCCCTTGAAGAATTGCTGCACAAATGCACCACAAAACCAATTCGATAATTTCATCCTCTGCACAGATGACTTAAGCTCTCATAGATTTCCTCCACAACTTCAACAACCACTGCCCATCCAAACTCTCTCTCTGGAACACTTCCGCACTAGTATCAACTTCCTGGACACCATGATCAGCTTCAACTATAAAACCCTACAGACAACTACATACAAGAAATACACAGATCACGACACTCACCTTCATATGTCCATTAACAAACCAAGAAATCTGTTATCTACAGCCAGCCACTCAAATACCACAGAATATGCTCTGAGGAGAAAGCCGGGGATATACTCAAAATCACCTTCACCCAACAAGGACACTCCACCAGAGAAGTAGATCACATCGTGTAATGGGCCACCCAAATACTCCAAGAAAACCTACTTCAGTACAGAAATAAATCCCCCTCCAACCGCACACCCGTAGTTGTCACCTACCACCCACCCTGGGACCCATACTGGGTGTTATCGAACAACTCCAGCCCATACTCAATGGGGACCCCATCCTGAACAAAATCTTTCCTGAACCCCATCTTCTGACCTTCAAACAACCTGCCAACCTCTCCAAACCAATCAGAAGCAAGCTCCCCACAGACCAGGACACACCAACTCAAAGTGGCACGATATCCTGCCAAAACAACAGATGCAAAACCTGCAGACACATCTCCACTGCTACGATGATCCACCTCCACCACATCACGCCTTTCAAGATCCATGGGTCCTATACATGCCTATCACAACATGTGGAGTACCTCATCCAGTGGACTAAATGCCCCAATAGCCCTATATATTTGAAACCAAAGACAATCACTGTGCTCTCGAATGAACTTACAGAGGAAAGTGATAACAGAGAAAAACACCATATCACCTGTGGGTGAACACTTTTCACAAAGCGATATCTATATCCGACCTATCAGTCCCCATCCACAAAGGAAACCTTCACAACAACTTGAAAAGATGAGCCTAAGAGTTTCAATTCATAACTTTGCTAGACACTAAAAATCATGGTCTTAATAAAGACACTGGATTTATGATTTATTATAACAATTTGTAACCCACTAAATCCCCTCCCCCTCTCATAACTACAGGGTTGTTAATGGACCACTTCAGCTTGAATTGTCCCTTAGAATATGGCTTATCTACTTACGAGAAACTATTTGTTTGACCTTGTATTTAGCTGTGACACTCTGAGTATCTTTCCTAGACCTGAGGAAGAGTTCTTTGTAGTTTGAAAGCTGGTAATAAAAGAGAATATATCATCCACCTTCTCGCCTATATTTCACTGAAA
Source organism: Lepidochelys olivacea (assembly GCF_965140295.1). Lineage (NCBI taxonomy): Eukaryota > Metazoa > Chordata > Testudines > Cheloniidae > Lepidochelys > Lepidochelys olivacea. The sequence goes on along the minus strand of NC_140412.1, from coordinate 243,380,196 downwards.
CTGTTGATATGTTGGAAATGGTTTTTATGGCTAGATTGTCAAGTATGTTATAGAAAAATAACTATAAATGTTGTGAAAGCTTTTTAGTGCAATACAAACTGAACAATTTACTTGGAATTTTTTTTAATAAAGGCTTCTGACCAAAAGCTTAAACACATTTATAGTTATGCTTTTAAGTAAGTACAAATGACCGTTATACTCTGTGTTAAAAATAAGCCTGTAAATGTGTATTAGTTTTAAAGCAAGAAGACAGCAAAATATAACTAGGAGACTTAAAAATAATCCTGAATATAACACACTTTGTTCCCCCCCTCTAGCCCAAGCTATACTTCTACAAGGCAAGCTGCATGTCAACTTTTGCATTTGTGTTTGAATACAGCAGGAAGCAGACAAGATCATGAATTGTGAGGAAAATTCAAGTATGAAATACCTAAACAGAGAAATAATTTGAAAAGGATTGACGTGCTAGTTCAAATTAGAGTAATAAGTAGAAACTGACTAAAACTAGGTTACAGATTTTTTTCTATTAAACACATATAGTTAACTGGTTTCTTTATCAGAAGGGAAGCCATGTTAGTCTGGATCTGTAAAAGCAGCAGAGAGTCCTGTGGCACCTTATAGACTAACAGACTTATTGGAGCATAAGCTTTCTTGGGTGAATATCTGACTAAGTGGGTACTGATGAAGTGGGTATTCACCCACAAAAGCTTATGCTCCAATATGTCTGTTAGTCTATAAGGTGCCACAGGACTCTTTGCCTGGTTTCTTTACTAGTTATGAAATTACTAATAGTTGTTGAGGTGTTCATATTATCCACTGTGAAAAGAAAACCTATTACATTCAGTAGCACTCAGAAAAATAAATGTAAAAATGGCATTTTAGTCTTCCATATTCTCAATGACTTCCATATCAAATTTGACTAGTTAACAAGTCTTAAAGGTTTTCTTAAAGCACAGCTTGTTCAAAAATCAAACTGAGTTCTTCCTCATGGTATACTTCCATAATCATTACAAACCAGTAATGTATTTTGTAGTTTTGTTCACAAAATTTGCAACATAATTTGCTCTTTAGTAGTTGGTTTGTTTTGCAATGTTGGATATTGGCATTAGTGCACATAAAAATTCCTAGTAAACAAGCAGATATGAATCGGAATATGTACTTAAGAATAAGATACTGTGTACGAACTATCCTGGATCCATTTTTTTTTAAACAGCTTTTTAACCACATTTATTAACAACTTTGGATCTGAAGTAGTAATTGGACATTTGTTCCTGCATTCTTTCTGGTTACTTAAAGAATTAACACTACAATACATTTATTTTGAAGGCCATCTCATGTAAACATAGGCTTTCCTTGCAAGGACAGCCTGTGTTTTTACTGTTGTATCCTGAACCTTAAATGTGCCTATTGGTCACAGTTGTGCAGTGTGCAATATACTGTTGCCTTGTCATTCCACCACTATAATTTAGTTGTTAAAATGACATAACAGTGTGGTTGACATGAGTTTCATTGTGTTCTACTTTAAAAGTTGTGCAGTTTTCTTATTTGATTGTAAAAAATTCAAGCATGGAGGAGTTGGCAAGTTCAAATGTAGCATAGTCTTGTGGTATCTATAGGCTGCTTATTTGACTGACAGGCCATCTGATGTATCAGATAAATGCAACCACATAGTTCTATCAATAAATATATTAACAAAATAATCTATCACAAGATTATCTTGCTCAGAAATAAGTTTGATATGTGCTCATCTTAAAATGAGGAACTTATAAAGTGCCTGTTAAAAAATTACTGTTCTAAAGAACTGTAGTGGGCATTATTTCTGAAGAATCATTTTTTAATAGTATATATAAAGATTTTTGTTTTTAACATAATCTTATTTTAAAAAAAATTAAAACTCTGAAGTGGCTTGAAATATGAGGAAACCCTAATAGTGTTCTTTTACCTATTAGACTATTTCCTCCTTAGTTTTTGTGAGCCAAAACATATTCTCTTTGCCACGCAGTCCTTTTGGTCATGTTTGAAATACTTACATAATAGCATACTTGTAGTGAAAGAGTGAGTACACTAGAAATGTTTGGCAATATAGCTATACCAGCAAACCCTCCTACTGTAAACGTAGCTTCTATCAGCAAATACGGGCTTTGGCTTTTATAGCTTATTCCAGTTCCTCAAATAATATAGGTTATACCGACAATAGTTTTTTGCTGGTATATCTGTCTCTACACTAGGGCTTTTGCCAATATAAAAAACTTGATAAAAAAATCACCCTTCAAACCCATGTTGTTACACTGACAAAAGTTTCTAGTGCATACCAGGCCTGTGCTTCTTCAGTGGACCAATTCTGTCGCTAATTTTAAGAACTCACCTTCTCTTTTACTTTATATATAGTTCTCTGTTTTGTGTGATGGTTGCGTCTGGACTATTTTTGTTCCTCTTGTCTGTTCTAGGTTTCTTGGTTTATGAGTTTCATTATTGTAGGTACATAGACAGCTTGATGGTACTGATTGCTCTAAAACATTACTAACACAAACAAGATTGTAGATGTGATGTGTCTGTAAAATGTCTTTAACAAACACACCTGCTGCCTTTTTGTCTTGGCAAAGGTCACTTTTTCCTTGATCTTTCTGTGTGAGTTTCACATTAAGGAGGTGACAGTTTTGAATAATCCTCTTTGGACCCTCCAGAGGAACTCTCATCAAAGTGGCAGAAAAATGGCCATGGATCTCAGGGCAAAACACTAGATATAGCTTGCTCCTTAGGTTCAAAGGGATTTCAGAAAACTTCAAATCTTGGAATTACTTAAATGATGCTTAATAAGCCAATGCCTGCAGATCTGGGAGGTATTCCAGAACAGATGTTCGTGCTGGAGCTTCATTTGGTATGATATAGTGTTTGGTCCTTGACAGAGTAGTTTCTCTTCTGACAACATCTTTTCCTCTTCTGGTTAGGACCTGAGAGGTATCTGAGTCAGTCTCAGTTACAGTAGAAATAAGCCTCTTCCAGGTCATTCTGGCATCCAGCTTCCTGCCTGCTTCACAGGGAACTATTTCTAATTTTAGATGGGTTTAGAGGGGAGCTCAGAGTAATTAACTTTGTGTGTGTGTGTGTGTGTGTGTGTGTGTCCTGGTCCCTATGCATGATAGCCTTTTGCTGCTCTGGACCATTTTTGGTGTTGAACCATGTGGTCTTTTTGATAGCAACCTCTTGCTTCTCACTAACATACTTGTTCTAGAGGACCACAAGAAAATCCTGTGCCTGTTGGTTACTCTTCACATAAAAGGGAGAGAAATACTTGATCAGTTCTATGTGGACCTCCTCTGGTTTGGAGAGCATCCGTCTATGACAGCTTTTCAGGTACAGATGGTAGGAGATGAATACAATATGCTGTCTGAGTCAGTGCTTGGCAAAAATGACCATTGTTTGACTCAGAAAGGAGCTAATGATGGCTGTTAGTTATCAAAGATGAAAGTATTTGTAAGATGGAATTTATCACAATTTTTGGTAGCAGTTTTGTTTTTGCTATTATGCTTGAAGCTAATAAAGTACACATTCTGAGAAGTCAGCGTCAGACTGTATCATGGTTAATGGAGGAGGAATTTGAGTTCGTGGGAGAAAATGACACATCATGAGAGAAAGTGGCTTGGAGACTGAAGAACGCAGTAGAGAATACAAGAAATTGAGCAAAAAGAAAAGGAGTACTTGTGGCACCTTAGAGACTAACCAATTTATTTGAGCATAAGCTTTCGTGAGCTAAAGCTCACTTCATCGGATGCATACTGTGGAAAATACAGAAGATGTTCTTATACATACAAACCATGAAAAAATGGGTCTTTACCACTACAAAAGATTTTCTCTCCCCCCACCCCACTCTCCTGCTGGTAATAGCTTATCTAAAGTGATCACTCTCCTTACAATGTGTATGATCATAGAATCATAGAATATCAAGGTTGGAAGGGACCTCAGGAGGTCATCTAGTCCAACCCCCTGCTCAAAGCAGGACCAATCCCCAATTAAATTATCCCAGCCAGGGCTTTGTCAAGCCTGACCTTAAAAACTTCTAAGGAAGGAGATTCTACCACCTCCCTAGGTAACACATTCCAGTGTTTCACCACCCTCCTAGTGAAAAAGTTTTTCCTAATATCCAACCTAACCCCCCCCCCCACTGCAACTTGAGACCATTACTCCTTGTCCTGTCCTCTTCCACCAATGAGAATAGTCTAGAACCATCCTCTCTGGAACCACCTCTCAGGTAGTTGAAAGCAGCTATCAAATCCCCCCTCATTCTTCTCTTCTGCAGACTAAACAATCCCAGTTCCCTCAGCCTCTCCTCATAAGTCATGTGTTCCAGACCTCTAATCATTTTTGTTGCCCTTCGCTGGACTCTCTCCAATTTATCCACATCCTTCTTGTAGTGTGGGGCCCAAAACTGGACACAGTACTCCAGATGAGGCCTCACCAATGTCGAATAGAGGGGGACGATCACGTCCCTCGATCTGCTCGCTATGCCCCTACTTATACATCCCAAAATGCCATTGGCCTTCTTGGCAACAAGGGCACACTGCTGACTCATATCCAGCTTCTTGTCCACTATCACCCCAGGTCCTTTTCCGCAGAACTGCTGCCTAGCCATTCGGTCCCTAGTCTGTAGCTGTGCATTGGGTTCTTCCGTCCTAAGTGCAGGACCCTGCACTTATCCTTATTGAACCTCATCAGATTTCTTTTGGCCCAATCCTCCAAATTGTCTCTGTATCCTATCCCTGCCCTTCAGCGTATCTACCACTCCTCCCAGTTTAGTATCATCCGCAAATTTGCTGAGAGTGCAATCCACATCATCCTCCAGATCATTTATGAAGATATTGAACAAAACCGGCCCCAGGACTGACCCCTGGGCCACTCCACTTGACACCGGCTGCCAACTAGACATGGAGCCATTGATCACTACCCGTTGAGCCCGACAATCTAGCCAGCTTTCTACCCACCTTATAGTGCATTCATCCAGCCCATACTTCTTTAACTTGCTGACAAGAATACTGTGGGAGACCGTATCAAAAGCTTTGCTAAAGTCAAGAAACAATACATCCACTGCTTTCCCTTCATCCACAGAACCAGTAATCTCATCATAGAAGGCGATTAGATTAGTCAGGCATGACCTTCCCTTGGTGAATCCATGCTGACTCTTCCTGATCGCTTTCCTCTCATGTAAGTGCTTCAGGATTGATTCTTTGAGGACCTGCTCCATGATTTTTCCGGGGACTGAGGTGAGGCTGACTGGCCTGTAGTTCCCAGGATCCTCCTTCTTCCCTTTTTTAAAGATTGGCACTACATTAGCCTTTTTCCAGTCATCCAGGACTTCCCCGGTTCGCCACAAGTTTTCAAAGATAATGGCCAATGGCTCTGCAATCACAGCCGCCAATTCCTTTAGCACTCTCGGATGCAACTCGTCCGGCCCCATGGACTTGTGCACGTCCAGCTTTTCTAAATAGTCCCTAACCACCGCTTTCTCCACAGAGGGCTGGCCATCTATTCCCCATGTTGTGATACCCAGCGCAGCAGTCGGGGAGCTGATAATCAAGTTGGGCCATTTCCAGCACAAATCCAGAGCAGACAGATTCAAAGGCAGACTTGATGAGATTAAAAAAAAATACATCTGAGCAAAATGAAAGGAACTTGAGAATTATAAGGAGAATAAGAATATAAAAGATATATTCACCATGGTCAGCCTTCCTACTAAAAGGTTTTCCCTGCAACAGAGTGTAATAGAAGATCATGATGGCAGAGTTCTTACTGAAGGTGGTGATATCAAACACAGGTGGATGGATTATTGCGCCAGTCTCATCAGAGCCACTTACAATGCAGGACAACAGAAAAGAGAATACCAAGACAGTCTTGAGGGAGGAAGGGGTCTGTGCTATTATGAAAATGAAGCCTGTGATAGCACCTAAGTAGATAACGTAACTAGAATTGCTAAAAGTGATTGGTGACAACTGTATTGATCTTGTGGAAAATTTGCAACAATGCATGGTGTACATAATTCAGGTTTGCATTAAGTGAATGATAGAAGCAGAGCTATCACCACAACCAGCTGGTTTCAGAGAGGTGTGAGACATGTGATCATATTGCGAATATATGTCATGTCCTATTGAAAAATGCAGACCGTATAATCACCCATAGATTGTTTCATTGGTTTCTCCAAAGTGTTTGATGTCATCTGGCATGACCGTCTCTGAAGGATACTGCCAAACATGGGGATTCCAGAGCATCTCAATGAATTAGTATCTAATGTCAGTAACAGACCATGACGTGAACAGCAGTGGCGACAGTGAGTGGTTAAACTTTTTCATTGGGCAGCGTGAGAGACCAGAAGGAACATGTTCGAAGAATTTATTGTGTGAGAAGCCCTGGAAGTTTTTGAAAAGAGGCAGGAGCTGGGATTTCTGTTGGTTGCAGCGAAGAGCATCATACCTAAATTTAGTTAAGAGGGGTCCACCATCAATGCTATGAATGTAGAAGTCTGTAAAAACTGTTAGTGAGGAATATGGATTATTCCTGAATGTGGTGAAAACTAGATGGATGTATGTTGAAACAATAACAGGATGCAAGTGGACATGACAATTTAACAGTCAAGTGGTAGAGGCAGCAGATAAATCTAATCATTTGGGATCAGATCTATCTAACGAAGGAGTCTACACCAAAAAAATTAGAAGATCACCAGGGATGGCTTGCTCAGCCATGGTTTTCCTTATGAAAGTGTGGAAAGACCATGGCATCTTGGAATGTACAAAGGTTCAACGGGTGAAAAGCTTAAGCTTTCTCCATTGTTACTTATGAGTGGAATCCTGGGGAACAAATGCTGCTGACAAAAAGAAAATTGAAGCCATTGAGATGTGGTGCTGGTGAAGTCACTTGTATCTCCTGGATGGGAAAGACAAACACTTACATTGGAAATATTATTGGAGAGAAGCAGACACCACTCTTGGAAATCAGCAAGTGCAAGCTTACATACTTGGGTCACTGCCTGTATAAGAATGAGAATAACCTGGAGACAGTTAATGGAAGAGGTGGTGGCGGGCCATTTGTAGTAAGGAACGACCAGCATAGAGATGAATAAATTGTGTGTGGCCTATCATTGGGAGGTCAGTTGCTGAGTGTGCAAGTGAGTGATGGATCAAAAACTCTTCAAAAGTTTCTAAGACGTCACCTGTATTCAGACAGGAATAAATGGATTTTACTTACTTACCTACTTCCTAACAAGCTGGAGTTCATTGACTTGAGTAGCATGCTGATGTAACTTATAGTATTGTTAATGTACTCAGTACTTACTCGGTAATTGTTCTGTGGAGGCTGGCAAAAACTTATGCATCACCATTTATGTAGTCTTCATGGCATGAGAAGGAGAGAAATTGAATCAGTGTTCATTAGTGTATCTCATAAGATTTGGCTTTATAAATTTTTGTCTTTGGTTAATTTAAACAAAAACAATAACTAGAAAATCTTCCACCTAATGTCAAGGGGTTCAATGTCTCATGTCTGTCTTAGTAGTCATACAGTTTCTTAGGGATGCATATTTGTTTTTGCCTGTTTCAGTGATCGTTGTGGAGAAGACCCAAACCAGAAAGTAATCCATGGGGTTATTAACTCCTTTGTTCATGTTGAACAGTATAAGAAAAAATTCCCCCTAAAGGTAAAAATGCATGATTGCTTGATGTATTTTTAATTGTGAATGTTAATATTTTAATACCTTGTATTATTTGTCCTTGATTAGACTTTCTTGATTTAGTTTTATCAGGAAATTTTTGAGTGTCCTTTTCTGAATGAAACAGGGGAGTATTATAAACAAGAAGCTTCAAACTTATTGCAAGAGTCAAACTGCTCACAGTATATGGAAAAGGTAAGAAGCCCTACTTTGACTTGCATCTATTGTGTATATATAAAACATCTAAAGGCAGAGTACAGAACAAGTTAATTACTTTTTATACAATAGAATGTTAAAATGTTGACTATTTTAGAAGGGAAAGATTTTTGTACTAATTTTCCTCCTGGTGGTACAACTATATGCACTCAAAATGAAAAATAGATGGTTTTTATTTTGAAGACATGTTAGTTTCTATAATTCTGTCTCATTACCTTGGCCAATGAGAACACACACATGGTGGTATCCTTTGACAGAGTGAACATAGATATCATACGGATGGCAGAGAGGCTTTCCAGAAACCTTGTTAACCAGCTTATGAAATTAATTATATTTAAAGAACATAAACTGGCTGGCAAGACCAAAAATGAGGTCTTTACTTGCTGTCTGCACTGCAGAAAGTTGTTCCATAATTATTTCCCCATTTTAATTGTCTTCTACCTCTATCATGTTCATTTTATTACCTGGAGAGGACAGGGTCACAGAAGCCAGGACAGAATAAAGTTGCAAGAGGAGGAGCATGGTCAGCAACTTTAGATCTTACAAACTATATAATGAGGTTTGAGCCTAGTCAGTAGTTGTGAGTCACCAATGCAAACAGGAATTAATGCAAGAAATAAAGTTAATGATTCAGTAGGTCGCACTCTTCTCTCTGAATTAGCATTGAACTAATGCCTCAGTGTCATGCACAAATTCAAATTTGCCTTCTCCCTTCTTAAATTCTCAAATCATATGCAATTCTCCTTTCCTCTCCTAAACTGTTCTGTAGTATTTATCTGTTCTATAGCTTGAAAATTTGCCTATAGGTTTTAGGTAGATTAAAAGATGAAGAAATGCGATGTCGGAAATACTTACACCCCAGCTCATATGGCAAAGTAATTCATGAATGCCAGCAACGAATGGTAGCTGATCACCTGCAGTTTCTGCATGCAGAATGCCATAATATCATCAGACAAGAGAAAAGAAGTGGTAAGTCTCACAAAATATTAAATGTTCTGTAGGTGTTGTGTATGATGTTTTACTTTGCAATTGATTATTTCAACAGATAGAACTCTTCCCTCTGCATTAACATTGAACTAGTGCCTCAGTGTCCTGGACAATTCCAGTATTCTCCTTCCCTTTTTACCTACCCAGCCTCTGCTTAAAATAGCATAACTTGTAAGACTTAGTTCCTGTATTACTTATATTTATGCATTTCCAAACAGTACTAGTTTCTCATGATTCCAGCTTTCTTTGGAAGTGAGGAAGAACAAATGTCAGAGAATCCTACTGCTCCAAAGTGTTGGTACATATGCCTTTTTACATATGTCTGAGGAAATTCCCCTGATGTCAGACTTTCTTAGACTGCAATCCACAGGTGCTTTCTACCCCGACCTTGGTCTTCTTGCTAAGGGGATAGCTACTGAAATGACCCAGTGTGTCTCAAAGTAATAAGCACCTTCCAAGGCACAGGAAAAATCCAAACTGCTTTTTTTTTCTTGTAGCAGCCCATTTAATAAACTTTATCTCGCCTCTTACTATATGCTCTTCAGATTATTTCTTCGAGTGACCCCTGCACATTTCCCACTATTGGGAGATGTATCTGTGTTGCTAGAATCTTGTAGAAGCAGTGTTTACTGCTAGTCAGATTCTTGTTCATCCAATGAAATATCTATATCCTTGACACCTGATGGTGGTGTTAATTTAGGCATCTAATTCTGTAAAGATGGGCTGGGAATTTAAGATGGCCTCACTACGTCCTGTGTGGATGTTGATGGATATTTACAAATAATTCTTCAGGAGGTTTCCTCTATCATACCAATCCTGCACTTGGGTTGGTTATATTCCTTGCTTGTGTATGTAAAGTAGGAATTGCTGGACAGATTCATTCTACTATAAGTCTGTGTCTGGGATGCAGAAATATGAATTTCTATCTATTAATTTGTTCCTTGACACTGGCTTGTAATAACTCACCAAGAGGAGAGAGGGATAAGCAGTGTTCCTATCACAAATATTCCTAGCTACACATTTTCAGGATTAAAGTTCGGTATTTTATTTCACGTTTTCTTTCATCAAGTTTTTGTATTGGATGGTAGACTCCTTTTGCTGTCTCCTAGGAAACAATCACTTAGATATTTTAGAAGTTTTCTAAGCTGATGTGGAGCAAAGTGGGAAAAGTCTAGCAGAGGATGCCAGAGCTCTCCAGATTTGCCACCCATTACCTGCTGACATGGAGGTCTAGGAAGATAGAAGATAGGAAATAAATTAGCCTAATGGTGTTCTACCTTTTTCATACTGGGCCACTGCCTCTTGTCTCTCCACTCCTATCTGGAACTCTTTCAATTTAACAATATGTGAAGTGTAGGTTGTTTAACTCCACCAATTACCAGGTGAAAATTGATGTGTGTTTCAACCTTCATCCTTCCTTTTTTCTGCTTTTCACTTTAGCTTTATGTTCAATATTTAGATTATTTATTTCATAAGATTTTTCAAGGAAAGGGACAGTTTTATTTTAATATTGGTAAAGATCCATGCAGATTTATGGTGCTATGTAAATGTTAATTTAGAGTAGTAGATTTTTGAAGTATATTGTGTAAAAAGTATGTTTTTATTGCAGACATGGCAAATATGTACATTTTGCTTCGTGCTGTGTCAAGTGGTTTACCTCATATGATTCAGGAACTACAAAACCATATCCATGATGAGGGCCTTAGAGCAACCAGCAATCTTTCTCAGGAAAATGTAAGTTTCATGTGGCAGCTGAGTTAACCTATCTTATTACATTCCTGATGAAATCTTTTTTGCTTTCTTCCCTAGGCTGATTTAGTTTATTGCCTACAGATGAGTGGTGGCACTGAACAGAAACATGAGTATCATGTTGTTGCTTATAAAACACCCTATTAAACAATCTGTTTTTTTTATTTTTTTTTCATTAAATCTTGTTTATATTAAATAGATTTAGAACTTTGTGCACAAATTGCAGTTTTTGATCAGCTCTCAGTTGTGTAATGCATTGATTCAGGTTTTTTAATTTCTTCTTGCTGGATCAACTTGATGAATTTTTTTTTTTTTTAAATAATTGTGTGAAGTCATCATGGCAAATGGCCTTCTGCTGTTAAAAGGTGCTCTTGTTCTGCTAAATTTTGTTCCCAGATGGTTGCCGATGGGTCATTTTGGTTCATTAGGAAACAAAAATATCACTTGGTTTGATTAAATGTTATTTGTAAATCGGGGCATCCTGTGCTAGTACCAGAAAAGTCTTTTTCACTTACTTGCTGTATAGTAGCAGTTGTACAGCTGCATAGTCCCACCCTTGCATCAGAATTTCTGAAAGTACTTTGACTATTGAATTGTTCTGCTCAAATGTTTTTGTTAAAGTACTCGCTTCTGATATCCCTTGTGGAATGTGCCTGTGGCACTGCAGAAAAGCAGGGCTTCCACCTACAGTTCTGTTCACACGTTTATACAGCACTACTTTCAACTTGACATCTAGATCTGATGTTCGCTTTAGGAGGGCAGTTCCTGTCGTCCTTTTTTAAATTGGGACTCTCAGCCCACTTTTCTAGAAGGCGGTACTGTTATTTAGACTCTCTCAAGTGTCAATATGCAGAGGCTACCTTGAAGAAAAAAGTTGACTTATTTTAATAACTGTGGTTTTAGAAGAGAGGCTTGGGGTTGACATCCATTTATCATCTTAATTCTGAAAGTTTGGTGCCATATTTCATGCCATGTTTTGGTGCTTATGTCTCAAGGGCACATCTTCTCCAGGCCATTCCCAAAACTCAGCAGTGCCATGGCTGCATCCTACTAGTGTGAATATGCAGGAGAAGCTGTCTTAAAGATTCAGTTACTTGTTAGTGACCTTGATTTTTGGTGATGATCTTCCTCCAGAATAACCATGACAATCTATTGATATTAATTTTTTACATTTTTGTATAGCTATTGAATTTTTCAATAAATCTGTTCTCTGTATTGTGTATTTTTAGATGCCAACTCAGTTTGTGGAGTCAGTTTTGGAAGTACATAGTAAATTTGTTCAACTTATCAACACCGTTTTGAATGGTGACCAGCACTTTATGAGTGCCCTTGACAAGGTAATTTTTCACAATATAGTAAACAACACTACACTCCAGAATATGTAATCTTTTTTTTCACCGGAGCAATAAAACAATACCCTTGAGAGAACTCTCATGGAGGTCTCTTGTTTTAAAGCAAAGAAGAAAAAAAACTAAGTAATTTAGTACTCTCAGAAACAGATCCTGCGTACAAAGGAAACAGTCACATTTCTTCCAACCATTGGTACTTGAGTTCAACCTAAAAGGATGGACAGCTTTCTCATCAAAACAGCTGTTTAAGATCCTGAAATGAAAATGGATCCCTTATCTCCAACTAATGTGAAAATAATATAGTATATTTATAATATACTGTGTCTACTAAGCAACTTTTAAACAACATCAAAACTGCCTTTTCTCTTGGCAATAATGAATTAGACTCTGATCACTGAAGTTGCCAGGTATGTTAAATAAACATTAATTTTGTATCTTGTTGCAAATTACTTGATTGTACAGAGTTGTGTTGAAACTGTTCAATTGCTCAACATGGGTAATTGCCCTGTTCTGATTACTTACCGTTTTCAAGACCGAGGTTTATATAACTGATTTGTAAAATGTGTAGCCAGTTAAGGCATTTGTTCCTAGGTCTACAATTGGCACCGTATAAATATAATGCAAGTTAGGTTGTTGTAGTAGTAGTAGTTCATTTTATAATAGCATGACTAGGCTCTCTGAAGATCAGGTGTCTGGTTTCCTCAAGAAAAGGTACATGGTATCTAATGCCTTCCACCAGTTGTTAATTTATTGGACCAGGATTATAATTTTCACATGTACAATATTTTAACTATTAAACAAAATTTTCTTCTCCCCGGTCACCAAACTCTGGACAGCTTATGTCTTAGATTTTTGTCGGGGATAAAGATATTGATTAGGATAAATATTGTATATTTGCAATATCACTTTGTTTTTCTATTTTGGGGGTATATTTTGAGCTTCTATGAGTTTTGTCCGTTTTTGTCATATCCTATATTTTCTTAATACAAGGCTTTTCAGGGGGCTTGTAGCCATGTATCAGGATGTTGCTGAACCACATGATGCACTGTGCAGAAGAGTTATAGGTTTGACCATATTCCTGCAGGACACCTCATCTGTACAGATGAGTTTTGGCATTAAGCTTCATAATGTAATATAGAAAGTTAATGGTTGTCTGTGGTGATAAATATTGCCTATATCATATGTCAATTAAGTGTTCATTGAATTTTGAAGCTTAAAATTCCATACCTACATATACAGAGTATAGACAAGGTTCCTTCCAGAGAAGGCCTCTGTAACCCCTCTCCTCCAAGGACATCATGTGATTCAGCAATGTGCTGATGTTCAACACTACATCCTTTTGGAGCCTATAAGAAAAAACGAAAAAACGTCAAACTCCTGGAAAACACTAAAAACACAGGAGTAGAGAGCTTCAGTGAAGCCCTTCAGCTTGCTTTCTTTGGAAAAGAGCTTGTGACCCAACAATCCTTGAATGTATATATAATTCAGAGGAACTGGTGTATGGTATTTTTTGGTTTTGCATACACTCAAGTTGTGTTGCAATTATTTTAATAAGACTTAAATATGAACTGCTCTTCAGAATACTAATGTTGACAACTCTGTTACTCTTCTCATCACTTATGCCCTGATCCTGAGTTATCATTTAATTCCCTTTTCTTCTATCTTGCATTCAGACTCTCTCCAGATCTCATCTTTACTATAATGTTTCAAAGATCTGCCTCTTCCGCTTCTCCCCATAATCCTTTAGATGCTGAGATACTTTTACAGTCTCCCCCTGAAGTTCAAATATATGCTCCTGACTTAAGGCTTTGCTGCTGCTGCTTGTATCTAATTTGATCTCTCTCTTCACTCCCCAGTGTGTACTCCCAGCCCAAATTATATACCGTTCTGATTTCTCATCTTATTGCTCCCTTTGTGTTCTCTCACTCTCGTGTTTGTTCATCCTGCTCCCTACTTTTTGAACACCTTTCATCCTCTCTCCTCCTTTGCATTCCTAATCAAAACAGTTCTGTGACTTTGCTTTCCCTAGCTGACTTGCTCACCTGTGCTATTTACTTCTCCCCTTTGGTCCTTCACAGTCTCACTTAATAAATATCACTGCTTACGATTTGCTCATTGTATATTATTTCACGTTATTTGTGTCAATAATTATCTCCCTCTTTCTGTCCATTTTTCTGTTTGTCTTTTTTTAGGACAGTCTTTGTCCTGAAGAACTTGGTGTCTTCATAACTCTCTGTAAATCACCACAGCAAAAGTTCAAGTATTCCTTACTATTTGTCTTTATTGTGTATTTCTACATAGGCTCTAACATCAGTAGTAAACTATAGGGAACCCAAGTCGATCTGCAAAGCGCCTGAGTTGGTAAGTAACAAATATTGTGCTGTAATAGTGATCGTAGTTTAAAACAAAAACCCAAGCCCTCAAAACAGTCATTATTAACACATGGTGATCACCAAATTAAAATAATTTTCACTTACTGAATCATCTTCAAAAGCCTTTTTTTAAAATAGGCATTTAACCTAGTGAACCCACACAAAACGTGCATGTTCTGGGCACACAATATGACGTGCCTTTGTTTCAAAATGTGGCCCTTTGTGTCTTGTTTGTGTCATTTGTAAGCTGAGCTCTGTCATGTTTTAACCCGTATTTAGTAGTTGCAGATACCTTCAAACACTGTTGTTCTCTAGCTTGACAAGTCAATTTTGTTTTGCTTTTTGTTTTTTTTACTTGAGCTGGCCAAGTATTGTGACAACTTGCTGAAGAAATCAGCCAAAGGAATGACAGAGAATGAAGTAGAGGATAAACTTACAAGTTTCATTACTGTTTTCAAATACATTGATGACAAAGACGTTTTCCAGAAGGTAACCTCCAATTTTTAGTGAATGTTAAACGAAAAATGTAATTTAGCTAAACCGTTTTACATTGGATGTTTGTGTTCACATTCTTTTTTAAAAAAACCTCACATCTGAGAAAATATTTTGCTTACTTTGTTTTGTTTCATACAGTTCTATGCCAGAATGTTGGCAAAACGATTAATTCATGGTTTATCTATGTCTATGGACTCTGAAGAAGCCATGATTAATAAACTAAAGGTAATATGAACTATCTTTCAAAATAATATAAACAGCAGCAGTAACTGTTGAAGCATGTCTTGTTTAAGAGGAGTCAGCAGAGGATGCCAAAATTAATTTAGCAATTGGTAGCTGCTGTTGCCAGTAGGTGATATGAAAAATCACAACATCATCTGTTCTGAATTCATGTATTGATACACACAAAATCCATTACCCGGAAAACCCCAAATATTATAAGTAGTTCCTTATTTTGGGTAGTTGTATAAAATGTGCCACTTGATCCATATTTCCATAATAGTAGTATCAGTCAGTGAGCAGAACTAAGGCAGTCCATTAGAAACTTTCAGTTTTGTAAGTTAGTATTGGGCAAGGACAAATTTTAGAAATAAGTTGTATAGAAAAGCAACCCTGTTAAGACGGGTAATATAATTTTACATATGAAGGCATTATTGGCTATACTATAGATGGCAGGCATTAGCAATATAGAAGTCTGTGTATCAATACTGTTTTGTGGATGTGTACAATATATTAAAGAAATATATATAAATAAATATGTGTATAATATATTAAAATAATTATGTTACCTATGAAATGTATTTAAATGTTTCATTACAGCAAGCCTGTGGTTATGAGTTTACCAGCAAGCTCCATCGAATGTATACAGACATGAGCGTTAGCGCTGATCTCAACAATAAATTCAACAACTTTATCAAAAACCAGGATGCCATTATAGATTTGGGAATTAGTTTTCAGATATATGTTCTACAGGTACTAATGAATAATTTATTGCTATTCAGTTATTGGTTTCTTGTATTTCCATAACAAGTAAACAATTTTCTAAAATCTAACTAATATGAACATTTCTCAGACTGAAATTGACAACTTATAAATTTGATATCACTATTTAACAATCCTGATGATATAAAACAGCCTATTATTCCTAGCTTTTTTGAAAGATAGTCTACCCTTTACACTGCATAATGGTAAGATAGAAACAAAGGCCTTAACAGGTTTCTTACCTAGAGCAAAGGCCTCACAACAGTATGCATTTTAGTGAGTCTTACAAGTCCTTTTCTAACTCATATGTCTTATAACTTGACTTGAACTATAGGACCAGTTCTTAAGAGGAAGATTTTGTTTAGTGTGTATGCTCCTTGGAGCTCATTTTAACATGTTAGAATGTTAATTTTTTTCTCCCCCCCACCCCCAGGCTGGCGCATGGCCTCTAACTCAGGCTCCTTCATCAACATTTGCAATTCCTCAGGAACTGGAAAAAAGTGTACAGATGGTAGGTTAGTAGTTTCTTGCAAATTTGTAGCAAATTTAATAATACTTTATTAGAATCTCAAACAAAAAGCTGGTAATTGTTATCGTGAGGCCACTGTGTCTGTTGGGTGTATACGTAAACCACAATTATTCAGGCTCCAGTTATCTGAAATTTGAATGAGTTCCCCAAATGAAAGTCTGATCTTATGAATTCCAGGTTTTCAAATTTTAGCTGTGCCCTTCTAGCTCTTCAAATAATTGAAATTTGTAGGAACATACCTTCTGAGCTCAAATGTTGATTCCTAATATTCAGGGGGAAAAGATGATCTTTTGTAATATCAAATCTTAACACATATAAGTATCTTGTCCTGTGATTCAGAGGAGCCCTTGAAAACCAAGATTCTGACTGTTCTGCATGAAAGCTCTTCTTGCACTTTTCAGAACAGTATGGATGTTTCCCCCTGTGCTCCTTGCCTTTGTCCAAAAATCTCCATCCACCCCTATTGGCATTCAGAATGCTGTATGATTGCATTTTGTCCTCCATCCTAGAAGTGGCACCATTTCAGAGGCCCTGTATTTTTATTATATTCTTGTATTCTAAATTCTAGTTACATGTACCTTGTATATATTTAAAATATACAAGATATCTATGTTGACCTGTGTCAACATGTATGTAGGTTGTGAAGCGCATAGGAAAGAAAGCATATAGAAATGAAAAATATTTTTACGTTATCAGAAAAACTGAAGTCTATACAAGTGTACACATACAATTTCAGGATATAATCTTAAATTAATGTCTAATGGAAAACATCTATATTTGCTGTAAAGTGTCCTTTTGCTACTTAATAAAAGTGTTTAAAGTTTTTTAATGAAATATTCCAATTTCAACTTTAGTATATTAAGCAATATTAAATCTTGTAGTACATCAAACAAGAAAGTATTCTCATACTATACTCATTCCACCAATCCTGGCACTGCTGGGAAGTCCCACCCCATGGCTGTTATCACTGATGCAGTTCTCTAGAAGATTCCTGGAGGTGAATATACAGCCTTTATTAGAAGGTGACTCCTCAGCATGCTTCTAGTATGCGGCTTCTGCAACAGCTTTCTCCCTCAAACCTATTAGGAGGCCCTCTTCACTACTGTTATTAGATGGGAACATTTTTATGCTCTTCCTTTTGTGTCTTTCTTCCCTCACTGGCCTTAAGAGCCACCAACAGACATACCCACCCACAAAAGGTCTCCACTGTTAGCCAATGAAAGCAGCTTTGCCTTCACCACTTGTACACGCATTCTGCTCCTTTTTCCTGTGCTGTCAACAGCTATGCCTCAGCTTGCTAAACTAGCAACGCCCCCACTCAGCAATGATTCCAAAGATGTCCAGCGAGGGCAAGACTAAGAAGGAGTCAAGTAGCCCCTACTCCACTTCTGGAATTCCTTCCGTTTTGATTCTCTTTTTAAATAATGGTCTGACCCCTTCTTCGTTGACTTGGGCTTCTGTCTACTCCCTTTTAGCATTGCCTTTCTTTTCCTGTTCCCAAGAATTTTTATTGTGCTCCAGGTTCTTGATCCCCCATGTTCCTCCGATAGTACAGTGACAGGAATTGGATATATGACTTAATAGTTACCTTACTTATGTTTTTGGTCAAAGGCAATGTTTCTCCCTACTTCCCAGGACTCTCCAGTGTAAGGTCCTGCAAGGATTCCTTTTTAATTTTTGGCCATTGTTCTTCCGGGTTTTCAAGGGCCTTCTCCTTTAGTATGCACCACACGTCTCCAGAGATTCAAAGGCAAAAATGTCTGGGGGGAAAAAAACTAAAACCTCAGAGGGTTGTAAGCTTTTGTGAGTTGATTCAGATATGGACAGTAGGTTAGTCTGAACTGAGCGCCTTACCTTAGTTGAAAATTGAAGCTCTCCAGATTTTCTTTTCTCCCTATTTCCCCAGTCCCCTGAAAATAAAAAAGCCAATAGGGAGGCTACCTGAAGCACGTTGCCCACCCCTCAAGACCTCTGATATAGAAATCTTGAATCCATTTTCAAGGAATTAGGATTCCTGTTCTACAGTCCATCTTGTGGCTTTGATCTGTCTGGTTACTTCTAGAGCCTCACTGTCTTACCTAAAAGCCTTCAGTAAAATGTAGAAACCATACTGGGAAGGTAAAACATTTGTTAAAGGTCCCTGTGATGATATATGCTATTTGAGTTCTGTGCTATGCTGTGCTCCACATATAAACAATATTTCAATTGACCATGATTCAGGCTCACTTCACAGGTATGTTCTTTGGAGGAGATCCTAGACATCACCATTGAGGAATCCTCAGATCTGAATGAGCTTGAGTTTCCTTGGGTGAACAAGGAAAAACATCCAAAAACCAGATTTAGGCAGTACTGATACTCTGCCTTTCATTCAAAGTATCTTTTCTCTCTCTTTTCAGAGCAGACCCAGAGGTTACTATTCTAGATGCTCTTTCCGGCAGTGCAGGCTTTCAAATCCCATGCTTCTGTCAAGCAACAATGAAGAGTGGTTGACTCACACCCCACTTCTGCCCATCAAGGAGAGACTAAATCTGTCTTCTTCGAGTGCTTGCACGTGTCCATTCCAATGTAGGGGTGTGTATGCCCTGAGCAATTGCTGGAATATTTTCCCCATAGTGGTATCCGTCAAATTGGCTCTACCACCCCCTGGTACTGTGCGCTAACAGTGCCAGTATAAGGGACCCTGCTGAGCTCGCACCCCTCAGTTCCTTCTTACTGGTTGCTGGAACTTCCCTCGTTGCTCGCTGGAACCGGTTCATAACGGTTGCTGGAACTTCCCTCGTTGCTTCGGCAATCTTCTCCAGTGGTTTCCTCTCATTTGTTGCGTGTGTGTATATATAGTTATAGTAGCTAGTTAGTTTGAAAGTAGTTTTAGTAATCTTTTGAAACCAGACACCTCTACACTTGTTGAAGAGGCTTGTCCACTCCCCGGTGACAAGGTATGCCTCCCTCAGTCACCAGGCTTTAAGCCGTGCTCTTCCTGTAGCAAGTCGATGCCATTGAATGACCTGCAGTCGAGTTGCCAAAATATTTAGCGGAAACTCACAGGAAGGATCGCTGTCAGATCTGCAAGGAGTTCAAGCCCCGCACCCAGAAAGACCAGGCAGCGAGACTGAAGGTCCTCCTGATGAAGGCAGCCCAGAGGCTAGCATCGGAGCCGCAATCAGACTCTGCACCGAGAACCTCTGCTTCGATGTGGAGAGCGCTTCCCGCCAATCGAGACTCTCAGCACTACTCCGCCTTGCCCAAGAAGAGGCACCACAAGCACTGAGACAAAAGTTGCTCCCTGATACCAAAAGGGAGCAGGCAAGGGGACAGGAATAGTGTGAGACTCATATCTTGCCAATCTCCCTCTCTGGCACTGATGCAGCCCCCACCATCAGCACCGCTACTGACTCTGGTTCCACATACCCCATCGAGGGATGCACCATCCTCCAGCAGGCAGCGTACCAGACAGTTCGTTGTACTGTCCACTCTGGAGGCATATGCAGCATCTAGGGACTTGCTCATGCAAGTACCAGGATCCTCTGACATCCAGGACTTGGTGTCGTCGAGTGGCAAAGAGCCCTTCCCCAGCCTCCAAATGGCACTGAAACCACTCTCCAGGGGTAAACCCCCTCTAATTGCCTCACCCCACATGTCCCCACAGAACCACTAACTGGCACCGGGAGGATTAACACCTCCATGGTCCCCTCACCTTAGCTCATCTTCCTCATCAGGGTTGGAGGTGAGGTCCTATTTTTCCCACCACTGGGAGCGCTCACGCTACTCCCCGCACCTGTCCTACAAATACTGGGATATCTAGTACAATGGTGCCTCGAACACGTGGACCATGAGGACAGGCACCGATGCAGTGGCCTTTTTGGAACCTCTGTGGGTTTCCACCAGGCCAGGGCACCATCTCAAAGCATTCTTATTCGGTAGCCTCAGAGGGTAGGGCGCTTCGGATTCCGTGCTGCAAGACACCAGACCCTGGTCTCTGCTGTTGAGCCCAGTACTGAGCCTGGTACCAAGATGCTGGAGCATGTCGCTCAGGTCACTGCTGACACAGAGGAAAGAGCAGAGTCCTTACCCGCCTCCCCCTCTTCTTCCCCAGATGATACCCTGGTAGCCACCAGTGCATCTCCACCCCAGGATGACCACAAAGCCCACCAGGACTTATTAAAGCAGTGGCCTTGAATTTGGGCATGCAGGCGGAGGTGGTGGAAGAGATCACACTTGGCCTTCTGGACGTTTTGGCAGTGGCAGGCCCCTTAGGAGTGGTTCTTCCCCTCAATGAGGCGATCATGAAGCCCGTTAAGGCTCTCTGGCAGATCCCCGCTTCTCTCCCGTCTACAGCTAAACGGGTGGAGGAAAAATATTTTGTACCTGCTAAGGGCTGCAAATTCCTATTCTCTCCCCCTTCTCCCGGGTCCTTAGTGGTGGTAGCCGCTAATGATAGGGACCATCAAGGTCTAGCGGGGCACAGACCTAAGGCGAAGGGTCCCCAAAAGCTGGACTTGTTTGGCAGTAAAGCCTGCTCCACAGGGAGAGTGCAGCTCTGCATAGCAAACTAGTAAGCCTTGCTAGGTCACTATATAATTTTGCCTTGTGGGAAGCAATGCAAAAATTTAAGGTTCCCCAGGGTGCCAGGCAGGAGTTCTCTTCCCACGTAGACAAAGAGAAGACACTGGCCCGGGCCTCCCTGCAGGCAGTCTTAGACGCCGCTGATTCCACGGCCAGATCAATGGCCACGGCTGTCACCATGTGCAGAAGCTCGTGATTACAATCCTCTCGGTTTCCTTAGGAAATGCAGCAGACGCTCCAGGACCTTCCATTTGAAGCAAACAGATGCTAAGCTGTAGATGCTTTATTGCCCTAAAGACTGTAAGGCAACTTTGAAGTCTCAGGGCCTGTATATTCACCTGCAGCATCTAGAAGGCATTATAGGCCCCAGCAGTCTGGGCATTTCTACTCTCAACTGCCCAGACACCTCCAGAGGAGGAGAAAGAACAAGGCATTCATGCTGTTGCAGTCTGTCCCTTTGAAGCACCCTTCATTTCAGGATCCAGTTACCTCTATTTTTCCCAACTGTCTGTTCCATTTCCTCAGCGCCTGGAACCACATTACCTCGGACCTCTGGGTCCTAAACACAGAAGAAATTGGGTAAACCCTCCAATTTTTGTCAACCCCACCTTCCCACCCACCCTCGAAAGCCGGGGCGCGAAAAGCCGAAAGCCGAATCCCGAAAGCCGATCCCGAAAGCCGGGGCGCGTGCAGGCGGGGGGGAACTCAGACCGATCCTAGATCTGTGATAGCTCAACTACTGTCTCAAGAAGTTGAAGTCCTGCATGGTCTCCTTGACCTTCTTCATCCCTTCACTGAATCCAGGGGACTGTTATACCACCCTCAACTTGAAAGACACACACTTGCACATATCAATTTTCCAAGGACACAAGAGGTTTCTAAGATTTGTTGCAAACCAGACCCATTACCAATTCATGATTCTGCCATTTGGCCTATCAGCTCCCCATGGGTCTTCACCAAGTGTATGGTAGTAGTAGTGACTTTTCTCAGAAAAAGGGGAGTTCACATTTTCCTGTATCTCGGTGATTGACTAATCAAGGGTCAGGCCAGAATTCAGGGGGAGCCCGACATAGATCTCGTACATTCGACCTACCCGACTTTGGGGCTATTAATAAATGACCAGAAGTCTATTTTTATCCCCATCAAACAAATAGAGTTCATCGGGGCAGTTCTTGACTATTTGCAGGCAAAGGCCATGCTCCAGGAGGACCCCTTCTCAACTTTGATAAGCTGCCTTCTGGCACATCCGATCATCTCACCTACCAGGTGCACAGAACCAGATCTCAGATCGCCTCAGCTGGTCCTTCTCTCCTCACCATGAGTGGTCCCTTCTCCTGGATATCACAATGGACATCTTCCAAAAGTGGGGTAGTTCCCATATACACTTGTTTGCAACCCATGACAACAGGAAATGCCAGCAGTTCTTTTCCTTGAGGGGACCTAGCCCTGGGTCTATTATGGATGTCTTCCTGTTAGCATGGATAACTTGCCTGTTTTATCCTTTCACTCTTCTTCCCCATCCCTTCCCCAGTTAATTAACAAGGTTCTGTCGAAGATCAAGCAAGACCAAACATGAATCATCTTTATGGCCCGGACAGCACTAAGGTTCATCACCCTCCTAAACCTTTCAGTGAAGGTCCTAATCTAGCTTCCACTGCTGGATTAATCACAAAGGACCATGGCCAGCTGCTCCACCTGAACCTCAGCTCTCTTCATTGATGGCCTGGAACCTTCATGGCTGAACTCTGAAGAGCAGGCTTGCTCAGAGCAGGTTCGTAAAGTCCTACTGGGCAGCAGAAAAACCTTCCACTAGGGCGACATACCTGGCGAAGTGGAAATGATTCTCCATCTGGTCTTCTAAGCCTGGTGTTCTACCTAAGCAGTCCTCATTGCAGCTTGTTCTGGAATATCTCCTACTTTTGCAGCAGCAAGCCCTAGCTTTTTCTTCAATCAAGGTCCACATGGCAGCTAATTCAGTCTTTCATCTGAAGGTCGACAGTAGGTCAGTTTTCTCTCACAAGATGATAATTTGTTTTCTCAAAAGGATGGAGACCGTGTTCCCTCAGATAAAGGAGCTCATATCTTTCCCCCCCTCCCGCCCCCGAACATAAACCTTGTCTCATCAAAACTGATGAGCCTGTCCTTTGAGCCCTGAGCAACACACTCACTGTTGCACCGTGCTTGGAAGGTGGCCTTTTTGGTGGCCATTACATCAATCAATCAGGAGAGTTTCAGAGATCCGAGCCCTCACCTCGGACCCCTGTATACAGTTTTCTTCAAATATAAAGTGAAGCTACACCTGCATCAAAAGTTCCTCCCAAAAGTGTTTTCTCAATTCCACTGCAACCAACCAATTTTCCTACCAGTATTCTATCCTAAGCTGCATGCAGATAGGGAGGAATGTCTTCATTCCTTGGATGTCAGACGAGCTCTGGCATTTTATATTCAGAGGACCAAATCGTTCCGCAGATAACTGCAGCTCTCCTTAGCTGTAGCAGAGAGAATGAAAGGGCTTCCCTCTCTGCTCAGAGGATTTTGTCTCAGATCACATCATGTATCCAGGCATGTTATGACCTTGCAGGGGCTCTCCCTCTGCCAAACCTGATCGCTCATTCCACAAGATCTCAGGCCTCTTCAGCGACTTTCCTGGATTAAGTTCCTGTTCACCATATCTGCAGGGCTGGGACCTGGTCCTCGGTGCACACGTTCTCAGCATTGCATGCTATCACTCAAGAAGCCAGAGATGAGGCCTACTTTGGTCACACAGTGTTGCAGTCTGCTTGTCCTTAAGCTCCAAGCCCACCTCCAGTGCACCTACCTGTGAGTCAACTACACTGGAATTGACATGTGAAAACACTTGGGGGGGAAAAAATGGTTACTGACCTTTTGTAACTGTTCTTCGAGATGTGTTGCACATGTTCATTCCAAGGCCCACCCAGCATCTCCTATCTTGAAGTGGTTGGTAAAAAGCAACTGAAGGGCGCGGGCTCATCAGGGCCCGTTATACCAGCCCTATGAGAGCACACCAGGGGGCGCTAGAGCTGACCCAACAGATACCACCAAGGAAAAAATTCTGGCAACTGTGTCGGGGTGTGCACACACCTACATTGGAATGGACATGTGCAACACATCTCGAAGAACAACAGTTACAAAAGGTCAGTAACTGTTTTTGGTTTTTACTGGCCCAGATGAAAATCAGGACCAATGCTTTGTGATTGTCAAAGGGCTACATCATTGAACTTGTCTCCTTCTGACTAGATTCATTTCAGCCTCTCAAAGGATACAATAAAGTTTACCTCCTTATTCCAGTCTATATGGCTGATTTCACATTCATTTGTTTTGCTATTGAGAGACTTATATTATTAGTACATTGTTCTATCCTTTGATCTTTTCTTAGCTCTAAAAGTCTTCTAAAAATTCTGTTGATAATGGTGCCAGCTTCAGTGTGTGGGGGGAAATCCTTGTTTTTCATAGTTTGAACAACCTGCTTATGAGATCTCCTTTCTTCCAGCATACTTATGGACAAGTGCTCTCTCTTCTTCCAGACCATGGGTTTATGGTGCACTGTAAGAGCTCTTACTTTCCTGGGACATGGTCCTCCTAGGCACTCAACTTCACATTCACCTCAGCAAGGTGGTTCTCAGAGGTCCCACAAACTAAACGGTTCAGTACAACCTGGTCATAACCATGTGTTAGATTCTGTATCTTCTATGCATTCTGGTATCCTATCAACCCATCCTTAATTCTCCCTCTCTCCAGGCTTTGTTTTGGTATGAGACTGCTAAGGAGAGACCATATACCTGCATACCACCATTCCAACACAAGTAATTCATTTCCGCATATGGTGGAAGAGCTCCCAAGAGCTTGCACGAAGGGAAGCCTGTTTCTGACGTGATCGTGATCTTCATGAATGCAAGCTGAGAGGGGCTGGGTTAGTCACCTGGCTTCCTCGTGTACCATGTACAAGAGGGAGGCTCCGTACAGTAGCAGCTGACTGGAATTCTGGGCCACTAGGTTTATCCTGAAGAAATTTGTTTTTTTCTGGGAATCAGAATGGTCCTTGTGGAATGCTGTAACTAGTCAGCCATTACCTTCACTATCAGACAAAGGCATTCAGCTTCTGAAGAAAGGTGCTTCATGGGGGTTCTGACGTAGGCCTAAAGGAAGATGATAGAAGATCAACTGTGTATGGGAGTGTCTCTGGACTAATTGATGAACAGGCAGGCAGGTTTTCTTCAAGATCTTAGAGCTCTGGAACTTCTCAAAAATATACTTTATTTGCATCTTATAACAGCAGTTTTAATGTGTACTGCTTCAGGCATTGGGAGAAGGCAATCTGGAAAATAGACATCTTCTCCTTTAAAGTGTTCAAGCGTGCTCTTCTATACATTCCTCCTCTGTTATTATTAAAAGTCATTGCCAAGAGAAGTCGGATTGGGCCAAACTGACCCAAGGCAAAACTGTCTTTTTTTGGCCTGTCTCAAGGAGAAGTCCCTGAAACCTGCTTAAGTTCTTCCCATAGCCAAAGAACATCCTGACCACAGGGTCCTACCAAACTCCTGAACCTTAGCTTCTTGTCCCTTTCAGCTGGGAAATGAGAGGCTGAGACTTCTGGACTTTTGCTGGGCAGTATCCTGACAAGAAATAAAATATTAGAACTAAGACTTACCAATGGGTATGATCCATATTTGAAGCCTGGCATCAGCTGTAACAAAGGTTCAGTCAAGGGACTGCCTTTATATTTATCTGTTTTTTGAGAAAAGGTTCCAGCAAAATTTCAGGTTTAGATGGTGGCACTAGGAGCTTGGAGGATCTGTAAGGGAAAATCTACTGCAGTCTCACCCCTGTATTTCTAGATTTCTTCATGCAGTCGAAAGGATTGGACTACCTTTATGCTGTCCCATACACAGTCTGGTTTTGCAAGCCTTGTTGCAACTTCTGTTTGAGCTTTTTGGGGACTGCTAACTTTATCCACAGCATCAAACTAACTTCTCTTGTTACTTTTAGCTCACAGGAAAAATGAATTTGAAGATATATCTGTTAAGGAACCTCTCTCATGCAGTCCATTCCTTACAAAGGGGTCCTGTGAACCTCTCTGGAATGTGTAGTCCCCATGAATTTAGTTTTTCACATCAGTCAAGATATTTCATTTCCTTCCTTGATCGCTCCATCATTCTCTTCCTTACAATTTACTAATTCCCAGCAGTGCCAGGATTGGTGGATTGCATATGGTGTGAGAATGGGACAATTTGTTCCTTACCTGTAAATTGGTTTTCTCATATATAACAATCCACCAATCCTTTATTCCCTTCTTAAAGTTACTGTTTGTTGTTGATAGGAAATTACTGTTAGATGTGGATGCTTAAGCTTTAGAAGAATCTACTGCTAATATGAAGTACCCACTGCCTATTTAGACTGGGAACTGGATTCCAAGAATCTTCTAGAGAGCCACCTCAGTTACAAGAGCCATGCTCAAGACTTCCCAGCAATGCCAGGATTGGCAAATTGTGTATATAAATGAAGACCAATTTACAGGTGAGGAACAAAATTGTCCAATAATACTGGGAAGATACTATTAAGGACTTTTTTTTTTTTAAAAGGAAAAGAGGAGCCATTCGTTTTGTTCATTTCTAAGTGAACATCTTTGTATCCTTGGACCTCTTGTCTTGTGTATATTTTCTGTGTGTGGCTTTGTAATATGAGCATGATAAATCTATATTGAAATGTCTTAAAATAGTCGCACCAAAAATCAGTTTCCAGCGCAATGAATGTGACACCTTACAGAAGCACTAAAACGTGTGTAAAAACGTAAAGGAGGAAGAAATGAACAAGATTATTACTGTGTTGAACAATGTTGTCTAAGGTTTTTCAAGAGCCCAATGATTTTAGGTGCTTCAGTTTTGGGGTGTCTGGTTTGATGTGCCTTAAAAAGGAGACTACTTTTCAAGTGGTGGGTATTCAGCACTTCATGAAAATCAGAAACCTTCAAAGTTCAGGGAGGACATCCAGAAATTGATGCACCCGGAGTCACTACTCATTTTTAATAATCTTGGCAATTAGATCTTGATAACTCAGTTGTGGCAGATCTGAGGTCATATTACTCTCTAAAAACATCAGAATAGTAGTGAAATTTGCTTGTACTTTAACCTTGTTTCCAGAGACACCTCTGAAAACTGGGATGGAGTGGGTGTGGTTGCATGATCTGCGCTTGGTGATGGTTAGTCCTGCTCAATTGTTAGCCTACTAGAAAGAAATTAGGCCCTTACTTTTGTGGGTTTGATAAAAGCTAATCTGCTTACATAGTGCCTTCGTTGGCTCATCAATACTAAGCACATGTCTAGAAAAACACATTAGCAGCAGATGTAATGATATAAAATGTAAGTAGTGAAGGATAGAGGAAACCGGATTGCAAAGTGTTTCCTGCTTTCCAGGAAAAAAAACAACCTAAAAAGTAACATATTTAAAAAGAGTTAAAACCAATTCTTTTTTATAACATGTTTAAAAACATTTGACAGGGTTCTTTAAATAACTTTAAAATGTTGGGCCATTTGGACTAAATATCACTCATAGAAATACTCTTAAAAGTGCCTACTTCAAGAGGATGTAGGCTTCAGTTACGTTAGGGAATTATTCCGAAATACAGACTGTGCTCATATCTTGTTCTTCCTTTTTATTGCCTCTTATGGAAAATTGTAGCGATCCTGTGCTTTGAAAATTATTAATTGGATTGTGACTGTGATGTTGAAATTTAATTTTTAACTGTTTGCAAAGTGAAACAATACTAATATGATCCACACAGGCTGGCCAATGCCACCGTAAAGGGGAATTCAATCCACCTTTGATGCTTTTGAAGGACACTCTTTGCTTTTTAAGGGTAGTATATCTCTGTGGCTCGCTGGACCCCTGTTGTGAATAATAATGAGGGGATTATCTGATGGCCATGTTGCTACTAGATATCGTCCTCTTTTTTTTTTCTTTCCTTTGCAGATGTACAGAATTAAATATTAGCTACAGCTTTTACTTGTATTTCTGACTTTATTGTGCCATTTAGAGTTGTGTTAATCAAAATATGGTGCATTCTGCTTTTGACTTTATTTAGTCAGTAGAGTCTTACAACTAATTGAGCTTACTTCAGGAAGATACAAAATCTCTATAGATCTAGCTCAAAACGGCTTCAAAGAAATCATTAAGAGAAAATAATTGTTTTTCTTCTGAGCTTTTTATTCTTTTGTAATCTCTGGCTGTCAGTGGGCTATGCTCTGAGAAGTCGTCACCCCTGTGGTTGGGGAATTAAATAAAAGCTGCTTTTTGAGGTCTTTCTAATAATAACTCTTCTTTAAGCATCCACTTCCTTTAATTTATTAAAATAAATATGTATGGAGGAAATAGGTAAAATAAAAATGGGTACGTATTTGTAGTGTACAATAAATTTCTGAAATTAGAATAAATTTAATCTAAAATAAATTAATTGTATGGAACTTCCTTGATTATCTGACTCTCCAGACCTCTTAATTTGTGTTGAAAATCCGTTGTTTGTTCAAATTTTCATACCTGAGAAATTTAAAACACTAATGTAGTTTGCTTACTCATGATACACATGATGTAATAGTCAGGTTAGTACATAATGTTATGGTACATTTCCTGAATTATCTTTTACATTTCTTTATTGATGCAAGTTATTCTGAGAGATGTTAATCTAGATTATTTCCATATTTTTGCAGCACCATAGATAATGTGTATATATCATAATATGTAATAATTATATATGATTTGCTTTAATAGCAACATCCATCAAAACAGCTAGATCTAGCTAAATTATACCAAAACACAATTGAAGTGGGTTTTCTAATTTGATTGAAACAGTGAATCAAAATTAGTGTATGAAGGATTATGATTGCATCAAAGGAAAGGTTACAAATATAATTGTACTGTGCATATGATGATAGAAGCAACAATGTAACAACCGTAATACTAGTAATGTACTTTTAATACCCTAATTAATACTATAATAATCGTACAATATTTTAATAATTGTTATACAAATTTTATCAATTTATTCTTTTGGGATCGATATTGACAACACTTGTATTTGAACAATACTGAGCTACAGCATTGATTGTTAATTCATATGATGATTTCTTGATGTCATCTCTGACATATTCAGTCTCTAAAGTCTTAGGTTTCAAATTATAATATATAGATTTAAACATGTTTGGCTAAGACATTTTGGTCAAAACTAAAAGTTCAAATTTTTCAACTTACACCTTGTAAATATTTGAAGAAATACTGTGTAGTATTTTTAAATGTGTAGGTACAAAATATTGAATATTAAATTAGTATTTCTTCTCTACTAACTATGGTAGTAATGTGACAGTGAATTATTAAGGCTATAAATAGTTATAAGTGATATAACTGAAGATGACTTTTGTTTTACAGTTTGAATTATTTTACAGTCAGCACTTCAGTGGGAGGAAACTTACTTGGTTACATTATCTCTGTACAGGTAAAATAAATGCATATTTCTGGTGTGTTGAAAACTTACAAAATAGCACATGCTTCACATAACAGGCAATAAATAATTTTCTGTTCTACATATATATAAACTCCTTTCCAATTTGAAACAGTTTTTTATAAAGCCATGTGTCTTTTTTTTACATTCATAGTATATTAACATGGTTTTGCCCTTACTGAAGCAGCATTTCTTAATTAATCTTTTATAATCTACATTTTATGCATATAATTAATTACATCCAATTATTGGTTTAAAAAAAAAACATTGATGTACATTGTAGGCTTTAAAAGCCATGGCAGAACTTCTGGGTTATTATCCAATGAGCTGACCTTCAACCAGTTAATTGTTCTGTACTGCTTGACTGCTTGGGTGGCCTTTTAGCTTAACATGAGTACACAGAAGTTTTAAGTGAGACTAGTTTAAGTTATATTGCCAACTACCATTTTAAAAAAATTAATAATAAGTTGGCTTCCCTGGCCTGTTGCATGAGGTTCCACTCTGTGATTCACAACTAGGAGGAAGCTGGAGATGAGGGGGTTGGGCTACAGGCTGCCCCGGGGTTGCAGTGGGGAGTGAGGACTCCCCCCAGCCCTCTCTCACCGCAGCAGCTTGGGGCTGGGTGAGAGGTGCCTCTCCCCAGCCACGGCAGCTCTGGCTGGGCTGGGCCAGGGTAGGGGCTCCTCTCCCCAGTTACAGCAGCTCCAGGGGAGGGCCGGGCCAGGCCAGGGAAGGGGTGCCTCTCCCTTCCTGCATGGCCCTTGATAGCCTGCTGCGTGGCCACGCAACTTAAAGGGAACTTATTATCCTTTAGTTCCGTGAGCCATAAAATTGATGATTTTACTTTTTTCCCTGCTCGTTCTAAATTATATAAATTATATTACTTTGATTTGTAGCATTAATTAAGCCATGATTTACTATCAATCACTTGCGTTATATTTCCAATAGTTCAGTAAACCGGTCCTTAATAATTGAGCACCATAGCCTATTTTTTAAAGGTGAATGATAAAGTCAGAGTAGCACACAGCAGTGCATTGCATATTCAAATGAATGCACTGGCATGACAACTGAGGATCCCCATTAGTCTAGTTCTACCCTACCCCACCCCACCCCACGCCCCACCCCCACAAGTTCTCTCCGGTGCTTATTTTTTTCAAGGGAAATGTAAAGAAACTATAATATTCAGAAAACTCCCTTTGTAGAAAATTCTTTTTCCATTGTGCATCCTTACTTAAGACAGTGTTAACAGCAATTTTAACATTGTAATGCACTGAAATTATTTGGGATTTACTTTCTTCTTTACTATAAATGAACTTCTGCCCTGTCCAAGTGCAATATTAGCAGGCTTCACTTCATCTCTCAAACATGTTGCATACCTATAGCATACTGAATTTTTAATTTAAAAGTCCATTAATCTGTTTGCATACACACATACAAAAATGACTACACAAACAGGGTGTACACTACACACATAGCTAGATTAAAACCCGTGCAAATCCCTGATCTGTATGCACATCTGTAGTAGTGTGTGTCCAGGACTGCACATGCAGCTTTTAATATTCAAGTCTTATATGACTTTACAACATAATTGCAAACTTATTATTCCAGTTTATGAAACTATTATTATTATTATTATTATTACTACTACAGGTGAAGTAAAAATGAACTATTTGTGTAAACCTTATGTAGCCATGGTCACAACATACCAAATGGCAGTACTGCTTGCCTTCAACAACAGTGAAACTGTCAGTTATAAAGAGCTTCAGGATAGCACACAGATGAATGAGAAGGAACTGACAAAAACCATCAAATCGTTACTTGATGTCAAAATGATCAACCATGACTTAGACAAGGTACGTTGTAATGTCACAAAGAGAATGTGTAACATTTCCAGTCATGGTTTGTTTCTGTTTTCTCATGATTGTTTGTTTTGTTTTGTTCTTAAAAAAAAGTGTTTGCTCTTCACTTAGGTCCGTGTTATTTTCCCCTATGCCTGTTCTCAGATCCCTGTGGGAAAGGCATTAGCACCCACCTCTGGATGGAATAGCCAGTGGGGAGGATAGACGAACAGACATGCTATCCAAATTCCTCACACTGGCTGTACACCAGCAGGGTCTGCTGAAAAGGTAATACAGCTGAGGCAGTATTCTCTTTTCTGCTGAGCCCCTTTTGTGTGCGAAACCTTCCCTTTAGGGCTTCAGAGGCAATAACTATCAGTGAAAACTCTAAGCATAGCTCCACTAGAGCCAGGCTGATTTTGGAGTAAAGAAGAGTTGTTATGGCCTGGGACGGAGGCAGTGCAAAGGCACTGACCAGATGCTGGAACCAAACCACTTGTTCAGTATTATCTCTTAAAGTCTTAGAATAAAGTGGCCCATGAAATAAAAAGTTTTTTTAGTTGAAGGTACCAAAAGGCTTGCAAAAAATAGGTAGCATATATGAGAGAAATGCTCTATTTACTACCTGATATGTCTTCTGTCAGGGGATTGTGTTCTATCCTTATGGGGCTGGACGAGATCATCTAATGCAGCGGTTCTCAACCTGAGGTCCGAGGACCCCTTGGGGAGGGGAAGCTGCGAAAAGCTTTCAGGAGGTTCACCAAGCAGGGCTAAGGTTAGACTTGCTGGGGCCCAGGGCAGAAAGCTGAAGTCCCATTGCATGGGGCTGAAGCATGGGGCTCTGAGCCTTTCCACCTGGGACTGGAGCCAAAGCCTGAGTAACCTAGCTTTCTGGGGGCCCCTGCAGCATGGAGCCCCAGGCAATTGCACTGCTTGCTACCCTCTAATGCCAGTCCTGGCTTTTATATGCAGAAAACTAGCTGTTGTGGCACAGGTGGGCCATGGAGTTTTTATAGCATGTTGGGGGGGAGCCTCAGAAAGAAAAAGGTAGAGAACCTCTGATCTAATGGGTCTTTTCTATCTCTGACTTTCATGTATAATACTTTTCATAATTTTCTGGTCTGGAACCTCAAATTGATACTTTATGCCCACTAACTAAAAAGATCTCTTTTTAACATCACTTCTGACTGGAAGGGGAGTACAATAGCTTTGTTTTTTTCCTTCTTGATATGTTAACTTTTGTATGCATCTGTCCTTTAGCTAGAGCTTTGGCTCCAGAACCGCATGCAGGTCAATATGCAGCTCCTTGCATAGGCGCTGACTCTGAGGCTGGAGCTACAGACATTAACTTTCCAATGTGCCAAGGGGTGCTCACTGCTCAACCCCCTGCTCTGCCCTGGGCCCTGCCCATGCCTTCCCCCAAGGTCCCTGCCCCTTCCCCCGGGCCTGCCATGCACTCACTGCTTCCCCCTCATCTTTCCCGCTCCCCGCCCCGCACATGCGAAACAGCTGATTGCAGCAGGCAGGAGGTGCTGACTGGCAGCTCTGCTGGTGGGCTGGAGCGGGGGGAGCTAATGGGGGACTGCTGATGTATTACTGTGGCTCTTTGGAAATATACATTGGTAAATTCTGGTTCATTCTCAGGCTCAGGTTGGCCACCCCTGAGCTAGAGTGTTCATGTACCAAAACACCTATACGAATTATGTCTTCCTTTCACGCCACCCAACAATGAGAAAGCTGAGCTGTGCACATTCTATCAGCGTACTTATTATTACATAAGTTGGTGAACTCCAGGGTGCTAAAATAGTGAAATGCACTTACTTCTGTTTTGCAAGTGGTTTACCAATATCTGAACCACACAGCAGCTAGGAAAGAAAATGCAAAGCACAACATATGTTACATACCATACTTCCTTTCTGTTCAAGTTCAGAAAGACGGGAAATTAACTTTTTTCCCCCTTGGTGATCGATTCACTGGTTCATTCGAATAATTTTCTTCCTAGTGGCTGTTTGGCCTAGATTGTATTTTTGTTCTGATTTATACTTGGCATAATTGTGCTTAAACTGTTAAGTTTTTGATATGCTATATTGCTTGTAACTGCTGATCCTTAACCCTTAATGTATTGTCTACACTGTGCCTCAGTGGCAAAAAATATTAATTTAATAAGCTAGATTTCTTGTAGAATGTGAAATTAAAGTTGCTACCTAAGCATGTCATTCAATTAAATATTGACTTCCTGTGTTCTAAATACTGGCATGTGAACCAGCCAGTATGTAGGCAGTATTCCAAAGTACTCTATGAAGGAGCCCAGTAACTTGCCATTTTACTGTGGTTGGAGAATTGGTAGTACTTGTACAGATTACTTGATTGGAAACTGGTAAAGAAGATAGGTGCTCAAGCTACATGTCATCCTGCTGGCCAGTTTAGAGTGTCATTGTCTTCAGAGCACAGTGAACAGCTAGCATGGCTATCGGGCATGGAGGGGATAAAAACAGACACGTTTTTTGGAAAGAGCAACGATTAGAATGATGGGAGGACCCATAGTTGGATCACCATGTACACTACAACTATAAAAATTTTGTAGGTGTTAATTTCTTTATTGTTCAAGCAAACCATGCAATGTATAGAATGACTGACTGTGGAAAATGCAGCAGTCTCCCCAAAACTCTTCTATAGATAAATGGAAATCCTAGTCTCCTCTCTTGGCTTAAATGCACTGTGTGTTCTCAAAAAAGTCTCTCCAAATTGTATTTTAGAAATACTAAAACAACTAGTTTCAGTAATAGAAAAAAATTGCTTTCATTGTTTGAACTGATTAACACGGTTTATATATGGCAGTGTTCTTTCTGTTCATTTTGGTTCTAAAATAAGCTGATTTTACAGCCCAAATAAGCTGTAGCATGAGAAAAGTTGAACTTCATTCAACTGGATCTTTAGATTTCCAGAACTTTAATAAGTTGCAGTCGACTTCTGACCGTGCATATGAGAGTCCTCTTTAGGTGTGTTAATTTTCCCCATAAACTGTTAGCCGCCTTAAAAAATGCGTATGCTGCTTATGCTTTTTGGCAACATTTGTGTATTTTAACATTCATAAATGTGTTTTTTTTTTTATTGCAGGAAGATATAGAAGCAGAGTCTACTTTTTCATTAAATATGAACTTCAGCAGTAAACGAACAAAATTTAAAATTACCACATCAATGCAGAAAGACACACCACAGGCAAGTATTTTTCAACATCAATAAAAGTCAACAGTTTAATAAAAGCGTTATTTAAAACTGACTTAGTCTAAGGACTTGACTACACTTGCAAGTTAGAGCGCATTAAAGCGGCCCCAGAGTGCCCTAGCTCACTACCCGTCCACACTGGCAAGGCACATAGAGTGCTCTGACTCCACGGCTAGAGCGCTCCCGGTACTCCACCTCGGCGAGAAGATTAATGCTTGGTGCGCCTTGGCTGAAACGCCTGGGCGTCGGTGTGAACCAGGTGTTGCATTACTGCGCTCTGATCAGCCTCCAGAAATGTCCCATAATCCCCTTAAGTCAAGTGGCCACTCTTGTCATTGCTTTGGAATTGCCGCAGGAATGCAGATATGTCCTCTGAGAGCTCCGTTTCTGACAGCCGGCTGCTTATCTGCTCTGAGACAAAGCAACCATTAGTGTGGAATGCTGTTGCGGGAGGGGGTCTGCTGCTGTCTGAACTTACAGGACAGCATGCTGACATGCTCTCAGCCCCCCAAAAACCCACTCTCTTCCCCCACATACACACAAAACGCTCCCTGCCACACTCCATGCCCCTCTTGCCCCCATTTGAAAAGCACGTTGCAGTCACTTGCATGCTGGGATAGCTGCACCACTCCCAATGCCACTGCAAGTACCACAAATGTGGCCACGCCAGTGCGCTTGAAGATGTCAGTGTGGACAGACTGCAGCGCTTTCCCTACTGCGCTCTCCAAAGGCTGGTTTAACTCAAAGCACTCTACATTTGCAAGTGTAGCCATGCCCTTAATTAATGTAAGTCTGGTGTAAACAGATCCAAGTGTATCTACAAAGGGGTTTAAACAAAATCCATTAAAAATATTTTAGTTAAACCAGTGCAAGGTTTGTGTGGACATAAAGCTTTACAGAGGGAAAGAAGGATGACTGGGGCTGGCAGAAGAGCTTGGGACAGAAAATGATGAAGGGGGGGGGAAACAGTCTCCTCTTGTCCCCTGGGGAATTGACTGCCCTTTCATCAGCAGTTTGTGGCCAGAGGACCACTTACTATTGGGGGGGGAAAAACTAATTTGGAATCCCAATTTATTATAAAGTCGAACATGGTTACTGGAAAGGGCAGCTAGGTTCATGGGTGATAGGAGAAGGGAGGTGAGGTTCTGAGTCCCAAGACTGAAGAAGGAAAGAGATAATTTTTTAAAAAATTCAAGTGTCAATCAAATATTTTTAAGATAGTGTAAAAAAAAAAAAAAAAAAGTCAGTATAAACTTTCCCCTGTTTTTTCTTTACCAGGGACTCTGTTTTCCGGTGGAAAAAATTACCCCAGAAGTTGAATTTAGAATCATGACCCATGTTCTGATACGAATAAGCTCCCATGAGATGTGTGTTAGTAAGCTATAGGTGCACTTCTCAGGTGATTGGGTGAAAGCGTTCATGCCTCACAGTCCATCTAAAGCAAGAACCATTAGCCCACCAATTCACTCCTTGATGTGTTTTATTGCTATAACAATGTTCAGAGATTTAGCTAATTCAGATACTGCTAATAAAAATATTCTAGCCTTCTGCAAGAGCCGTCTTATTCCCCAGACTCAGATATTGTATATACCGGGATAGTGTTGACAAACCAAAAAGGCTGCACCTCTTTGCCCCTTCTGAGAAAACTTGCTAGTTAACATTCTCCAAAGTCCATCAGTTGCCACAATTATTGTCCTTATTTACAGATGGAAAAGGGAGATAGCTTTGTCTAGTATATATCAGGAGGGCTTCGTGATCTTCAGTCAATCCATAACTTGAGTAGAGCTAAATTTTAATTTATCAGTCATAGATAGACAAGAGGCACTTAATGAAAGCTATCCTTATATCTAGTCATAATTCAAGACATTGGTTAATTGTGGAAGGTTTTTGTCTTTTTGAAAAACTTAGAACTAAAGTATGAATTCTATGCTAATGTTTTTCCATTTATCAACTATTGAAGTGTATCTATATCTGTTATATTAATGAAAGAAATCTATAGTTATACAGACTAATACTGTAACACATTTGTTATTGTTTAATACCCTTAACTTGTTTGTCTTCATTAAAGGTAGTATCCCCTACTTGAAATACATTATATTATAATAAATGGTAGGATATCTGGCTTTGTTCGAAAGAACAAACCCAAGAAATTGTGGAATCTCTATTTTGAGTTATGTATATAATCAAATTTGAAGTTGTGAGCATGAGGGTACAGTCTAGCTCTGGTCTTAGCCTTCCATGTCCTTCTAAGGCAGCTATTTTTTTGTTAGTCCTTTTTAAACAAAAGTATCTTAGAACCTAATCACAACCCTGAAAGGATTACTTAGTTTGACCCTTTTTAAAACATCAGAACTCAGAAACCTGTATCAGAATGTCTTTCCTTACCTTTACTACTGCTAGAAAAAGGAGATAAATATGGACTT
The DNA here is from genome assembly GCF_965140295.1 of Lepidochelys olivacea. NCBI lineage: Eukaryota > Metazoa > Chordata > Testudines > Cheloniidae > Lepidochelys > Lepidochelys olivacea. The sequence goes on along the minus strand of NC_140412.1, from coordinate 243,343,267 downwards.
GCAAAGATTTCAAAAGTGCCTGTTTTCATCAGACTGAATGTTTTATGTTTCAAAACCATTCTTGAAACTATTTAAAACTACAGAACTGTGAAGAATGGGTTTCACTAACTTAAATTGAAGTACCAAGTATTCAGTTGTTCTGTGGATGCAGAATCTACTTCCCCTGCTCCTAGTCACAGAATTGTATTCCAGAAAGTAAACTTTAATTTTTTAAAAATTGCTTCTAACCCTCATGGCTCTGAAGATTAAGCTTGAAATTGTGAGCAAGGTGTGAATTAGTATACTGTGTGATGTTGTCTTGAGTGAACAGCATGGAACAATAGTTCTGAGAGGTGTGAACTATTCTATTCATTTCAATATGTTTCAGCTCTCAAGATAAAAATGTTGGTGTTTTATGGTGTCTGCTACTTCACTGCTGATCACTCTTGTAGAAATATGCAACTAATGTGTTTATCCCACGATTTCAGTTTGATTTCCACACCTCCTAAAATGTCCGAAGATCTAACAGCTTCCAGCATATCTTTTTCCCTTGCTGACTTCCGCAGTGTTGTTGCATTGTTAATACAGAAATCTAAGACACACTGGAAATAGATAATACAGAAACAACATGCAATTACTATGTGTGCTCCAGTATTTATTTTTATATTATTCATATTCTTATTTATTAAAATACATTTTTAAATTGAAATAAAACTGTTATAGAAATCCCAGTCTGCCAGTATCAGAGAAGCCACAGACCTTATTACAGGCCCTGTTCAGTTGCCATTTGCTTCAGAGTATATGCAACTGTGTATATAGAGCCTTTAGAAAAGCCCGTTCAAAATCAACACCACCTCTAAACTTTTCAGAAATAACTCTTTTTTGGATGCCTAGTTTTGTTTAAATTTTTGCAATATTTTTGATACGTGTGTGTCTATATGCTTGTTATCAAGGTGAATATAACATAAAGAACATCCATAGTGGGTCAGACCAATGGTTCATCTAGCCCAGTATCTGTCTCCTGAAAGGTGGATGTTGAATTAAAAGAATACCATCAAAACCTGAATTGATTGTTTCCCTTTCTGTTTAAAGTATACTCAGCTAATGCAGTAGCAACTTTTTGAGGTAGAAGTTTCCACCCAAGGCTTCTGTGTGGTTCATATTTGGGCTTCACTTGCCACCTTCTATGAAAAATCTTTTATAGAACCATTCTTTAGTAAGACTGCTAGAGTCTTCATTTTTTTGTCATCTCAAGGTGGTGGTTGTTAAAACTTAGCCAGCTGCAGGCACATCTGTATAAAAATGGAAATAGGATTACATGTCATTCCTTGTTTCGTTTACTGAGCATAACATCCTGAAACCATAGCTTATTCCTTTTCCCTCTACCAGGATCTTTACCTTTATTCATCTCTAGCTTTCTTGCCTTTTTCATGAAGTCCAGGCCCCAGGCCTCCCTTTCAAGATCCATTTCAGCTGTCGTGCTCCTTTATATGTGCTCTTTTTCTCCTCCTTTATCCTTCCACTTTAAGCCTTTCTGAAGCTACCCTTGCACTCTTATCCCATTCTTAGATTTTCACCTTCTTCCATGGCACCTTTTGTGCTTTGAATTCACTCATCTCAGATACCAAGCAGCTTTCCTTTCATCTTTCAAGAACATCTTCCTCCTGAAAACACACTTCCTTTATGGAGTCTTTTTTTCACTGATCTCTTCAGACATCTTCACCACTTCATGAAATGTGTACCTGAATTCATTAAGGTTCTCCAGGCAGGAGCATCTCTCTTTGTTATATAAAACACTGATCACATGAATCATAATTTATAGATTCTAATCTGACAAACAGTAAGCATTTCTGTCTCTGTATGGGGGGGAATAATGGGCTATTAGTACAGATTGGGACAGTTTTAAACAATTTCTCATTAGAGAATGTTAATTCAAAAGGATTTACAAATAAGAAAGGGATTTGTAGAAGTTTAGGAGAGCTTTACAGTTTAAAAAGTGAGTGAACACTGCAAATGTGCAGAGCTATAATTATGTTTTTATATTCTGCTTTATGTAGATCAGGCTGCAATACCTGTGCAATCTGTTCCTAAAGCTAAAATATCTAGCTCCAGAGGGATCTGTTGGTGGCAGTTATGGGCTACAGAGGCTCTAACACTGCTCTCGTTCCCATACACATATCAGGGAAAGGGGATTTGGACAGGACACTCTGATACTGATTCTTAGCTGTACTTTTGGCTGGTTAGGGTTATTAGCGGTGTGACGGGGTCCCCGAGGTGCAACCTGGACTGTGGGACTGGTGAGCCCTCTGTTCTAGCAGCCTGAGCTCCATCTCATTTTGTGATGCTGTAAAGCCACAAACCCCTGGCAGGTACTGCATTTACACAGACATCCACAGGGACACACCCAGCTGAGTTACATGAATGCTTTCCCAGCCACTCATGAACCAACAATAGAGAGGCTCCTGCTAGTTCCCCCCAGTCTTGCACCCCAGAACTGCACGGTCTTGCACTGTTCAGGCTTCTGACCAGTATAAGTTCCTTATCTGGTTTTCCACTTCTGCAAGGGAAAATGGATGTGCACTAACCTTTGTAACCTCATAGACAAGAATCCTGCCCAGAAGCTCTAAAATTGAGATTTAACTAGATTTCATTGTTAAAATTTGACTTTTTTTTCCTTTAGCAAAGTCAGAAGCATTGTAGATGTTTTCTAAATGTTTATTGCATCACCATTTTTCCCATATTTCAGGAGATGGAGCAGACCAGAAGTGCTGTAGATGAAGACAGGAAAATGTACCTTCAAGCTGCTATAGTCCGTATCATGAAAGCACGTAAAGTGCTGCGGCATAATGCTCTTATTCAGGAGGTAAGAGGAAATGCTGTCCATTGTCATGATTTAAATGAAAAGCTGTATGATGACTGAGTGTTGTGTTTAATCACAAAACTGAGGCAGTGTATCCCTCAGAACTAATATTTAATGACTGGCAAGAATTTTTCTAGAATTGCTTTAGTTCAGAATGTAGGAGTTTTACTTAAGTGGGAATGTTTAGTTGTGGTCATCTGGTCCTGCAGTTATCCCTGTCACAGGAGTTAATGTATAATTTTCATGGTGGTACCCAACAAGCCCAGAGCTCTTATGATAAGGCTGAATTTCATTTTGCTTTATAGCTCAGTTTTTAAAAGTATGTTGAAATTTTAGACTACATTTCAATTTTAAGGAGAGACAGTGTCTTAAATTCTCTAGACTGCATTGATTCTCCCCCACCCCCCAAAACCCCGCAGAATGTGCATCTATCAAAAGTCACTATGGTCTTGTATATTCAGCTTGAGATCTGAACACCCACCTTCTGAAGATCAGCTCTGTAACATATCTTAGTTTGAACTCTCCAAAATTGAGAAACCCTCAGTCCTAGCCACTCTTGAAAACCCTGGCTTAGGTTATCTTCCATCACTTAAAATCACATATTTATACTATATGATAAGCCACCTACATCCTATAACAAAATCCAATCATAACCAAGTAATATAGTAAGTAAGTAAATAACCCATTCCATCTCGGTATCTACCTCATTCCCTCTGCACTCCCACCTTGCCTAAAAGACAGGTGAGCCTTGCAGCATGCCCAGGTGGTGGTATTTTAGGCTATTTTGCATCAAGAGAAGGAATGAATTACCAAGTCAAGGAGGTTTTACAGGAAAAAAACTAGTTGGCAACTCCTTCCCAAATTTAACCGAAGAGCGTTCCTGCTCAGATGCCTCTGCAGATCTCCACTCTGGCAATACAGAACAAGGAAAGAAGCAGTCTATCAAGACAAGTCCTGTAACATTTAGAGCTTTATAGACAAAACCAACACTTCAGTTTCCACCCAGAAATTGAATGGCAACCAGTGAAAATCACACAGCAGTGTTGTCACATACCTTGTTGGCACTCCACTCATCAGGTAGTCAGCCATAGCTTCCAAATAAACTTAGAGTAAACTTTTCAAAAATGCCTTACTGACGTATGACCATAAGCCTCAATTTCTAAAGGGATTTAGGCACTTAGGAGCTAAAGTCACTTTTGAAACTAGGCCTTAGGATTCAAAGTCACTTAAGTGCTTCTGAAACTTTTTTCCAAGATGCAGAGCAAATTATGTGTAGTGTTATAGAAGTCTAAGAATTAACACTAAGTTGGTGCAGCCTTCTTTCTAGGCTAATTTGTTTACACAAAGAACAAGTCACACCCATATGATATATATTTTAAAACTTTAGCTTCTTAACTGTCCAAGTTGAAATGCTTCTTTCCCAGTTCTTGCAACGTTTTTATTTCGTGTCAATGTCAGTACATTCAGATTTCTTATTACCTTCAGTCCCATTACATTTTTCTAGCAAAAATTGTCACTTCTTTGTCTGAGACATTTGCACCTCTTCCTTGTAGGCAGGAAGGTACTAATGGCAGTTCATATGTGACCACACACTTTCCGCCAGGCACCAGATTTTTTGGCTGGCAGCTCAAACAGAATAGTGGCTCAGTACTCCCACTTTAGCTATCCCTGTGCTTTTAAAGCTTTTTTTCCCATAGCAGCAAGCACAGACTTCTCCAGTGTCCCCACCCCACTTAGGGAATCAAAATTTCTATAGCTCTCAGCTCTGAATGTGATCACCCTTTAAGTGCCTTTCTATTTCTATTTCTCCCTACTTTCCCACCACTGTTCAGCAAGTTAAATAAAGCAAGTAAAAGGCCAAGAGGAGATCCATCTATGAGGAGACCCTCTTAGGACACACAGAAAGAGAACATTCTACCAGTTTTTCTCAGTATATACACCCTTGCTGTCCCACAGGAGGGTCTTATAGTCCAAACCTGTGGGGGACTCTGCATCCAACCCTACACCAGCCAAGACTCCTCCGGAGACAACTCAGCACAGGGCAGTCAGTCCTCTCTTTCACCTGGGACTCACCATGCCAAAACATCTTCACCAATTCAAACCATCATACCTCTCAAGAGGCTGAACAATCAGATCAGTGAAGAAAACAAAACTTAGCCTGGAGACTCTAGCTTCCGCCATCACTACAGTCTTTCCAGTAGACTTTCTAATGATCGTGGACCTAACAGATGCTTCCTTGCATAGTCCAGTCCAGACTTGTTCTCTGAAATTTCTTTTGCCTACAGAAATCATCACTTACCCTTTAATCTGTGTACCCCAAGGTGCTTATGAAGGTATTGTTAGTAGCCAGTTTGAGTAGTTCAGGGCTTCATTTTGTACTAATGTTTTTAGAGCATAATCCAGGATGCCTTGCAGAAAGATTAGGAGGACCCTCTCCATGCTTTTGGCATACAGATATGTGATGATTTAATACCTAGCACTTTTCATCAGTAGATCTTGAAGTGCTTTGCAAAGGAGGTAACCATCGTTATCCCCATTTTACTGATAAAAGGAATTTTTAAATCCCTTCTTAAAGGATTATTTGTGTAGAGAGTTGAGAAAGCTACAGAACATCAAATGACCCAGAAGTCCCTGAACCAAAAAGTACTCCACTATGATGTCCACAGAGATTTCTCAATACAGTAAGATCCAGGCACTGATCTCCACACAACTGTCATCCATCTATCTTCATCTGCAATTCCTGGGTGTTCTGATTTCATGCTTAGCGGTTACTCCACGTGCAAAACTGCATGTGGCAGAGTTTCAGTGATTCCTATTGTGAGCCTGGAATCATTCCCAAAAAAAGACATGAAGAGTAAAAAAACCATCAGTAGTGATCCGGTCCCTCAGTTGGAGAAAACATGAAGCCCTTACAGTGGTAAAATCCTCCCTCAGATTCCTGACCTTGAATGCCAGTCTCTAAGAAGTCATCTAGGACTCCACAATACGCAAAATCAGAAAAAGTCTTCATAGAGCATCAACTTTCCAAAGATGAGTGGCCAGTTGGGCCTGTAGGATTTCTAGGATCACCAGAGGAAGGAGTATGCCTCGGTGGGATACCATGACAACCATATCATAAATAAATCAACAGTGGAGCATACAGGAAATTCAAGTCAAAGGCTGGAGTGATGCAGAGCCTTGTCTAGGCAAAAGAGGCATTCCACCCAAAAAGGGACTGTGAATACAAGCAAACTAACTTAGCTATCAGTGAATAACAGAGGTCTCTGAACCAAACTCCACCTGATGTCCATTGAACTAGGACGGTAGTGGGCAAAATATGGGCCCCATCCGGCTCTCGAGCTCCCACTGGGGAGTGGGGTCAGGGGCTTGCCCCGCTCCGCATTTGCCGTGGCTTTTTGCAACTCCCAGAAGCAGTGGCATGTCCCCCCTCCAGCACATAGGGGCATCCAGGGGGCTCCACACGCTGTCCCCACCCCAAGTGCCAGCTCTGCAGCTCCCATTGGCGGGGAACCGCTGCCAATGGCAGCTGCAGGGGTGGCACCTGTGGACGGGGCAGTGCACAGAGTTGCCTGGCCAGTGCCACACCTCCACGTGGAGCTGGAGGGAGGACGCTGCTGCTGCTGCTGCTGCTGCAGGGGTGGCGCCGTGGATGGGGCAGCATGCAAAGCTGCCTGGCTGCACCTCCATGTAGGAGCTGGAGGGGGGACATGCTGCTGCTTCCGGGAGCTGCCTGAGGTAAGCGCTGTCCAGAGCCTACACCCCTGACCTCCTCCCATGCCCCAACCTCTTGCCCCAGCCCTGATCCCCCTCCAAACACTTCAGCCCCAGCCTGGAGCCCCTTCCTGCACCCCTCCCCCACACCCCAGTCCGGAGCCCCTTCCTGCACCCTTCATTTCTGGCCCCACCCTGGAACCTGCACCCCCAGCCCAGAGCCCCTCCCACACCATAACCCCCTGCCTCAGCCCAGAGTCCCCTCCCATACTCCAAACCCCTCTGCTCAACTACCAGCCCTCTCCTGCATCCCAAACCCCTCATCCCTGGTCCCACCTCAGAGCCCACATCTCTAGCCGGAGCCCTCGTCACCTCTGGCATCCCAACCCCCTGCCCTAGGCCAGAGCCCAGCCTCTCTTCTCCCCCCTCCCCCCCCGCCCCGCCGAACTCCTCATTTCTGGCCCCACCCCAGAACCTGCATCCCCATCCAGACCCCTCACCTCATCCCGCACCTCAACCTCCAATTTAATGAGCATTCATGGCCTGTCATACAATTTCCATACCCAGATGTGGCCCTCAGGCCAAAAAGTTTGCCCACCCCTGAGGTAGGATGTCCCCCACTGTATCCAGTTGCAATGTGAAATCGTTTTCACCTGGGAAGCAAATGAGAGATTCCTGGCAAAAGATACTGTTGCTCTCAGATAGCCAGGTCTGCTTGTATTTCCTTTTTCCCCTTCTTCCATTGCTAGGAAGATTGTTGCTTTCTCCTTTCTAATGATTTTCATCACCTCAAATTGCCTACTGGCGTAAATTTTCAAAAGCACCTAAATGACTTAGAAGTATATATCCCATTTTCAGAAGTGACTTAAGCACTTAGACTCTCACTGAACTTCAATGGTAGTCATACAGCTTGGCTACTGAGCAGCAAAAAAAAATGTACTCCTCTAAAGTAATAGACTTACCTAGCCTCTCACAGACCTGCTCTCTCGGGCTGCTCAAGAGTATGGACAATACTCTTACAAGTGTTGAGAGAGATCTATGATGATGTCTTCCACCATCATTGTGTGTCTAGTTATCATGGGTGAATAGGTTTTTTTAATTTATCTACTAATTCAGTGTTTCAACACCTCTGATGTGTGAATGGAAAGGGCATGGCCAAGCTCCAGAATCTTATGAAGAAGCCTGGAGTAGTTGTAAGAAGAGAGGCACAGCCCAAACGTCTCACTGTGGGGGGAAGTTAGTCTCGGAAAAAGATTGTTTCTGCAGGCCAAATTAGGCATTTAAATGCATCTGTTCAATTCCTTCAAAGTCTGGGGCAGAAGCAGCACGGGTATAATGGATTAGAATTTAGCAGACAATTTTGGTTATGATGCATAAGGGGGTACAGAATCTAGCTCGTTCCCTCTTAGCTTTGCAAGAATGAAGGAAGTGAAGTACAGTTATGGGAAATGTTATCCGATGATTACTGAGGATAATTAAGACTGTCGGGCCATGATGTCTGTTACAGAAAGTGCCTTTTAGGGTTTTTTTCATTCAAAATATGGGCTATATCAACCCCAGCCAACCTGCTACTGAAAGGCTCCATTTTTTCTAATTTGTCTTTATTTGTCCTGTATAGTGGAGTATGGGAGAGTGAGCTGAGGTTTTTTTTAATGGTTTTAAAACCATGTAATTAATGAATGGATGACATGTTTTGTCCAAACAAACATGCTACTGAGTGTTTCATAAAATGCTTATCATTTGGTGTATTTTTGTATTTTTCTTTCTTCATATATGGTCTTTAAACTGTTAGTGATGGCTTTTCAAAAGGAAAAGAACTTATTTGCTGCTATTCTTCCTTTTTAAAAAACTAGAAGTACCTTTTTTTTTTTTTTTTTTGCCACGACAAACGACCAGCCTTAATTATGATGATGCATGAGGAGAAAACCGTGCTTAGCTCTGAGATCCAATGCTAGATTTAACCTCTTTAGCCCTGGTCTACCCGGGGGGGTGGGGGGGAGTGTCGATCTAAGTTACGAACTTCAGCTATGTGAATAACGTAGCTGAAGTCCACGTACTTAGATCGACTTACCAGGGTGTCTTCACCGCGGTGAGTTGACTGCTGCCGCTCCCCCATCAACTCCTCTTGAGCCTCTCGTGGCACTGGAGTACAGGAGTCGACGGGAGAGCGCTCAGGGGGTCGATTTATCGCGTCTAGACTAGATGCGATAAATCGACCCCTGCTGGATCGATCGCTGCCCGCTGATCCGGTGGATAGACATACCCTTAGTTATCGCTTTACTTGTAATCTTGAGCATAATTCATTTGGCAGTCCGATTATAAACCCAAGTTAAAGGAATACTGTCAATCACTTCAGATTTGCCTTAACATTTTTTATAAAAACAGTTATAAAACCTACAACTAATAATTGTTTTAGTTTTAAATTCTAATTGAATCTATTCTTTTACAAATAACTAACTACTGTATAATGTTCACAAATGAAACACAGCAGTACTTATAACTCGGAAGTGAAACTGACTTAACTGATTTCTACTGTATTTGCCAAGCTGACAGATTCAAAAAGTAAACAACATAAATAGCGAAAAGCACGTATTTTTAAAATGATTTTCTTTTTTATTATCTAAGACAGTTATTTTGAACCTTTTCATTTGTGGACCCTTAAAAAGATTCAAATGGAGGTGCAGAGCCCTTTTGAAATCTTAAACATAGTCTGTGGAACCCCTGGGGTCCATGAACCACAGGTTGAAAACCACTGATATAAGAAGTTGTTAATATAGGTAAAGAAATTTACACTATATGAATTTTAAATTGAATGTTTCCCTTTATCTGTTCTGTTACAAGCTAACCAAGGGGTGCAACTGCAAGTTACAATTTTCCATTGATGGTAAAAGTAAACTTAATCAATAAAAGAAATAGATATAGTCAGGAAAGAAACAATCCATGTGTATTTTTTGACCTTAGTACATGATGGAGGCTTTCTGTCTCTCAGAAATATAGTATGTCATAATAATTCTTGTGGTCTTTTTTTCTTTAGAGAAAATTATATTGCATTTGCATTGAAGCGATGTTAATGAATAAGTGATACATTTAAATATTTTTTTCCCACAGGTAATTAGCCAGTCAAGAGCTAGGTTTAACCCAAGTATCAGCATGATTAAGAAGTGTATTGAAGTTCTAATAGATAAACAATACATTGAGCGAAGCCAGGCCTCAGCGGATGAATACAGTTATGTAGCATGATATTGCTCTCCAGCAGGTGTGGTTGTAAGGAGATCATTGCTGTCACTGTTTGGTGTGTTCCTGTGGGAAGAAGCAGGCCTATGCCTCCATAACTGGTCACTTGGCAGCCCCTGTTTTTCTGCTGTTTACAACATCACCAGTGCCACGTCATGAGCGTCAATGAAAATGCCTATAGATATTTCAAGCTCATGTCATTATGACATTTCTTAAAACTTTACTAAAAGAATGAGTGAAGTATTGCTGAAATGTGGAAATTTGGTTGGGTACCATGCTTTTTTTTTCCCCCCTCCTTCACGTTTGCAGTTGATGTTTTTTAATGTATCTTAAAAGAAAAAGTTAAACTAAATATTGTAATATGACAGATATCCTAATAATTGTATCTACATTAAAATGTAAAATAAAAAAGATGAACATGATACTGCTGCTTGTCAAATAAAAAAAATAAAGAAATGGAATGTGTTTCCAGGTTAATGATTATAAAAGTAGCTATGAAATCATGCCTGTTGATATTCTGGGGCCCTAGAAGCTCTGAAAACCGTATCCATTATGTTCATTTTTTGAATTCCCTCCGATTTAGCTGTTTCATGGGGACTTGTTTATAAGGTGCTGAAAATGAACATGGTAAGTAAAATAGTGTTTTAAAAGAATATACTTACGTTAAAGTACATGTTTTGATTATCTGGGATCAGGCTAATTTTGATATATTTTGTCAATGTCTAAAGGCCATATATGCGTCTGTCTTTCTGTCTTTCTCTCAGTATACAGCGGGAGAATAACCGGGCAATTGAGAGAATTAGTGTCATAATTCATTAAGTTAGAGTGATTATCATAAATCTGCAACTGGTTAGTGTAGTCATCACGCTCCTGAGAAGAATATAATTGACCAGTAATTCAAAATTTGCTTGTTGTTTCGCTTTATACACTATATATGTGGATCCAAGCCCTACATACAGAAGGCACCTGCTGCTGCTGCTACTCTCCACTTCCTGAAGAGGATTTCTGTCCTTTCTCCCGAGCTCCTAAGGCACCTTTTATTTACTCCTTTCTCCCACTGCTTCCTCTCCTTTGCTAGCTCCCTAGTGCAGGAGTGGCCTTCCTCTGTTCACTCAGGCTGATGCTCAGCCTCTCATTTCCAAGACGACGACTATGTGAATTACCTGATTAGGTACATTGGATTGGTTTGTTGTGTGTTTAATACCGGAATGCATTCAGAATGTGCTAAAACATTTTGTTTACTTGGATCTTGCTGAGTAAGTAACAGTAATGGGCACTACACATTTCTGTATATACATGGTGCATGCTTTTAGTAGCATTGTTAGGATGATCTACATTCACAACACCAAGCTCACTTCCCAGAATAATATGCAGTACTGACCTGAGTGATAGAATACAGTAGGTCCCTCTTCTGTAGAGTGGGAGCTCAGTTATTGTACTTTCAAACACATGCATTCCAAAGATGGTACTAAAGCTTCTTAAGGCAAGTCTATACTTTATTTCCTCTTGTGATTTCTCTGTATACTAGACAGCTCCTTACTGTCCAATTTTCTAATCCTATGTCTGTACTCTCACTAGAATTTTTAGTATAAATGTGTTTACGCACGGGTCTTGCTGGTAGAATGCAAACGTTTCATGTGGTCAGAGACAAACTTTTACAAACCATCTTTTACAGAACCATGCTGTAGACTAAACAGAATTTTTGCTGGGTGCACTCCAGAACAAACATTTGGGGCTTCAATGTTACCTTATCTCTGGGGGGTTTTTAGACAAGTGTACTACTTAGTCAAGACATGTTTAGTCATTATAAAAGATCCATATATTCCAGTATAGTTGGCATCCTCATACAATATCTTTCATAATTAAACACAAACTGAGTTACTGCCCTTCTCCTTGAAATGTAGCTGTAGCTATGCAATGCTTTGAATTTTATTTTAGAATTTATTCCTACCCACACCCTCCCCCCCCGGGAAAAAGTAGGGGAAAGATTCAGCCTTCTCAAGTTGGGTTAGTTCACTGAAGTCATTCTTGGCACAGGGTGATAATGCTTACAGCATTGTGCTACATCCTGGCAACTGTCATCTCAAAGCACCAGCAAATGCTAATAGGCAACAAGAGAAGGTGCGAGCTACAAAAAGAGAGGAAGGAAAAGGCAGATTTTGAAAAATGCTACAGTCTTTGTGTGTTCCATTATGGAACAAAATTAAATCTGAGGTTTTCATCTGCAATAAGCCTGTTAATATAGGTGATTTGCTGGTATATTTGCAGCCATACTGCTGAAAACGTGATTTTTGTCCATCATCTGAGAGCAAAACTTTTTTCCTGATATTACTGTCGCTCTTAATCGGCATTATGGATAATTCCTCCATTGAGAACATCAATTTAACTCTAAATCTAAATTTATTTTTAAAAATTAAGGTGGGTCCTGTGTTTTTCTTTCCCAGATCAAACTTGCATTATTTAGAATCATAGAAATATCAAGGTTGGAAGGGACCTCAGGAGGTCATCTAGTCCAACCCCCTGCTCAAAGCAGGACCAATCCCCAATTAAATCATCCCAGCCAGGGCTTTGTCAAGCCTGACCTTAAAAACTTCTAAGGAAGGAGATTCTGCCACCTCCCTAGGTAACACATTCCAGTGTTTCACCACCCTCCTAGTGAAAAAGTTTTTCCTAATATCCAACCTAAACCTCCCCCACTGCAACTTGAGACCATTACTCCTTGTCCTGTCCTCTTCTACCACTGAGAATAGTCTAGAACCATCCTCTCTGGAACCACCTCTCAGGTAGATGAAAGCAGCTATCAAATCCCCCCTCATTCTTCAGCAGACTAAACAATCCCAGTTCCCTCAGCCTCTCCTCATAAGTCATGTGTTCCAGACCCCTAATCATTTTTGTTGCCCTTCGCTGGACTCTCTCCAATTTATCCACATCCTTCTTGTAGTGTGGGGCCCAAAACTGGACACAGTACTCCAGATGAGGCCTCACCAATGTCGAATAGAGGGGGACAATTACGTCCCTCGATCTGCTCGCTATGCCCCTACTTATACATCCCAAAATGCCATTGGCCTTCTTGGCAGCAAGGGCACACTGCTGACTCATATCCAGCTTCTCGTCCACTGTCACCCCTAGGTCCTTTTCCGTAGAACTGCTGCCAAGCCATTCGGTCCCTAGTCTGTAATGTTGTAATGTAATGTTGAAGTTTGTCTTGGAACTCTCAAAAGTGCTGTATCTATGCAATGCTGTGCAGTATATAAGAGGAAACTTTCAACATCGCTTGAGAGAGCATATCTTTCTTAATCTGTTCATAGCTCCCCACTTTCAGCAAGTGTACCAGTATTCTGAAGAATGTCTCTATTGACTAGGTAATAAACAAAACTATTTTAGGAGAAAATACTTTTTTATAAACTGTTATCTTTCAATTATATCTTTAGGACAATAAGTGGCAGAATGTATCCTGTAACATATAGGCTGATGACTAGGGCTAAAGAAAGAATGTGGGGGAGTGTCCACACTAATTTTCACAAATGTGTTTAGTACCTCAAATTAATACCAGTTAATGGGAGGTACTTAAGTCTGGTGAAGGCACCCTTCAGGAGTAATTGTTCCTGATCTGATTAGTATTTAGCATCACTGTGATATATCTGAAGACATCCAGAGTGGCATGAGCTGAGACAAGTTTCACACAACTCCGGGGAGCTGATAAGATGACGTAGTTTTTGTACAAGACGCAGCAGGAGCAGGAATCAGTAAGAATTTCCAATCCGACCATGGTAATTTTGAAACAATGCAAGATTGACCTTCGCTTTCCTTGACCGAGAGCAAGTTTGGACTCTGTAGTAAGTACTAAAGACTGTGCTACATGGTGTTCAGAAGTTAGACAACTATAAACTGTTATACAAAAGAGGAAAACAAGTGATGTATAGGATTTGTGTACTTTCATGGATGTGCGTGTTGCTTTGTGAGGAAATAAAGACAAGCTCCCTGCCCTGTGAATCAAATAAAAAATACAATAAAATGACAACAGACCACAGGAGTTAGAGGTAGGGAAACAAGCTATGGGAGAGGTTGTTGTTTTGGGGAAATTTAGTTTCTTCAAGTATATGTCCCTGCTCCATGGTATGATGGGCATATATGATGCCCATGCGCTATCGACCAGGGATTTGACTTAGTCCATGTCTGCTTACTGCATGACCTCATGCTTCAGAACAGAAGCTGGAAATGGGTGACAGGATAGATCACCTGTTCATTCCCTTTGAAGCACCTGGCGTTGGCCACTGTTGGAAGACAGGATACTGGGCTAGATAGACCTTTGATCTGACCCATTATTGTCATATAGGGAGGAGCGGATTGCTGCCATTCCAGTTCCTTTTCGAAAACCTGTGGTTTGAGACGGAGCAATTCTGTGTCCACTGCTTCCTAGTGGCTATTAAGTTACTTTATCCTTCTATTATTGATATTTCTTTTTGCTTATTATTTCCTTATTGGCATAAATTGTTGCCTTTGGGGGTCCCCCCCCCCGTTTTACTTCTCCCCCAGCTTCCAGACTGAATCCTTTGCTATCTTGGCCTCTTATCTGGGGTACACCAAAGGCCCCGGGATTCAAAGCCTGTCAGACGTGCAATAGGTTTTTTCCCCTGGAGCAACAGGCATTCTTGCATATCTCATGTTCCATCCAAAGGCAAAGTTTTTATGGGATGTAAAAGCAAAGAGAAGTAAGAGAGACAGAAGCTCTTCATGCAACAGTCCCTAAGGCTTGTGTGGGGTCTGACTCCGCCAATCCCCCAGTACTTCAGTATCTATTGGAAGCGGAAACACTCCAAAAATAAGAAGAATAAAAAGTCTCAGTCTTCTGAGAGAAGAAGAGGAGGTAATCACATCAGAGTTGGTCCTGAGGAGCCTGTGGCTCCTGGAATGGTACCTCCAAGGCTCCCTCAGACTTCAGCACCAGAACCTCGGTATTGTCCAAATCAGGGTCGGCAACCTATGGCACGCGTACCAAAGATGGCAAGTAAGCCGATTTTTAATGGCACGCTGCTGCCAGCCGGGTCCCAGCTGCCAGCCCCACTCAGCCCCCTGCCGAACCCAGGCCAGCAGCGGGCTGAGCGGGACCGGGGCCAAGACCCCGGCAGGCAGCAGCGTGCCATTAAAAATCCTGCCCGCCCCAGCCCACTCTTCTCTGCCCGTGCCCCCCCTACCCCCCACAGGGGCAGGGTGAAGAAGCTTGGTCTGTGGCTGTTGCTGCAGGGCAGGCACGGTCCCCCCTCCCCACCTCTTCCCCTGCCCCTCCTCCTCTCCCTCCCTGCCGCCCATCAGCTGATGGCCCTTGCGAGGGAGGGGGAGAAGCAGAGCCACAGCGGGCTTGCTGCTTCGGGGAGGAGGCGGAGACGAGGTGGGGACAGGGTCTTGGGGAAGGGGGGTGGAATCAGGGCATATCCCCTCCAGCCCCGTGCCGTCAGCCGCTCGGGGCAGGGGGCTGGGAGCAACCCCACGATCCTAGCCCACACCCCCAGCCCTCTGCCCTGACCCCTACACGCCCCCCCACACACACTCTCAACCCTCTGCCCTGACCTCTGCACCTCCCACACCCTATGCTCTGACTCCTGCACCCCCTCACATGCCCCCAGCCCTCAACCCTGACTCCTGCGCCCCCTATGCCCTGATTCTTGCACACCCCACATTCCCACCCCCACCCTGAGCACCAAATGGGAGCTCCTGCACACACATTACTACCTGCACCCCTTGCACCAAATGGGAGCTGCCCTGGTAAGCACTCCACACCCAAATCTCCTGCCCCTACCCTGAGCCCCCTCCCTCATTCTAGCTCTTGGCCACGCGCTACACTCCAACCCCCAGCTCTTTCACCCCCAGCCCTGTGCTCAGTGCACTCCCACCCTCAGCTCAGTGCAGAGAGAGAGAAAGAGAACGGGCTAGAACCAGGGCGAAGGTAGGTACCCATTCTATGTGGGCAGGGCCGGGATCCCAGACCAGCAGTGGGCTTGTGCCTTTGACTGGGTTTCTGCAACTTCTCTCCCACACAAGGTATCTTGACACCTTTCCCATTTTTCTCTGCTTTTAAGACCAATCTTGGCAAAGTACTAAAAAACAGACTGCAGGAATAATCCAGCACTGGCGGGACTGTGAATGGCAGGGACCACAGAGGATAGATTCCATCCAACTTCCAGGGCTGCATTTATTCTAACTTTTATTTGCTCAAATTTCCTACCCTAGCAATGACAGGACCACTAGCATACACTGACTGCCAGCATCAAGCATGATGTCACCTAACATCAAGCAGGACTGCATGGCACAGTGCTTTAAAACCACTAGTGCCTTGTCTGTACTCTAAGTACAGACACAGCCAATCCTTTTACTGGTGAGCCTGAAAGTCCAAGGTCATCCTATAATGATTGTTGCTTTAGAAAAGCCCAAGAGCCACAGCAAGTGTCTTGTAATTTCATCTGAAAGATTCGTTTTTCTCCAACTAATAGTACGTTATTAGTTGGAGAAAAACAAGCGAAGTGTTAACTCAGTCGAAGTGATCAAAAGTATGTTTTCACTCATGGCCCGGGACCCCATTGTGCTAGGCACTATACAAACATAACAAAAAGCTAGTCCCTGCTCCAAAGACCTTATACTTAAATTATACGACAAGAGATAACCGCTGGAGCCAGACAGATAAATGGAGGAGTAGAGTACAGGAAACTATCAGATAATCGTGGTCAGCATGACAGGCAATGGTCTCAGGCTACTGGTGTGCGGAGTGTTAAGTTTTTTGTAGGCATCATAGCAAAGGAACATTTAAGGATGGGTTTGAAGGAAGCTAATAAGAGAAGCTGTGTGGCTATTTACTTTTCCAAACACTGTGGTTGCATAAACCAATTTTCTTGTACTTTCTGTTGCAATAGAATCCATTTCCTTGTCATCATGCTGGCTTGGAGATGTCTGGGTAGCTTTATTTCTGCTTTAAATTTCCTATTCACAGCCTGGTAGGTAAAAACCAATAAAAGTATGCAAGTTTTTGCTTGGTGTTAGAGCAGAAAGCGGATGAATTTCCTTTGTCTGTTTCAGTAAAGTGGGTTGTATGTACTAGCTTCAGGAGGTGCAACATTTCATTTACAGGACCAGCCTGCAGGTGCAGTACTCAATTAATTTATAATGAATGTACTAAAATGTACTATGCAGTCACTTGCATCTCCCCATGAGGGGATTTATCAGTAGCAAATAAAGAGAGTGGGTAAAGTTGTATGTTCTCAACTGCACCAGAAACTTTTAGTGCAAAATTCTGCCAGATCTTGCATGAATAATCTGAACTGGAGCTGGGATGCTTTCTCCACCCATCAAGAGAAAAGTTATGAATCCTAGAACTCATTAAAGTAAGAGTCTAACATCCTTTTGAGAGAGGTACTGGTTCCATGTAGTCTGTAAAGAAGAATGTCATCTGGCTACATTCATCAGGTGCATCTTTTTTTTCTGCATGAACTATTTCTGGACTCTGAGTACCCAGATGAAAACATAGTTCACAAGAACATCTCATTACCTTCCTTCCAGCAAAACTGGGCTGTGTATAAATGTGTGTTCCTACTTTCTGACAGGGAAGAGCTTGAGTGTGAGAAGTTCAAGCATTCAATTATTTAAATTAAAAGAATGTATTAAACACACATACTATAGCATTCAACTTGCACCCATGGATTGCTCCCACTACCACCTTCTACTTGTCTTACTAAATCAGCCAAGGTATTCTCTTCATTCACATCTCACTCCATGCTCCTGCTCCTTGGGTAGAGTGATGCAGCCTTGTGCAGATCAGCCAGCAACTGCCCAGTTTCCCCAAGGCAACCAAGATCATCACTTCCAGTCCTCACTGGTGCCAGCAAGAACCATAATGGTCATCTCATGCTTTATCTCCCTCAACAATAGATAAACTGCCCCACAGTGCCTTTGGACTGCATAGAAATGCCTTCTTGGATGCAAGGCAATAGTATAGGTTGGTTAAATAAGCCTGAGGCAACAGTATTTACTGTTATCCATTATTGCTATCGTGCAATGCAATAATTAGCTGAATACAAAGTGAAAATACAGACCCCTGCATGCTGTATGCAGTTCAAGTGTGTTATACTCCCTGAAATTTCTACACTAGTGAGGAAATATGCAAGACCTGCCTTGGCCCTATTTACAACAAAAGGAACTCAAGAGTAGTGAAAGAACTCTGTAAAGTACTACTGGCCCTGGGTGTTAATAGAAGCCATCTATAGTACATATGTTGAGATTTTCCCATAAGTGTCATGAAGCCTCAACATTTTACATACCATCAGGGAATCCTGACACGTGTTGCAAATTATTTCTCAGTTGCGCTTGACTTCCTTTGTTAAAATGCATATAGCTGGAGAGAGTGCAACACCATTTTTACCTTGCTTTCTACAACAAACTGGCATGTGTAAAGAGGCTTGAGCATAAGCTGAAGCTTTAGTAGCTAGTCTATATGTGAACCTGCTCCATATTCAGTTCATCCCAAATCATGGGAAAGATGTAGTTATAGTGTGAGGAATAGAATATTAATCTTCTACCCCCTTACCCTTTTTCCTTTGCCATTCCAATAAATAAAATGGACGTAAGAGGAAAATCTGCAGAAGCATCAATCTTCAGCTAAATTAGTAACACCACCACAATCATGTAGCTTAACCAGGAGATCTGCAATCATCTAAAAATCAAAAGAGTCCTACAAAAAGTGGAAAGAAGGTCAAATTACAAAGGATGAGTATAAACAAATAACACAAGTAAGGACAAAATTAGAAAGGCCAAGGCACAAAATTAGATCAAACTAGCCAGAGACATAAATGGTAAACAAGAAAACATTCTACAAATACATTAGAAGCAAGAGGAAGACCAAGGACAGAGTAGGCCCATTACTCAATGAGTGGGGGAATAACAACAGAAAATATAGAAATGGCAGAGATGCTTAATGATTTCTTTGTTTAGGTTTTCACCAAGCAGGTTGGTGGTGACTGGTTGCCTAACGTAGTGAATGCCAGTGAAAATGAGGTAGGATCAGAAGAGGCTAAAATAGGGAAAGAACAAGTTTAAAAATTACTTGGACAAATTAGATGTCTTCAAGTCACCAAGTCCTGATGAAATGCATCCTAGAATACACGAGCTGACTGGGGAGATATCTGAGCCATTAGCGGTTATCTTTGAGAAGTCATGGAAGATGGGAGATATTCCAGAAGATTGGAAAAGGGAAAATCTAGTGCCCATCTATAAAAAGGGAAATAAGGACAACCAAGGGAATTACAGATCAGTCATCTTAACTTCTGTACCTCGAAAGATAATGGAGCAAATAATTAAACAATCAATTTGCAAACATCTAGAAGATAATAAGGTGATAAGTAACAGTCAGCATGGATTTGTCAAAAGCAAATCTGTCAAATAACCTGATAGCTTTCTTTGACAGGGTAACAAGCCTTGTGGATAGGGGAAGCGGTAGACAGGGTATATCTTGATGTTAGTAAAGCTTTTGATACTGTCCCACATGACCTTCTCATAAACAAACCAGGGAAATACAACCTAGATGGAGTTACTATAAGGTGGGTGAAAAATTGGTTGGAAAACCGTTCCCAGAGAGTAATCATCAGTGGTTCACAGTCAGGCATAACCAGTGGGATCCCATAGGGATCAGTTCTGGGTCTGGTTCTGTTCAATATCTTCATCAATGATTTAGATAATGGCACAGAGAGTACACTTATAAAGTTTGCGGATGATACCAAGCTGGGAGGGGTTGCAAGTGCTTTGGAGGATAGAATTAAAATTTAAAATGATTTGGGCAAACTGGAGAAATGGTCTGAAGTAAATAGGATGAAATTCAGTAAAGAAAAATGCAAAGTACTCCACTTAGGAAGGAACAATCAGTTGCACACATACAAAATGGGAAATTACTGCCTAGGAAAGAGTACTGCAGAAAGGGATTTGGGGGTCATAGTGGACCATAAACTAAATATGGGTCAACTGTGTAACAATGTTACCAAAAAAAGGGAACATCCTTCTGGGATGTATTAGGAGGAGTGTTGTAAGCAAGACATGAGAAGTAATTCTTCCATTCTACTCCACTCTGATTAGGCCTCGACTGGAATATTGTGTCCAGTTCTGGGAGCCCCATTTCAGGAAGGATGTGAACAAATTGGAGAGACTCCAGAGAAGAGCAACAAAAATGATCAAAGGTCTAGAAAACATGACCTATGAGGGAGGACTGAAAAAATTGGGTTTGTTTAGTCTGGAAAAGAGAGGACTGAGAGGGGGCATTATAACAGTTTTCAAGTATGTAAAAGGTTGTTAGGAGGAGGAAAAATTGTTCTCCTTAACCTCTGAGGATAGGACAAGAAGCAATGGGCTTAAATTGCAGCAAGGGAGGTTTAGGTTGGACATTAGGAAAAACTTCCTAACTGTCAGGGTAGTTAAGCACTGGAATAAATTGCTTAGGGACATTGTGGAATCTCCATCATTGGAGATTTTTAAGAGCAGGTTAGACAAACACCTGTCAGGAATGGTCTAGATAATTAGACCTGCCATGAGTGCAGGGGACTGGACTAGATGACCTCTCAAGATCCCTTCCAGTTCTATGATTCTACGTACTATATGGTGAGACAACTAAAAGCAAATCCTCCTAAAATGCCTCCTATTCTCAATATAGCCACAGTGTCTATTTCTTTCACTCTTACTCTGCCCGGCCTCTTGATATATTATTGCTTACAGGGGGAATGGATGCATAAAAACAGAAGCTTAGGAGAATTTCCAGCTGACAAGGTCCTGTTTTCAGCATATTCAGTGAATGGTAAATACTATGATTATCCCCCTCCTGATGGAAGCTAGCTACTCTAATATGCATAAAACCACTTTCCTCAGCAGCTGTGAACTAGGGCCCAAGCTTACAGCAACTGGGCAGGGGTAGGGTGGGGGTTGTGTGTGTTTTTTAAGGCAACTTTGGAACTGGCTGAGAGCTTCTGGTATATCTTTTGATTTTACTTCCACAATGGCCTGTTACTTACTAGAAGCATATGGTAACAATGCATACGCTTCATATATTATAGATTCATATTATTTCTCAGAGAAAACTGGTTGATATACCAGCACCTTGCTAATTAAATAACATAAATTTTCAACTCTATATCTGCACTATTCCAAAAGAGACACACCTCACTGTTCCTCCATAAACTCTGTACTCAAGTCCATCTCCCCTGCTTTTCTTCAGCCTGGAAGTTTATCCAATCCTGCTAATAAAATCTGTGATCAGCGCAGGGAAGAAAGAGGGAGGTTGAGGAAGAGACTCAAGTGTGCCCAAGAAATGCACAGAGTGGTAAATTGTTGGCTTGCAGTATGTAAATTAGAAAAGAGGCTCCTGAAGCAGCAGATCTGAAAATTACAGGGTCATGTACAGTATGTAGTCATCTGTACTCTGGAGTGATCTCAAAGATGCGAGGTAAAGGGATTAGAGTCCATTTTTGTCCAAAGGGAATCTTTCCCAACTTTTTCATATACTGGTGATATATGTCTAAACACTGCAGTAGCCACAAAATGAAAAGAATAGACACCTCTCCATGTACGAAATTCAGTGCATGAATTCCAGACGTGCTGGAAGAAATCTGAGTCACCTGCTGTGATTCACAGACATGTCCCTTAAAGCTGTTGAAAGATGCCTGGAAACATAACAGCCTGGAGAACAGAGATTGCCACTCCAGATTTGCTGAAGGAAACCTCCCACCCACCTGGAAACACGTCATAGTTTTAAGAAATGTTCTGTTGACTGGGTGGACCTCACAAACAACTGCCTGCTGCCCATGTATGAGCAAGATCACTGAGGTATTAGCTGAATCGCTCCCACATGCACCTATCCTCAGCTTATAGCCTGAATCCCTTGCACTTGGCTTCCAGCTCAGGTTGTGGGTGCCCTCCGCACACTTAGGGACAGGAGGTCATCCAGCAGCACCACAAGGCATGATGATGAATCTTCCTCTGTTTGGGCATTTCAGTTTTAAAAGGGAAAAAGCATGCACGTGATTTGACAGTGGGGGAAGGAATAGAGATAGGACTCTGGGCACTGAAGAGGGAGGGGAATTAGGCAAGGGGGATGGGGGTCTTTGTTCTGAAACATTTGGCAATAAGGGGAAGAGATTGCTGGCTTTTGTGGCCTCGCTGACAGGCTGACTCTATTCTTTCCCATACCCAGGCATGAGCTCTGGAGTTCAGGCTTGTCAGGGCTGGAAAATCTGCAACCTTTTCTGGTGTGGCTCCTGTGAGCGTGGGGCTACATGTTCTAACGTGCCGTGCTTTGTCAATGGCTTTGCAGAGAGAATCAATGTCTGTATCCCACAAAGCAAGACCGTCTGGATTATGTAGTTCCACACTCACTCAGGTGGGGTGCCAAAGGAAGCTGTGAGCTCCAGGCACTGCACTTAATTCTAAAATGAACAGAGACAGCGGTGATAAAATGTGTAGTCATGCTCCACTGGACAGAGAAACTCTATGTGGCAGATGTGACATCTGAAAAGTCTCTCTACATAGCCTTGAGGTGCAGTTCTACTGTACAAGTCTGAGCAGATTGGATTTAGCTAGGACCTGTCCTAACAGTTCATTAAAAGGTTCCCAGTATAAAAAGAAAGTCCTTAACAGAGTTCATTATTTGGGGCAGCACTGCTAAGGTCTTTCTCTAGGCCATAAATATTATTTCAGTTTCATCGGTACAATAGCTCCCAGTTCACTTATTAATTTCTTTTTAGGGCTGGTGTCTTGCTATAGTAATATAAAATTCAGACACTTAAAGGATACAGTTTCAAAACTTTTTGTGGGTTTTAGTTACATGCATTCTGTTAAAATCAATGGAAATAATGGGACTGAAATGCTACCAGCCCCTTTCAAAATTTTCTCCTTATTGTTTAAAATGGCTACTCTGTTATTCCAAACCTATAATAATGTTTGCTTTGCTGAATTCTAAAGAGAGTAAAATCATGTTCCTTTCAGAAGTGACTCCTCTTGGCTCTCCCCTAGCCCTTATCTAGTTTGCTGTCTCTTTGCATAAGGAACAATTTGGGTCAGTAGTGAAATTTTCTAACTTTATAGAATGTAATTTATTTATTTCAATACTGTCCTCTGGGAAAAACTTAACTGGGCCTTCTCCCAAACCACTCTTTTGGCATCGCTAACTTCTTTTAAGATGGTGTCTTAATATAAAACCATAAAAATCATATTAAAACCTGCCTGAGTTTTTATCCAGGCAGTGTGGGGCTCTGGTTTCGCTCCTAAGGGATAATGCAGGCTATCAATCAATGTTTCACATGTTAGAAAGTAAAATTTTCATAACATTTGGTAATGTTGGGGTTTTTTCATTACACTCCAGCAATCCCATGGCTTGGCTAATGTGCATCTTTATTTTTATTAAGTGCATCTTAATGCTTGTGAAGTCCTCCATTTAGCTACAGAACTGGTACAATATGGACAACAGCATAGTATCCTTTCAGTGTGCCTCAGCCTTACTTTGGAACATTATGTTGGAGAGGCCAGATGGAGGAGCAGCACAATTTGTTGTTTCGTCTTCATCTTAGTCCTGGATCTCTCTGCTGAGGCTGCATCCAAAGAGATACATGTCCAATTGTTGGATCATATTAAAGAAGTTCTGTATTAAAATCACAAATGAGTTTGATTCCCCAGAGTTTAAATTCCAGGGTATTACTAATTAAGAGGTCTCTTGGTTTTTGGGACTGTTTCTCTCCCTCTATGTGTGAAACTTGCAAGCTGCTAATTGTGTTAGTACATTCTAAGACAGAGTCTGTTCTCAAAGCAATTCACAGAGAGAGAGAGACTCAAAGCAATACTCTGTAACAACAGAAACAGCACCCAGAGACTCCCCACCCTTTTGTTGTATTAACAATTGTGATTAAAATAGAGATAGAGGATGTATGTGGATGGATGCTTGGTGTGGATAATAACTGAATGATCAGGGAGGTGCCAGCCTAAGAATCCAGTGTCCATCGGCTGAAGAAGGCGTCAAGTGGAAATAACCAGACGACCCCCCCCCCCCGGAGGGCAGACTGGAATCCACCCAACAGCCTCAAGGATGGGAGAACCAAAGAACAAGATAACATCTTGGAGCCATCAGGAATGTGCTATCTGCTGATTGATTCAGCAACAGCATGATGAAGCAATTCCCATAGACTGGCATAGGAAGAAATTCCTATAAAAATAGACTCTAAAAAGTGAGAACTTTGGGGTCTGATTCTGCAAACCAACTTCCAGGAGCATCAGATGAGCATCTGACAAGGCCCTGCTCCCTCCTCATGTCCAGGCCACCTGGCCAGTGGCTTGGCATGAGCACTCTAAGGCTGGTAACTATGATAACAACCTTGCAGAACCTGTGTGTGTGTTTGTATGAATGAATGAATGTATGAATAAATATGAGATTGAATGGAATGTTATAGCTATAACTAACTGCTTACTATGTTTCTTTCTGTATTCACAATAAATGTGGTATTTTGCCTTTTTCCCTTTAATAAGATCCTGCTGGTTTTTATTTTATTGATACAACATTTTCTCTCTGCTGAGGCTGCATCCAAAGAGATACATGTCCAATGGGAACTGAACTAAGCTCACCAAACACAGGTGAAATTGTAGTGTGGACCAGAACATGCTCCTACTCCCCATTCTTCAGCTTCCAGAGGCCAATTCTTTTCTTCTCTGCATTGTTGGCTGGCTGGGAAGGGTGGGGGAAGGTGGCTGACAGCAGTCAGACTTGCTTTGGTGAGCAAACCCAAGGCCCAGGTCAACAAAGGTTTTTAGGTTGGAAGTTAGGAGCCTGAATATATTTATGGATCTGGGCCCAAGTTTTTAGCTCTCATGGCTTCAGAGAGAAACTTGAAAGCATATCCCCTTAAGGGTTCAAACACCAGACGCAAATAAGAGGAAACCAAAAATTACTATTTTAAAAAATCTCATGAATTTTAAAACAATCTCCTGCCATACAGGGGCCTGGCTCATGATTTTTTAATGGTGCAGGTGGGCAGAACTACAGCAGATGCCTCCCTGCAGGCTCCAGCCAGCAAAAATTCCCGTGTTCCTATGGGGCAGGCAGAAGACTGCCCTGAGACTCCTCTGTGCAGCTGGCTCAGCTCCCTCCCAGGCCTGATTGGGTCCCTTTCCTCTATTTTCCCCTTCCCTCCCACAGCTGGGTTCAGAGGGTCTTCAGAGGTGAGAGAGGAGTTCTAGATACTGGTCTTCCCACCAGCAGCAGCCGCTGCTGCAGCCTCCTGTCCTCTCGGTAAAAGGTACAAAGAGGGGAGAGACCTTTGGGGGTATCTGGGGAGACAGATAGGGCTCAGCACAGTTAGCAGGGAAATTTGGGGAGAAGGGGAAGGTTTGAGAGCTGGAACAAAGGCAGGGTCTCTTGGGGAGTGGGCACCTCTTAGCATTATCAACTGTCATGGTTTCTTTGGGAGCCTCATGATTTTGGCCCTGCTAGAGCTAATCTCATACTGACAAGAGAAGCTCCAGCCCTGTCTGGGGAAACACCCTCTCTGACTGCCTGTCTTCCCAGTGGGGGCTGCAGGACACAGGCAGAACACTCTCTCTCCCGCACACCCCTGGGAGCAGAGTTTTTAGGTGAGAAAGGGAGCAGCTGACACCATTCTCATGGGTGGGGGAAGCAGACATTCCCCAGCAGCTCAGGGTGTCTTCACTCCCTCCTCCTCTCCAATGAAAAGTGGGTCACTCTGCTGTTCCTCCCTAAGTCTTCTCCAGCCATACAACAGGAGGACTGAGGAGGAAGTCAGAGTCTCTGAAGCTAACACTGTTTCCCCCCCCCCCCCCCCACAGGGGCATGGAGAGCAACTGAGGGGGGCTAGGGCAGAGAATTAATCAATCATGGGTGAGGGGGGGTCTGGGGAGAAGCTGGGAGCTTTGCACCATCAGGCAGCCTGAGAGCACCTGCAGCAGGGGCCAGAATCACCTTACTTGGTACATTTGGGAAAGCAGCAGCCCTGTAAGTATCCCATGCAATGGGGGTGGGCAGGAGGAGGGCAAAAATCAAAAGCAGACAAAACCCCCACAATAGAATCTAAAAAAAAAAAACAACCAAGATGTTGGACCAGTTTTGTGATTTTTGTGGGGCCTGACAGGGTATTGAATCTTTGGGGCTGGCAATATGGACTTTGTGTATGGACGTGGGTGGGGTGGGGCAAGAAAGCAACTTAAAGAGGGGGAGCTGGCGAGTGCTCGGTGCTGGTATGGTGGAGCCTTGGTAGGGAGAGCTGGCAGAGACAGCGGGGACCTGAGAAGGGGGTGGAGCTGGAGAATATGGGGTTTCGGGCAGGGAAACACGGGAGTTGCTGCAGCGTTTTGAGGAAGGAGCTTGTGCTGGGAAGGATGGGAGTTTTTGCACAGGAAGGTGAGGATGAAGGGGGTGGCAGGAGGAGCAATGGAGGGGAAACGTGGGATTCGGGGAAGAAGGAGGGAGAATGTGGTGTTTGTGAGGAGGTAGAGGGGAAAAGTTGGGGTTTGTGCGGATGGAGGGAACATTCATGAGGCTCCCTTCAATGTAAGTGGGGCCTTATGCTCTGTGGAGAGGGGATTTTTCCTTCCCAACTTCAGTGGCTATATATACTCCAGTGTCACCAACTCATTCAAAGAGGCCTACAACCCTTATTTTGTTACTATCCTATCAACATGGCTAGTTCAAGCCAAGTTCCCTAGCTGTGAAAGCCACTGTGCTCTCATCAGTCCCTTGTGTCCCCCAGTGCTAAGACTTCCATGGCTTTCTAGATGATTATTTGACAACAGGAGATCAGATTTTTCTGCCGCTAACATTATATCTAGTGTTGTCACCATCTCCTCCTCTTTGTCACCTGACTGCAACTTAGCCTTTCTTTGTCTCAGATCCATAGTTTGTCCATTCTGCTTAAATGAAGGCAGGGTCAGCATCAGGTATCCAACATTTGGGGCCCATGAAAGTTTGTTTGAGGCCTGTGCTGCTCGTTAATGGGAAAAAAATTGATGGAGCTGTTATTGCCACTTGTGAATTCTCTTTCTGCTCTTCTAGCAGGCACCCCTCTGTGAGAGCTTTTAGGCACAGATTTATAAACTTGGGATATCATACATTTTTTCTAATGCATCTTACTGCTAAATTGAGTTCTAATGGATAAGGTTCATACCCTCCATCAGAGGGTTAAACCATTTGGAATCCCTGGCCTGAAAGTTCAGATGTCCCAGAAGTTTGTCTCCTCCAACTCTTGTTTCAGTCGTCACTTGGCTTCTAATCCTTCTAAACCTTTGAGGTCTGTGGGAGTTATGAGTTCTTTGCGGCACCCCATAGGACTGAGTCCCTTTACTATCGATTTTTCATTTAAACAGTTTGTACATGGAGGGTAAATGGAGCAGATTTTGTTACACATTTAGCATAGTGGAGAGGGAAAGAAATTGATTTCAGGCTCCACGTTTCATATGTGAACCACCACATCTCATAAAGGCCAAGGCCTGGGGCAGTATGTGCTGAATTTTTAAAGAAATGTCCATTCATTGTAGAAAGCTGTGAGCAATGGCAGCTCCAGAGTAGCAATCAGTGTTACGTGTGGACGCTGGTATACCCATAATTAACTGCCCACAGGCATCCCAGAGACTTCGCAGCAGTGTCTGAATTCCATGCCAGTTGGACTGTGCTGTGGAATATTGAAGAGAAACTCAGAAGAGGCTGCAGTTTTTACTGAATCTGCAGAGTAAGCACCTTGGCTAACTTTTTTTTTTCCAAGCGGTTTCATATTTAATTAATTCTGAAAGTCGTAACTCTTACTTCCTTCTTCAGATCTGAAGGATGAGTGTGCTGTGAATTCAGGTATATCACAAAGTAATATTTTCCCCTTATATAGGTGTTCTTCCCCCTAAAGGCTGAATAAATTATTAGGCCTCAGTTTCTCATAGAAACAGCCCACAATGCCACCAGGCAGGCATTTTGCTTCACCCCACCTAATTCAATCTGTACTGCACACAAATAGAAACCTTGCAGCTCGTTTGATCCACTGTGGATATTATCAAGTAAACATGCTTCGCTGAGCCAACTTTCAGAATGCTAAAAACTATTTCAACTCCACCTCCTTTCCCGAAACATTGCTGCGGTTTATGAAATCTGTTTTTCAAAGTGTTCTGTACTGTAACAGGTTGAACTTTCTCTCTTCTGAATACAATCTGTCCTGCCTATTCCATTCAGCTGATGAAAACTATATTACTCCTTCCTGAAGACTCAGTTTTGCTGCAAAAACTACAAGAAACCAGCCAACCAATAATGGCTGTGAGGCAGCCAACGATAACTGAAAAATATTCAGACAATTTGAAACAGTCAGGAAGTATTAGGGCTAACCTCTTTCACCACAGGATTTTATCTTTGTTACCCTCATCCTTCCTCTCCATTTTTATTGGTTACACTGACTTGTATCTTGTTTCAAATTAGAGATGGGATTTAGGTTCAGTTATTGGCTTTGCCACAGACATTCTTGTATGATCTTGGGCAAGTTACTTGATCTCTTTGCCTGAGTTGTCCATATGTGACATTGGGAGAATAACACTTCCTTTCTCTCAACTGTTAGTCTAAATAGACAAGACAAGATAGACAGTAGGTTGGTAAGGGCAGGGACTCTGTGACTAGCACAATGGGGCTGTGATCTCAGTTGGTGTTTTTAGGGGCTTCCATAATACAAATATCTTATTTAATAATAGATCATAAGCGGTTCAGGGCAAGGACCATGCCTGTTGTGTGCTTCTCCAGCATCTACCAACTTGGGCTGTGCTCCTGACTGGAGCTTTTATGTACTGCTTCAGTACATGTAATGATCTCAGTAACGCTAAGTCTGCTAACAACAAGATGGACGGCTGAAAAGCTGTCATCTCAGGATAGTATTTCCCACTGGGTTCCCAGAAGGTGGAAGATGGGTCATGGTCCCAGTGCAGAGGAGAGGCACCAGGGGTGAGGGGTGGTAAGGTAGTGGTGCTGGAGAGCAACCCTCCAGCCTGCAGTCACCAGCCTCCAACCCTCACTCACCCTGCAGTGGTCCAGTCCCACGGGGCTGGCCCAGCTTCCCATTTTGGTCATTGTGACCTAGCGCACAGGGGCGCAGCACCACTCAGGTTTGGACAGGTCATCCTCATGATGGAGGGGAAGCTGGGCCAAACCTAGATGGTGCTGTGACCCTGTGCTTCCAGTCGTGACAGAAGCCAGGCCCTGCCCCACAGAGTGCATGCTGGACGGGCTGACAGTTGCTCTCCAAATCCTCATCCCAAAGTCTCCTCTCTGCACCAGGCCAGGATTAGGGCTGTGGTACCAGGGCGGAAGGGGGCTGCTGCTGTGGGTAGTCAGCACCCCATTGGTGTGTGAGGTGGTGACTGTGGTCACTGGCCTATGACTTTAGCACACACACCCTCCCCTGAATTTGGGACCTGGATGAGTCAGAGAAAAGACAATTTTCAGTTGGTGGGTCACCTTCCTAAACAGTCTGACAAGACAAGAACTTGTCCCTCCATGTCCTCACCAGCATATGGACGCTCAAAGTTAGTGTCTAAACTCAACCCCTCTCTGGAGTTCGGGTTATTGATACATAACAACAATTCCCAGCTTAAGCTTTCTCCCCAAGCTAGACTATTTCTAGAGTTTTCCTTTTCTCTTATAGTTCCTTCTTGGTTAAGAAGAGAGCCCTCCCTTTCCTCCTTTCTATCCTAGTTGGAGCAAGTTGGACCCAACTCACAGAATGATTCAGCAGTAATGACCCTGAACCTTCATAAAGCAGGATTTCAGCACCTGAGTTCCAAGCGACTTGACAGAAGAGGTCCATGTTCCCAGACAGGTTTTTAGAATGTGTTACCCTGTTACAAGGTGCACACTATAGTTTATAAATATTCGAAGTGTAAACATCAAGGAGGAAGAGAAATTATTTAGGGTACTACTAGGGATAAAATCAGAAGTGGTTGAAAGAAAGAAATGGAAAATTCAGGCTGAATAGCAGAAAAAACTTCTTTTCCATGAGATCTGTACAACAACCTCCCATGGGTAGCGATGAGAGCCCCAATATTTAAGGTATTTAAAACTAGAGCGGTAAAGCATTAGGACATATACCGCAGGGAAGCATTTTGCATTGACAGGGAGCTGGACTTAGCAACCTCTACGAGGTATTTTCTATTTCTGTTTTATTGTGATTGAGACTAGGGGTGGGCATCAGGGATTTCCAGCTGTGAGGAATATAAATTAGGATAAGAATCAACAAAGCTCTGAGGAATAAGAGCTTTGTCCTTTAGGAAAATTGAATACTCTAAGATTGCATTAAAAAAAAAAACTAACAAGATTAGTATTTAAAATAAAAAGTTACATCTCTCCAAATGGGCTGTACCAAGGGACAGAACTGAATTATTTGCTTCATTGTGCTCAGTTTTTTATTACATGGCTTTAATCTACAGTAGAAGCAAGGGTCATCTAGTTTAGAGGGGGGTTGTTTTGTGTTTTGTTTTGTGAAGCTTCTGCTTTCCAGAATGAGCTCCACAAACAATTGTCTCCTTTTGAATTATTTAAAGTGATCTCATGACTTTCCTCTATATAATAATAATAATAGTAATTAGGGCCCTGATCCTGAATGGGGCTGAGGACGCTCAGCTCCACTGAAATCCATGCCAGCATGACGGGATCAGGTCCTAGATTAACGAAGCAATGCTCATAAAGCACTCTAAGTACTAAGCAATTTTCATTATCGGGGCAGTTGTACAAGCTGATGACACCCAGTTAATGAGATATTTCATTGAAGGCACAACTACTGTATGTTGTTTGAAAACAACCGAAAGTAGATTGAATGCTAGGTCACACTGGGATTTGCTGAGGGTGCAGACCAGCTGTTCAGTGGTGTGCAGGTGGCGCTGGGAAGGAGGGGGAGAAGCAGGGATGGGGTGCACTCAGGGGAGTAGGTGGGAAGAGGCAGGGTTGGGGTGGGGGCTTGGAGGAAGGGGTGAAGTGGGGGCAGGCCTAGGGCAGAGGGGAGGTCAAGCACCCCCGGGGAGAGAGGAAGTCGGTGCCTATGTTTGTTTGTTTGCGAGTTTCAGCTACAATGGTTGAGCCATTTCCGAGAATGACATTGGGGGGAAATATGTTGGTTTTCCCAGGTTAAACGATTGTTACAGCTGTTTCACTGAGAAGCTCTAGTACCTCTAAGCTTGAAGTTTGACCAGCAGGTTGTCCTAGAGGCAGGGGCATGCCTTTTGCCATATCTGTGAAAATCAGCCAAAATTTGGCCAAGATATAACCCTCTGGAAATTGCAGTCCGTACATGTTCAGTAGAGATATGTCAGAGTTTGGCAGCAAATGTTTCTGATTCAGCCTGTCCAGGGCATGCTGTGTCCCAAGTCTGCAGGTGTTGAGCAGGACTTTCCTGGCAATTACTTCTCTTGGCTTCTGGGGGCCACTGTGGTGCCAAGGACAGGAAATGAGACTCAAGAGACAATGTGTCCTTTGCTGTCAGTGCTGCCCTGCCAGTTCCCAGGCTATATGGCGGAGAAGAAAACGGCCTGACTGGAATGCAGAGGGCTCAGGAGCTGGTGGTGAAGATAGATGGAGAGGGGAATGCCAACATACTATTTTTTCTACAGCACCTTCCCTCATTCAGTGCACAGGATGCAGCGTTGTCAACTCTCGTGTTTTTTTAGGGTATGACAGGATTTTGGCTGAGAGGGAAATAAGTCTCACGACGACACAAGAAATTCCAGCAAATTCCTCGAGCAAATATGAGCCCTCTGGCTGACTGCCGAGCTTTCCCAGCTCCTGGGGCAGAATGCTGCAGGCAGTGCTCTGTTCCTCTCCCTTTTCCCTCCTACCTCGCAGTCTGAAGCCATTCTCACAGCAGGGACGGAGGGAGCTAAAGAGCCTGGCAGCTGAGGACTGTTCTGCTCCCTTCTCCCCCCACTCCCAAAACTCCCACCCCTCTTTTGAGCAACGGGGCCAGGATGGTTTGGGGCAAAGAACACAAGAACAGCCAAACAGGGTCAGACCAATGGTCCATCTAGCCCCATATCCTGTTTTCTGACAGTGGCCAGTGCCAGATGCTTCGGTGGGAATGAACAGAACAGGACAATTATCGAGTGATCCCTTCCCCTGTCATCCAGTCCCAGCATCTGGCAGCCAGAGGTTTAGTGACACTCAGAGCATGGTGTTGCCTCCCTGACCATCTTGGCTAATTGCCACTAATGGGCCTGTCCTCCAGGAACTTATCTAATTCTTTTTTGAACCCCATTATACTTTTGACCTTCACAACATCCCCTGGCAATAAGTTCCACAGGTTGACTGTGCGTTGTGTGAAGTATTTCCTTTCATTTGTTTTAAACCTGCTGCCTATTAATTTCCTTGGGTGACCCCTGGTTCTTGTGTTATAAGGGGAGTGAAGAGCCCCTATAGCCAGTGATGAGCTGCCAAAATCTTAACAAGCGGTTCCCTCCTCACCCCACGAGGGGGTTGTGGCCCATCCCCACCCACCGGGGACTCCTGCCCCATCCAACCCCCCACGTTCCTTGATACTCCCCTAACCCTGCCCCGTCCACCCCTGTCCCCTGACTGCCCCCAGAACTGGGTAGGAGGGTCTCGTGGGCCAACATAGTGGGTGCCCACCCACTCCTAAGAGCTAGAGGGACCTGCTGGGGGGCGAGGTGGGGAATCCCAGCGGTGCTTACCTGGGGCAGCTCCCAGGAAGCATCCAGCAGGTCCCCCTGGCTCCTAGGGGTAGGGGAGCGTAGCTAGAGGGGGAGCAGGGGGAGCGGCCTTAGGCACCGACTCTGTGGGTGCTCCGGGGCTGGAGCACCCACAGGGAAAATTTGGTGTGTGCAGAGCACCCACTGGCAGCTCCCCGCCCCTTGCCCAGCCCCAGCTCACCTCACCTCCACTCCGCCTCCTCCCCTAAACATGCTGCCTCGCTCTGCTTCTCCGCCCCCCTCCCCTGGCTTCCCGCGAATCAGCTGTTCACGCGGGAAGCCTTGGAGGGCTGAAAAGCAGGCAGCAGCTTCTCAGGCTCAGGGAGGGAGAGGTGAGCTGGGGTGGGGAGCAGTTCCCCTGTGCGCCCCCCCACCCCGGGTTACCTGCTGTGGTGCGGACAGCCCTCCTCACGCCCCCCTCCCCTACCCCAGCTCCCCTTCACTCCGCCTCCATCTCCCTGGGCTTGAGTATGAAGCCGCTGCTTGCTTCTCAGCCCTCCCAGGCTTCCCACGTGAACAGCTGATTCGCAGGAAGCCAGGGGAGGGGGGCGGAGAAGCAGAGGGGGTGGCACGTTCGGGGAGGAGGCGGAGCGGAGGTGAGCTGGGGTGGGGCATGGGGCGGGGAGCTGCTGGTGGGTGCTCTGCACCCATCAAATTTTCCCCATGGGTGCTCCAGCCCCGGAGCACCCATGGAGTCAGCACCTAAGGCGCCACTTCTGGCCAGTTGTTAAATTTAACAACCAGTTCTAGCGAACTGGTGCGAACCGGCTCCAGCTCACCACTGTCTATAGCTCCCCCCCAATCTGGAAAGGGGAGAGCTGACCCTGCTGCAGAGCCCCCAGGCCTAGAAGTTGGGGGTGAAAAGTCCTAGGAGGAGCAGAGGTGAGGTGGGGGAACTGAACTGATGAGGACTGAACTCAGGCATTGGGGGCTGGGGAGTGAACCGGAGGAGGGTGAACTGATGGAGGCTAGGGGGAGCAGGGGATGGGCAGATGTGGGAATTAACTCCTTCAGCGGGGGCCAAAATCGTCTTTGCCAATAAAATGGGGAGAGTGGACAACACATTCTCACACACACACACACACACACACACAAGGATGGGCAGGGGTGTTCAAAAATAAAAAGACAGAACAAAAAACAAAATACGATATTTTTAAAAAGAAATCTCATGATTTTGGTGGGGGTCTGACTTGTTTATCTCTTAGGGGAGTTTGAGTCAGGATTTTTGATCTCTTGTGGTTGACAACACTGAGGATGAATCTGGGTTGTATAGTGAATGACCCGTGCCCCATTTGTTGCAGAAGTTGGAAGGTGTTTAGTGAATGAGGCAGGGGGTCTTCAGGAAGAGAAAAGATGGTCTCATGATGAAGGCAGTTGAATGTTGCCCTGGAGAACGGATTCTATCCCTGCCTTTGCAAACAGTTTCCATGTGATGCTAGTCAAGTCACTTAAACTAAACTTGTCACACATGGTCACTAGCTGTGTTCATCATTTTTGGGGTGCCCAATATGAGACACATAGAGCCAGATTTTCAGACGTGCTGAATGCTCACAGCTGCAATTGAAGTCAACGGGAGCTGTGCTTTTAACACAAAGTGCTATTAAAAAATGCTAAGTATTCAGAAAAAGTAGACCTTAGGTTTCTCAAGTTGAGCACCCAAAATTAGTGAATTCCTGACAATTTTGGCTTGAATTTCCCTCTCCTCCAGGTATCCATCTGTTAAACGGGGACACTAATACCAACTAATCTTACGGCAATGTTGTGAAGACAGATTAATAAATGTTATGGAGCACTCTAACGGTTTGAATGTACCATAGAAATATCCATAAGGAAATTAAAAAGTTTGCCTTCAATACATGGCTTGGGTGGTAAAAAAGGCTTGGGGACCATGCATTTAAAGTGCAGGATAAATTAATGAATTGCGCAGGCAACCTTAATTCTGGCCTTTCCTAGCTTTTGCGTGACTTTGCAACCTTAACATTCTTTTAATGTAACTTTTTGTATGTAATATTTAGAGAATGTCTGTAGCTCATATGAGTAGACCGTAAACTCTTTGGGAGAGGAACTGTCTTGTGTGTGTGAAAGAAAGAGAGAGAGGCCTCTCACAATGGCGCTCTGAGGACTTTAAACATCATTATAACAGAAATAATAATAATACTTTTATAAACAGTAAGGACCTAATTATGTTACCACATATAGGAGGTTGGTGTCAGTGGAGTGGTATGTGTGCAGGAGTAGCATAATTGGGTTCCAAATTTAAAAAAAACAAAACAAAAAAACCCTCCTCCACCGATCACAAGTTGAAAGCTATAATTGTAGGGCTAGCTTGTGTTAAAGTGCTATAGACAGACGGCTGCACACTCATTCAGCAGTGAGATTATCCCCCAATGCTGAGAAGGCTAGGACTTCAGACTCTGCATCACTGACCATGCACAGTCACTGACAAAGCAAAACCATGACAGATCCACTCTACCACTTCGTAGTGCAAACAGCATGTGTGTCTTTTGATAACTGATGGCTCTGGGAATTAACCACCATTTAAGGGATCAATAGACTGTGCAAGCTAAAGCTCTATTATGTTATTACGTACCAGAATAGTATCAAATTACAGGGGTTTTACTCCACTGCGTAATGTTGTATTACTAATTTAAAACTCATGGAAAGAAAAATTAAACTTGCTTGCAGAAACCACTATGCTGGAAAAAGAAATATTTATCTCCCTTTTTCCCATCTGACAGCAATTTCTCTTTGGTCAGCCGTAGATACTAAAAATAGCAGCGAATGTAAAGGGTTAGCTGTATCAGAAAAGGAGATTAATCTTCAAAGCGAGTGCCGTCTCTGTGAGAGCAGAAAGCAGAGGTGCAAATTCAGAATAGCCTTTGTGATGCTGTGCTGGCATGTGTCACTGGAGTAGTAAATAGCATTGACAGGACCCTGTGGTCAGGAATGTTCAACTGCTTCCCGACACTGACTCTCCTGAGAGAGAGGTCTCCACAGGCCAGGGTATAGAGGACACAGACCCTGTGACTGTGGAGTGTGAGATATTTGTACGTTTTGTAGATTCAGTCCCACAATACCTTCATGTGCATAGCTCCCACTGATGTCAGTGGGCATTGTAGACGTGCCCAGCAGGTTTCAAGTACGGGGCCCAGTGTGATATTTATTTTTTGAGGAAGTGGTCTCATGTGGTTTTTCTGACCAGAAAGAGACCGGTGATACCTAAGAGCTGCTGCTCTTAACTTTAGTGGGTAATTTAACCAAGGGATTGATTCTGAAGGAGAAACATAAAGAAAATTTGCTGCATGTCCAACAGGCATGGATGAATCAGCTCAGAACAGCAAAAACTAACCCAAGCCTGTAGCTAAAACTCAGTGAGACCATTCTTTCCCAAGCAGACTCCCAGCCACAGGAGTTTGAACCAAGATGATGGAAAATTTCCCTTCATCCCCATTATTCTTGGGATGCTGTTCCTCCCTGTTTAAAAGCCTGTTCCTGTGCCATTGAGGTGAGCGGGCCCTTGCTATTGACTTCGGGGTGACGAGCTCTGCTATTCGGGAGAGCCTCAGAGTAGAGCCGCTACTCCTCCGGATCGAGAGGAGCCCGCTGAGGTGGTTTGGGCCCTTGATAAGGATGCACCCTGGGAGGTCTCCCTTGGATCTCTATTGGGTATGTCCCACTGGGAGGAAGCCCGGAGGCTGACCCAGGCCACACTAGGGGGATTCTATCTCCTGGCTGGCCTGGGAATGCTGGGGAATCCCACAGGAGGAGCTAAAGCCTGGTGCAGAGGAAAGGGAGGTCTGGTCCTCCCTACTCTCCAGGCTGCCACCACGACCCTCACCAGGAAAAGCAGCATAACGGGAAAAGAAGCAGCAGCTACGAACATCAGTGGGTGCAGGATCAGACCTTAAATCCTCATCTGACGTGCACATTATCAAGCCACACGTCCTACACTCTCCTCTGCTAGGAAGCACTGCTGAAGCAGCACATGCTGACTCTCAGCTCAGAGACTGAGATGTGGACATCATCTCGTGCCTGCCCCCCTGAGAGACTCGCACCTGCCTTCATCCCGCACAGAGCGGCTACCATCTCACTTCCTTGTGTTCCTTTAATAACCTCAGAAATACTGACTCTCCAAACTGAGTTAGTTATTTTAGCCAAATAAATAGGAATCCCTGCATTGTTTTCAATACCAAGCACGCTTGTTCTGTTCTCCTCCCACTATTTTTGTGACTTTATCCTTTCTTTTTACCTCAGTAGGCTGAGATTTGAGATGGATCTGAACAAAAACCTGAGATCCAAAAAGCCCTGAGAGTTATGATCCCAAATTGAAAATTGTGCCTGAATTCGGGGTAGCAACCCAGCAAAGCATTTAAGCAGGTGCTTAATTTGAAGTACTGTATGTCAGTCAGAACTAATTAATCACGTAAAAATGATGGGGGTAAGTTTCACACCTGCACAGTAGGTTGGGGTGAGTGGGAATGTGGGTGAGTGTGAGTGGGGAGAATATGGGAGTATATGGAGGATCGAAAGGTGGGGTTGTAGCAGAAAGAGTGAGCGAGAGAGAACATAAGAGTAGGGTGACCAGATGTCCCGATTTTATAGGGACAGTCCCGATATTCAGAACTTTTTCTTATATAGGTGCCTATTACCCCCATCCCCTGTCCCGATTTTTCACACTTGCTATCTGGTCACTCTATGTAAGAGCATCAGGGCTACCATTATTTATCAAGTAATTAATCATGTGCTTAACACCACAGTGCCTTGTGGTGCTCTAATATTCTGATCAGGGGCAATGGAGTCTTCCTAAAAGTGGGGGAACATGAGGCCCTAACCTCTCCGTGACCCTGCCACTTCTCCTTACCCCAACCTGGCTCCAGCTTCCAATCTGGCCTGGGGGCAGGGACTTGGAGCCAAAGAGCCATGATAAGAACTGCCCGAGCAGCTGTGGGAAACCGTGGACCCTCCATCTGCCCAGGGTGGGAGCCTGGGGGGGCAGAGATACATTCTGGGGACTGCTCTTGGTCTCCCCATCCCAGGCAGATGGAGGGTCCGCAGCTCCCCATAGCTGCCTGGGCTCCTCAGGTGGCTCTTACCCAGGCCAGGCTCCAGCTTCTGGCCTGGTCAGGGGATGAGGCCCTGAGACGAACAGCAGGGGCAGGGTGTCGGGCCTGTGGTGAAAGTGGACAGGCCATGGCCCCTTGGCCCTCCTGTTCTGGCGCCCCTGTTCTGATCCATAGCTTTTATCTTGAGCACATCTCCATTTGAGATGCATTCTGTTCACCAGCCCGTGAAACAGACATCCCAGCTTGCAGGCAGCTTTGATTAGAAGTGCCTGACATTTGGTTCTGTGAAAAATCTGGAAAAGTGCTAAATGTTGGCTGACTATCAAATTAGTGAAGATGTAAGAGGGATGAAAGAGGAAGGAAAATCAAGTTTTTCTCTGTGTGTAATGATGAAAGGCTGTAGTAAACAAACCAGCAGAGCCTTTGGCGGATAAGAGTAACATTCTGATCTTCGCCAAGGAGCAGGCCTTGTGTCATTTGTTCCAATAAAAGGTACAGTTAAGGACTTAGTGGCTCAGTAATTAGTTACACGTAATCATTGTTTGAATTCTCCTAGCCAGGATCATGTAAAGCCATGCTGATTATAGAGCATTACAAAGCCTCAGAAGTCAGAACATAATTCAATTCTAAACATACCATGGAACACATGGACCCTGATTATACACCCAGAGGAAGATTCCACCAGCCACACCCCAGAAGAATCAAACATTCTGTTCTCACAAATAATATTGGAACCCTTATTAATCTTATGGGCTAAACTCAGGGGTGGCAAAAACGGTTGTGTAAGTTTCACACCTGTACAGTAGTAGGTTGGAGTGAGTGGGAACATGGGTAAGTATGAATAGGGTAAGTGTGGGAGTATACTGAGGATCAAAAGGGTGGGCTTATAGCAAGAAGAGTGAGTGAGAGGAGAGCATAAGAGCATCAGGGCTGCTATTTATCATGAAGTATCTGACATCCTTGTCTTGGTTACTTTGTCTGCTACTAACTCAGCATTTTTGAAACTTACTTCTATGTATGACCGTATGAAAGTTACTTCTATGTATATTCCTGTCTATCTCCATGATGCACACTGAATCCAGCCCAACATGTCATTCCTTGTCCATGTAGACCATTCCCTCAAAGAATTATTAACTTCTAAGCTTTTTTAAAATATTAATTGCCCACAAAAGCCACTTGCCAGCTGCTATATTTCTCCTCCATGAACATTATCATTTAAATATACTTCTCCACCTTAAACCTGAGAAACAAATAAGATACAAAATCAAAAATATTGGCAAAGACATTGCAGATTCCTTTAACATCATGCATAGCCTCCCACCTATCTTTATCCAACGCCTTGCTACCATTCTCAGTCCCATCTGCTAATTCACTTATTAATTCTCTTCACTTCACTCTCTCCTCCCCTCTTGACTCCTTTGCTTCTCTTTCCCGCTGCAAAGTCCATCCCTTCAACTCCTAGGGTTAACCTAGGTTCATTCATAACATTCTCTTTCTTGCTGCTGCTATATTGCTGACTGCCTCTCTGAAAATGCCCTGCAGCCATGCAGGCTTCCTCTATCCCTTGTTCTCTGCTCCTTTTGTTTTTGGGTCCCCTGGAGTCTGGCTCTCTCCACTTCAGAAAAACTGCTCTCACCAAGATTTCTAAGTCTTATCCTACCCAAATCGAAGGGCTGTAGTTTTGACACTGTTGATCACACACCCCTTGTTCAAATTTTGTCCTCCCTTGCATTCGTAACTCTGTCCTTTCCTGCTTCTTCTAACTTGGATTGTTCCTTCAGTATCTTGTTCAGTTGGTCCACTTCTTTCCTCTTGTTCTTCAGCAGGGATCCCAGAGGGCTTCTTCTTCTCTCTTTACATCTTTTGTGAGTGATCTCAGATGCGTACATGGCTTTAACTACTGCATCAGCTTACACCAATGACTTTCAGATCTACCTCAACATGGCTTCCTCCATCCAAACTTCTCTTTCTGACATCTCTTCTTTAATGTCTCACCACAGCTTCAATATAAATGGCCAAAACTGACCTGTCACTGTTGACAGCACCACCATTCCTGTCTGTCACCTAAGTCCAGAAACTAGGAGTCATCTCTGACTCCTCCTCTCTTGCCTGCACATGCAGGTGGTGTCTTAATCTTTCCACTTCGCTCACCATAAAATTTCTTTGATCACCCTTTTCCTTTCTGCCCAGATAGACAAAAGTCTCATCCAGGCTCTCAGCATCTCCTGTCTGGAATAGTGTAACCTCCTCCACTCTGGCTTTGGTAGCCCCAATGAAAGTCCCCTGCACAGCTGCTAAGATTCTCTTCCTAACCAGTCACTTTGACCACCTCACATTCCTTTCTGATGTCTCCTTCTTGTTTCGTCACATCAAGCGTAAACTTTTTATGGACATTTTGAAGGATCTTCACAGCTCTGTGCCTCTCTACTTACCCACACTTCTGTCTTATTCCATCACTCCACCTCCTCTGCTTCTTCAGCAATTCCTCATTTGTTCATACACAACCTCTGAACCTTCTTTGATGCTGACTCTTATGCACAAAACACCCTCCCTCAATTGATCAAAAAGGCCAGTGCTCTCTCCTCAACACACGGTTCTTTCATGATGTCTGTAAAAAAAAAAACAGACAATGAGTGACGGGTTGAGACACAAATGAAAATAGCTAATATTTATAGTTTTCAGGGGAAAAAATAGCAAGGGCCCATATTTGATTGTATCCCTCCACTCCCTCTCTTCATGTCTTTTATCTTATATTTGTACAGCACAAAGCACAATGGGACTCTGATCATGACTGGCATAACACAATGTGATTATTTAATAATAAGTGCATGAAGGTAAGTAGAATGACTTCAGTCCTTAGCGTGTGGAAATAGGAAACGGTTAAGAGAAGATTGCTTATGCTGCTGTACCTTTCTGCAGAGTTTTTTTTCATTTTCCTAACTTCATGTCTGATCCATTCAACAATAGCATGTGTCAGCAGCAACAGAGGCTTTGCCATCAGATGCATTTTCAAAATAGAGCTCTTAAAAGAATTCCAGCTGTCGTGCTTGTCATTGTTTAACCTTTACTGACTGTGCCTCTTGAGGGTATCTTTGTTTCCATTTCCAAGAAGGTGGTGGTTGTCAATCAAAGAAACCTTAAACTAAAGATTCCATTATGTTGCTTGTGGTATCATATATATTTTCTCAATTTGTATAACAGGCACAAGTGTGGATAATTGTCAGGAAATATAAAATGACATACATGTTCTGATATGTAGTTCCAAAGTTGTGTCAAGAAAGACTGGCGGTAGCAGTGTTTATTTAGAGCCAGATTCAGCCTGGCTCTTGTGCAGGTGCACAGGGATAGTGGTATCATGCAAAAACTCCATTCACATGCTCACTTCATCGGATGCATACTGTGGAAACTGCAGAAGACATTATATACACAGAGACCATGAAACAATAGCTCCTCCCACCCCACTCTCCTGCTGGTAATAGCTTATCTAAAGTGATCACTCTCCTTACAATGTGTATGATAATCAAGTTGGGCCATTTCCAGCACAAATCCAGGTTTTCTCACCCTTCGCGCCCCCCCACGAACTCACTCTCCTGCTTTGGATGGGCTATTA
Source organism: Lepidochelys olivacea (assembly GCF_965140295.1). NCBI lineage: Eukaryota > Metazoa > Chordata > Testudines > Cheloniidae > Lepidochelys > Lepidochelys olivacea. The sequence continues at coordinate 243,302,076 of NC_140412.1, read as the reverse complement.
CCAGCAGGAGAGTGAGTTCCTGTGGGGGGGAGGGAGGGGCGGAGGGTGAGAAAACCTGGATTTGTGCTGGAAATGGCCCAACTTGATTATCATACACATTGTAAGGAGAGTGATCACTTTAGATAAGCTATTACCAGCAGGAGAGTGGGGTGGGAGGAGGTATTGTTTCATGGTCTCTGTGTATATAATGTCTTCTGCAGTTTCCACAGTATGCATCCGATGAAGTGAGCTGTAGCTCACGAAAGCTTATGCTCAAATAAATTGGTTAGTCTCTAAGGTGCCACAAGTACTCCTTTTCTTTTTGCGAATACAGACTAACACGGCTGTTACTCTGAAACCATTCACATGCTGTAAACTACTCAGGGCAGGGACCATGTCTTCTTAATTTCTCTGCTGCATTATGCACACCTGTCACTCCATTTAACTTTGTTACCTCTTTTGACCTGAGCAGTTAGCCAAAATTCAGGTCTTGTGGATTATTTCCTTTTGGAGTAGAAATTGATGCTGAGGTCAGTTGTTTTGTTGATGCACTCCTGGTTATTTACAAAGCATGTACAAAGTCCTGTTTCCCTGACCTCGGGAAGACAGTTTCCCTGCAGGAGACAGTTTCTTTGCTCACAGTTCCAAACCCCTTTCCACCCACCACTTAGCCCAAAAGTTCTCTCTCTAGACTTTTTTCTTAGGTTCGTGCTACCATTGCTTCTGTGTCTGGTGCTTCCTTGTTCCTCTCTTGCTGTGTCTACACTGTAAAAATGCTGTGTTCTTAACTTGGGCTAGCTAATATGCATTAGCTAATTGAGGTTAAAATAGCCGTGAAGACACAGCAGCTCAGCCTTTAACTCAGGTTAGTAGCTCAAATTTAACCCTAGGTTAGACTTTAATGCAAGCGGACAGCGGAAGTTAAAAGATAAGCAGCCCTATCTTTGCTGCTATTTTAACCCAAGTTAGCTAATGCAGGTTAGCTAACCTGAGTTGAGAACACGCTTTTTTGTTGTTTTTGCGGTTGCTGCTGCAGTTGCAATGGAGACACAATACCCAGGAAAACCCCTGTACCCATATAGCTCAGTTTCTGAGGAGCCCTTCACAGCCTGTATTTGGGTGGTAGTTGAAACAATAGGAGTCATCTATTCCACAGAGGAATTTAATTGTTTCTTACATTTATCCTGAATGACCAGTTTGAGCCATGCTTAACCCAACCCCAGCATAACCATATAGTAGACATTGACATCCACGTTTACAGTCATTTGGTTCCTGCAAGATTCCCTCCCTCCTCCATTTTAATTTGTAATCAGAGGCATTGTAATCAGAGGCCAAGTATCTGAAATGTTTCTCCCCATTTACAGACCTGCATAGCTGTCCAAATGGAAGACAATCAACCTGCTAAAAGAGCCAGAAAGGGAAAACGCTTTAGGATTGGGGCTATTTTCAAATTAGAAGGATTGTAGTTAAAATTAACGAGGAAGCCAGTGGCACTTTAAAGACTAACAGATTTATTTGGGCATAAGCTTTTGTGGGTAAAAAGCTTCCTCGTTGTTTTCGTGGATACAGATAACACGGCTACCCCTCTGATACCTGTAGTTAAAATTGTTTTCACTTTTGCATATGTGAAAGTGTATTTCCAGCACATAAGTGAAGATTGTCATAATGGTCTTTCAGAGAGACTGTACTGGAAATCTGTGTAACTTTGTCCTTCCTTCTTTATACTCCCTGCTTGAGCTTCATATCACCCTTTGCCTCATGCACCAGCATTTCCACCTTCATTCTTCCATTTGGGCTTCTTGCACAATTAGCTCCATGTCTTCTTCCCACCACCCCATGCATGATACAGCCACAAAGCCCCTTCCCTGTCCACATCTTACAGACCCACTTTTGCCATGCTGCTTGCTATGCCCCTAGTTGACTTGTATATAAAATTCCTATTATGTTGTCTCTCTTTCCCTAACCGCGAGGTACCTTTCTGTCTGGCCAGAGACTGAGCGCTCCCCAAGGCTGGGACCATCCCTCCTTGGAATAAAAAGTACCTAGCACATCTTGGGTGCTACCAAACATAAACAAATACAAGTCATAATAATAATTGGACTATGAATCAGTGCACGTAGAAACCCATTTCAGTGTATACTTAGCACATACCTCCTTTCAGAGAAGATTTTTAGTGTTTATACTTATTAAGCATTATTTATTAATACAGGAACATGTTGCCAGTAGAAGTTAAGTAGGTCTTGCGTTACAGAAGAAAGACTTAGCAGTGTGAAATGATTATAAAATAGCTACATGGCTTATTGTGAGCAAGAATATAAAGACAAACCAATAAAATACACTCCCAATGCAGACTTATATCCTCAGGCCCTTGGGAATCAACTCCCCATGTAACAAGGGCAACAATGTCATAATATATATAACGAGGAGTACTTGTGGCACCTTAGAGACTAAAAAATGTATTTGGGCATAAGCGTGTGGGCTAGAACCCACTTCATATATATAGTCCTCAGTTTCCAGCTAATATGGGCATGCAAAAAACACTGAGAATTACATAAGGGGAAAAGATTAAAAGGAAAATAAACACATGGGAAGGAATGAGGGGGGTTGTTCCAAATTGCATTTTTAATTACAAAGGTCCTGATCACGGCTGGAGCTGTGTGGTCATGCAGGGGCTTAAGCGACAGTGGGTGTCTAAATCTTCCCCGCTACCCACACACAAGCCCCTGCGATCTGCACAGCTTTACTGAGCCCTGGGTCTGGGCACATTAGGATGGGTGCTGCACTTTTGCCATTATCAGACACGATGCAGGTGGGTAGGAAGTAGTGGAGAACTGGCATTGGCTTTTTCCCCTCTGCTGTGTACCAGTCAGCACAGCTGAGCCAATATGGGGGGGGAGGGGTGGGGTGTTAAGTAATCTGCAACTGCTGAGGGCCAGTAGCAGATTACTACCTGTAGTGAGGCATGCACATGAAAGGATTTGGGTTTGAGCCTTTCAGAGAAATGATTCCTCTCCTGTGCTGCTCCTGGGGTGGTGCATGTACATGCCACCCCTTACACACAGATGATTGTAAACCAGATTCTCTAGCCCAGATATTTTTCCTATCACAGTTTACAAATAACAGAATAAACTCAAATCAAATTACAATACAGTAACTGGTTTCAGAGTAGCAGCCGTGTTAGTCTGTATTCGCAAAAAGAAAAGGAGTACTTGTGGCACCTTAGGGGGGTTGTTCCAAATTGCATTTTTAATTACAAAGGTCCTGATCATGGCTGGAGCTGTGTGGTTATGCAGGGGCTTAAGCGACAGGGGGTGTCTAAATCTTCCCCACTACCCACACACAAGCCCCTGCGATCTGCACAGCTTTACTGAGCCCTGGATCGGGGCACGTTGGGATGGGTGCTGCACTTTTGCAGTACTAAGAGACTAACCAATTTATTTGAGCATAAGCGAATACAGTAACTGTGCACATTAAAGGGGTGCTGTTGGGTAGTTTAAACTCATTGTCATTTGCTTCCTGATGTAGTGCAATTAACTTCACTGGGTTTACACTGGGAATTTGGCTCACTATTAATAAATCTGCTTCGATGTACACATTCCCTTCAGTGTCGGGTGCCTAAACATTGCAGCATGGTGCTTAAGAACGAGACAGTAAAATTGACTAGAAACCAAATGGCAACAAAAGTAAAACCGACTAGTCTATTTTCATTGCCAAGGTGAAAAAGGTGCAAAAAGGAAAGAAATCAGTTACGTTGGGGAACAGTAATTTAGAGCTTAAAAACTTCTTTCAGTTCTGTTAATTTAAGTTATTAGTAACACAAATGGAACATTTGCTTTTAAACAATACATAGGCCAAGATTTTCAAAATTACCTTGTGCTTTTGATGCCCATTTTGATACATCTTAAAAAGGCCAAAATCACTAGGCATTTTAAAAAAACTTCGTAATTATTTTTTGCCAGACAGTGTCTGTTTAAAATAAGTATTTTTAAATTATACCATATTACCAACATTTTTCCCCTTTTGTTGATTATTAAGGGTCTGATTCTGTGATCCTTACTCAGGCAAACCTCCCACTGACTTCAAATGAAATTCCATTGGAGTCAGTGAGGTTTTAAGCCTGAATAAGGGCTTGCATGATGGGAACATTGATTTATTCCTCTCCTCCTCCCCCCACAGTGAAGTTATGCTCCAGTTCATCTGTATGTAGGTGACAGAAACTCATTGTAAAGTGATTACTGGAGCCAATGACCAGAAGAGCAGTGGTGGGTCAAAAGAACTCAGTGGCAGCACCCATCTCTGAATGGTTACACACATTTGACCATTCTGTGGTTAACCAAAGTCCTTTTGATATATTTCACAGGATCATAGTCATAAGAGATAGGAAAGCCCGTCGGATGAAGTATGCTAGTCTTTTAATTTTTAATCACACACCAGAAGAAAAGTATATCTAGCTATCAATACATCATTACATCACAACAAACCAGTCAGCATTCTTGATTCACCTCCCTGCCTTTCCCAAATCCACATGATTCTTCAGGGCTCTTGTTTTGCTGCTCTCAGAACACAGAGGAGTCAAGCTCTCTGACTGGCTGGAGGAAAGGACCTGTAAGTGATTTTCCTGTTGATACAATGTTCATTAGCATCTTTCCAAAAAGATCTGTTTCTAGGCGTTAGGAATGTGGAAAAAGAAGATGCTTATCCACAACACAATAGTAAATTCTTAACACACCCCACAGGAGGCAGTGTTTGTATAGTTCTTTGTTTAAGTCCTTGACAAGTGGGTGGTAATGAAAACTAAAGAAAATCCTCCTCACAAAGTATGTGGCAGGTCTGCTGAACTTTTGTTTACAAAAATGTTTTAATCCATTTAAGTTCAAAAAAGTTGTCTTAATATCAAGTTGTTTAAAAAGTTTTCAATGTTTCTTTCAGCCAAGCTGTGTATTTAGCCTGTTATACCTTCTTCAGAATAAAACAGAAAGAGCTGTATTTACACATACAGAAACCACTACTGCCTACCCTCACATTTAACAATAAAAAATGTAGGGCCTGATTTTCATAGGTGCTGAGCACTCACAGCTGTCCTTGGCTTCACTTAGGCTATGTCTTCATTGCAAGTGAGATGTGTTTTTACCTTGGGATTGCTAACATGAGATATTGCAGGGGTTCTCAAACTGGGGGGTCAGGACCCCTCAGGGGGTCATGAGGTTATTACATGGCGGGGCCACGAGCTGTCAGCCTCCACCCCAAATCCTGCCTCCTGCATTTATAATGGTGTTAAATATATTTAAAGTGTTTTTAATTTATAAGGGGGGGGGTCGCACTCAGAGGCTTGCTATGTGAAAGGGGTCGCCAGTACGAAAGTTTGAGAACCCCTGAGAGATCAGTCTTGATGTAAATCCTAGTGGAGACAAGGTTCAGGTAGTTTTTACCTCAGTATAGCTTTTTGAGGTCAACCCTGCACCCCCCACCTGGGGTTCACTTCAGCTAGCTGCATCGAGGTAAACATACACTGCCTTATCTCCCCTATGATTTTACGTTGAAAGCGATCTCGGTGTAAAAGTCACCCTTATTTTTGCAGTGAAGACAATGCCTTAGAGTTGTGGCTGCTCTGCGCCTCTGAAAATCTGCAAAAAGAAAAGGAGTACTTGTGGCACCTTAGAGACTAACCAATTTATAGATTTCAATGTGAGTTGATGCCTAACTTGCATTAGGCACTTTTGGAAATCCAACCTGGCACCTACATGCATCTTTAGCCACTTAAATGCCTTTGAAAATCTGGCTCTTTTGTATCCTTTAAGTATGATCCAGCATTTACCTTTCAGAGCAACTGTTTCAAAGGGATTTTGGGTAATGTATTACTGAACTATAAACCTGTGTAGGTGAAATTATATGTCTGTGCCTGTGACTTGTTTCTAATACACTCTAATAATAGCCTTGTCAATACTAATAGCCTTATGGGCCAGATCATGAAACTCTTACCCATGTGATTAATCTTTACTCACATAGTTAGTTCCATTGACTTCATACTGGTCTGTAAGTGTTAATGAAGTAATTAGTATTTGCACAGTACTTAGAGGAAAAGAAATAAGTGCAATTATCATTAATATATGTGCTAATGGCTTATGAGAATTTACAAGCTTCTAAGTACACAAACTACTAAGAGAGGAAAAACATATTTCCTGGCTGCAAAATTATTGAACAGTTAGAGCCAAGCAACAGAAACCTCAGAGAAAATTTCCCAGGCTTCTCCCTGCAAATAAATTGCTGTAAAGTGCAATTCAACTTTATTTGGAGTAGCATATTTCATACAGTGTGTCCCCAAACACTTCACTCAGCTACGTTGCTGAGCTATGCTGCAGAGTTAACTAAGAAACAAAAGGGAGGAAGTGAAAAATTAAAAACAAATGAGAAGAGGCCATTTTTCAGCTGAAAGTTGAAATGCAGTAGAGAGTTCAGGGAAATAAAGGAACACATATATTACAATATTATATTATATTTGGTTATATACAAATTGAATTTAGTGACGTTAAGCGGACTGAGGAACCAGTTCTGACTTTAGTGGTGTTATCCAGATTCACACCAATGTAGCAATGATTAGAATCTAGCCCTTTATCTATGAGAATTCATTGCCAGGTATCTGCCTGATGGGTTTTGCCCACATGCTTAGAGCTAACTGATTGCCATATCTGGAGTCAGGAAGGAATTTTCCCCAGGGGTCAGGTTGTTGAAGACCCTAGGAGGTTTTCACCTTCCTCTGTAGCACGGGGCCTGGGTCACTTTCAGGTGTAAACTAGTGTAAATGGTGACTTCTCTGTAACATGAAGTCTGTAAAGTTTAAATCATGATTTGAGGACTTCAGTAACTCAGCCCAAGGTTAGGGGTCTATTATAGGAGTGGCTGGGTGAGGTTCTGTGGCCTGCAATGTGCAGGAAGTCAGACTAGGTGATCACAATGATCCCTTCTAACCTTAAAGTCTATGAGGCTGTAAACCTTTCTCAGATAATCTGCACTAAGTTTGTTGACTATATTTATTGATGACATTTATGTGGCTTCTTGTAATGCTGTCCATCCCTCAATCAGGAGTTTTGTTTTTTTTTTTACCCCCTTTTTGATGCAAGCTATTAGGCAATATTTGGGGCCTCGTGTGTTTGCCTGCATTAGGAGAAGAAATTGATGATAGAGTCAGATATTTCTTTGTTGCAATCCTGTTTATTTACAAAGAACATACAAAGCCCTGTTTCCCTGAATACAGTAGGAAGCAAACAGGAGGCAGTTTCCTTGGTCACAATTCGAAGCCTCCTTTCAGGCAGCACTCTTACCCAAAATTTCTCTCTTCACTTTTGTTTAGGGCAACATTACCACATTGCTTCTTTCTGGCTTTCCTGCTGCCTTCTGACACTGCTTGTGTATGCTCCTTCCATGCACATAGCTCATTTTTTGATCAGTCTCGCATAGGACCTGTATGTTAGCTGAAACAATAGGAATCACCACCTATCTTACTCCAAAAAGTCACATAACTGCTTCTTACATTCATCCTGAATAAAGGGCAGTTGTCACACTCTGTATTTTCAACATGGTTTCAACCAAATTCCATCATAACATTATTTTTAAAGATTGATTTAATGGACATGAATAGATATTGTTTAGGTAGCAATGAGATGTTTCAGAGCAAGTTACATTTCCAAAATATATTGGCAGTGATTGTTGGTGATTACAGGTAGGAAGCAGAAAGGAGATGGCTCAAAATACCCACTCCAAATTGAGCAAAAACAAAACAGTAAGCCCCAAAAGAGCTGTGATGAGAAGCTAAAATATTAGGTTACATCTTCAGCTTTCACCAAGTGTCCTTTGCTCATAACTGCATAAGAGTCCCCCAGCACAAAGGAATCCTTGGATAGCATGAGGTGTTTTTTACACAATGGTACATAACACTCTGGCTAAGTCCTTGACTGCTCTCGCTGACACAATTTCCAGCAGGCCTTAAGTTGATGTAAGATACACTGGTGCAAACCATTTGGTGAAGCCTTTAAACCAGCTTAATCCTTGCTTACGTTGGCTTAGCTTGCATTTGTAAATTACCAATTAAGCTAACCTGATTTAAGCGAGGATTTAAACTAGTTAAAGGATGTCTACATTAGGTTGATGTAGATTGATTTAGAAGTGATTTTATTAAACAGAGCAAATTTCCTAATGTAGACCAGGTCTTAGAGAGTACTTTTCCCAGTACAGGTCCAAAATCCATCTCTTTGGAGGATAAATAGGCATTACTGTATACTTCATGTGTTCTATCCTGCTACTCTCCTGTAGTGCTTTACAGGTAACCTTTCATTTCCATAGTGCAAGAAGAAATGTAGTGTAGCAAGATGTCTGCTATGTTTAGGATGGCAGTGTGTAAATGAAAGGCTCTCCATGGGTATTGCAAAATCATGATGGAATGGTATCTGTTAATGTTCTGTATTAGCTTTAGTGTGTCACTGACTAAATTCACTTTCCTTCTGCCCCATCCTGAGGTCCTTACATGTAAAGAAAAGCCAAAGGGTGTTTGCCAGAGTGAAACCTGAGGATATTAGGAGGATTTTGCACCTTGTGAGGAGGGATAAGTGAATCTTATACATTTAGAAGGAGCAATTCAGATAAACATTGCATGTTTGGATAGTTACACCATGCTTATCCAAACTAGCCAGACCTGTTGAGCATGGGTTGTAAATCTCATGAGGACAGATTCTCTCATTGCTGTATATATGCCAAATATCATAGATACTATGTGGTAAAGTCAATCTCTCCATAAAAGTTTGCCCAAACGTTATGGTGATGGACACTTCAGAAATACGTACAAAATATATAATAATAATAATAACAACAGCAACAATAAGTAATAATTAATAAACCACCTATTATATAAAGAATTCCAGCCACAACCACCATGCTGTATGTCATAGTGTGTGGTTCTCTTCTACATTCACTCATTAAATTAGATTCTTAGCTCTACCTGTCAGGGTCCCATCCTTTGTTTGGAATAGCTCTCTTGTTGTACAGTGCTCCTAGCTCCCAATAATCCTTGAATGCCTTTTTTTAGGCTCTTCTGGATAATAATGGTCCTTGTCCAGTAAACTGGACCATTCTCTTAACTTAGTGTTGTGTGCACAGCCCCTTGCTGGATCAGGCCTAATATTTGTTAGTTATTCACACAATACAGCCAAATGCTGGGATTCCTGTTCCTATCCAGAATTCTGATACTCAAGGTGGATTACATAAGATAATAAAATGACAGCACGGTAAGCTAGATGCTAGTAGCCATAGATCATGATTAGAAAGGAATGTTATGACAACATAATCCTATTTAATTCAAAGCAATCTTCCAATGGAAAACAAACAAATAAAGGTTGCCTCTCATTAAACACAAATGCTTTGCTATAACATTCTGTCATGTCACAGCAGAAGCCAGTTGCTGTGTGACTGAAATCAGTACAGCATCTCTTGATCCATTTCTTGAGCATTCTTTTGGTTTGTCATGCTTGGCACTGGTGAGGCCTCAGCTGGAGTACTATGTCCAGTTCTGGGTGCAATATTTTAGGAAACGTGGATAAATTGGAGGGAGTCCAGAGGAGAACAACAAAAATTATGAAAGGTTTAGAAAATCTGACCTGTGAGAAAAGGTTAAAAAAACTGGACATTTAGTCTTGAGAAAAGAAGACCTGATGGGGAACATAACAGTCTTCAAATATGTTAAGAGCTGCAATAAAAATAATGGTGATCAGTTGTTCTCCATGTCTACTGAAGGTAGGACAAGAAGTTATGGTCTTGATCTGCAGTATTGGATATATAGGTTAGTGTGACACTCTGTACCTCAAAGGAGCACCCTGGAGCCCCATATTCACCACTGTGAAAGGATTATGATATGTCTGATACAAATCCATGTCTTGTGAGGTATCATTTTAAAAGTCTTGATCTGTTGCACATTAATATCCTTTTGGGTTGTATGTGCTGTCATTGTACGTCAAGTTATGAAGTATTGCTATATGTGTGTTACTGAAATATGTTGTGAAGTTGGGCAATGCCCACAGCCAGCCTTTCAGTTACAACAAAGGAGTAGCCATCAATAGCCAGATAGCGTTAATGGCTCATCAAAAACAATCCACTATCCCAGAGGCTTCTTGGAAAAGTCATGTATACCCTGGGGGCAGACTAACCCACATCACAGCAAGGATCCTTCTAAAAACTGGAAGAAAGTATAAAAGAGGGAGAGTGACATCATCACTTGGTCTTTCCCACCCCCATCTCAACCCCTGGGAAATTGTCTGGAAGAAAAAGACTTTGAACTGGGGAAGAGTAGTCCCAGGCTGGAAGGGGATCCAGTCTGTGTACTGAGGAACTGTAAACTTAGCTGACTGTTCCATCTGGTAGGGTGAGACACTACTTGATTCAAATCCTGCTTAGTCTGTTTAAGTTAGAATTTAGACTGCAAATTTATTTTTGTTTCTTAAGTAACCAATTTTGATCTCTGTCTGCTACTTATAGTCACTTAAAATCTATCTTTCTGTAGTTAATAAGTCTGTTTTATATTTTACCTAAAACAGTGTGTCTTTGGTTGAAGTGCCTGGGGAATCTCCGCTCAGATTATGATGCTAGCATATGTTCAGTCCGCACTGAAGGAGCGGATAACTAAGTAATGAGCTTAAACTGGTCAGGCTTGTGACCAGTGCAAGTCAGTACAGTTCTGGGGAGCAACGCTGGGGAGCTGGGGAATTGACTGATGCCTCTCAATTGATGGTTCATCAGTGGCTGGGAGATCATCATGGGTGCTGTGTATTGCAGGCCAGGGGAGGTTAAGCCTCCCCAAACAGCCAGGTGTGACCTCCTCCTACCTCCTGCTCTTCCCCCATGGCCCCAACCCAGGCTGCTCCTCTTCCCTGAAGTGAGCAGGGGCTGGGACTGAGGCTAGGGCAGGCCGACTGGCAGCCCGGGACTCAAGGTGGCTGGGGCCCATCCTCGGGCTGCCTGGCTAGCATGGGCTGGCTGGGGCAGGATGACCTGGGACAGCTGGCAGGCCAGGACTTGGGATGGCTGGGAGGGGCTCCTCTAGCTGTGGTGAGGAGCTCAGGGCTCTGATGGGATAGGGGGACAAATGGGGTGGGGCAGGGCCTGGGGTAGGGCTATGGGCTAGCCTCCTTGAATGGGCAGTTCATGCGCCACCCATGGAGATCATTTATGTAGCTGTTGGGTATGTCCCTGCCTGTGGATGGCTGTGTAAGTGCCAGGCACCGCACATGTGCAGAGCTATAATTATGTTTTTATATCGTGCGTTATGTAGATCAGGTTGCAATACCTGTACAATCTGTTCCTAAAGCTAAAATATCTAGCTCCAGAGGAATCAGTTGGTGGCAGTTATGGGCTAGAGAGGCTCTAACACTGCTCTCGTTCCCAGTGTACACATACCAGGGAAAGGGGGTTTGGACAGGATACTCTGATACTGATCCTTAGCTGTGGTTTTGGCTGCTTAGGGTTGTTAGCAGTGTGACGGAGTCCCCAAGGTGCAACCTGGACTGTGGGACTGCTGAGCCCTCTGTTCTAGCAGCCTGAGCTCCATCTCATTTTGTGATGCTGTCAAACCACAAACCTCGGGCAGGTACTGCACTTACACAGCCATCCACAGGCAGGGGGACATCCAGCTGAGTTACAAAAATGATCTCCATGGCACTGTCAGAGGCTTGTAGCTTGACATCAGCATCATCACAGTGTGAGGGACAGCCCAGGCTGGTGGGTGTGGAGGGCTCAGTAGTTCCCACAGACCTGGTTGCACTCTGGGGACCCTGTCACACTTAGATATTGTAACTATAAGAGGAGTTAATTTCTGGAGTAGGCTTCCAAGGGAGGTTGTGGAACACCCATCACTGGAAGTTTTTAATAACAGGAGACAAACACATCTCAGGGTGGGTTAGGTTTACTTGGTTCTGCCTCAGTGCAAGGGCATGGACTGGATGGCCTCTCCCTCCAAGAAGAGAAAACATTACAAAAAATAGAAAGTGCTTGTAAGTCCACCAAAATTGGCAGGAGGAGAAGGGACAATGCAGCAGATGTAGTAACTAAAACTACCTTTAACTCAAGTTTTGAAATTGACTAGATTGAGTTGACTGTGCCCCTTTAACTCCCACCATTTAAAAACTCTCACTACTGATTATGGGCCAAGGAAGACAAGGAGAGGCCAGATTCTGCACTGAGTAAGACCTGTGTACATCACAACTAATTCACTGGCTTCAGTTGGGGTTACTCCAGAATCTGGCCGTACATTTCTCAGTCAGTATAATGAGATAAAGGGACAAAAGAGCTCTCTTAAATTGGTGCTGAACAAATCAAATCAATGTAGCAAAGATTAAGTAGGTGAATGGGCTTTTGTTAGGAAACCATCCAACAAAGAATGCCATTGTGTAAAGACAGAGCCTGACACAGGTATAATGGAGCTACATAATGTGACAAGATGTCTGAAGAAGAAGAGCATGAGTAGCAATGATAGAGCAGGAGCCATGGTGGAGCAGGCCTGCAAATAAAGAACCACCAACCTAGTGGCCTGTCAGGGGGAGGGGAATACAAGCAGCTAGGGGGCAGCTGCAACTACAGAAGCACATAAATCCTCCCCTAGTCATTCTTCCCTCGCACCCCCGGCCCTGTGCTTTTCAAGTGCTGATGGTTGTACTGATTCAGCTGTTTTGGTCATTCTGAACATTTGGCATCACACCTGGTGTTAGTGGTTCTGTTCCTGTTTTACATACTCTGATCTTGCATTGGTGTTCTCTTACGCAGCTATTCCTTTGGAAAAGTCACGGCTTCCTGGAAAGCATGGAAAAAAGATCCCACTACAAGTGTTTCAGTTAGAATTGTCTCCAGCAGGCTCATCTTACATTACTACATTATTATGCATAGCACCAATTCTCTTAGTTTGTTTTTCTGAATGAATATGTCACTTTCTCTTCTGGAATGAGAAGCACCCTAATGTCTAGGCCAAACTCTAGGGTTCTGACACAGGAGAAAACAATGGGTGCTTTTGCCAAGGACTGCGTAAAAACTAAGCAAGGATTTCAGCATTTGGCCCCATATAGCAGAAGTTAATCCTGTCAGTGGGATATCTATGACCAATGTTACCAATGATAGTTATACATGTGAATAATATAGTAACATTGCACACGCCTGTAACACCTTTCTTCTGAGGAACATTGGGTCCAATTCACACTCAGGTCTGCTCCTGTGGGCAAAAAAGAATTACTTTTGCTGAGCCAGGAGTGTTTAAAAAGAACAGGAGTACTTGTGGCACCTTAGAGACTAACCAATTTATTAGAGCATAAGTTTTTGTGGGCTACACCCCACATCATCGGATGCATAGAATGGAACATATAGTAAGAAGATATGTATACATATATACACATACATGAGAAGGTGGAAGTTGCCATACAAACTGTGAGAGGCTAATTAATTAAGATGAGCTATTATTAGGAGGAGAAAAAAACTTTTGTAGTGATAATCAAGATGGCCCATTTAGACAGTTGACAAGAAGGTGTGAGGATACTTAATTTAGGGAAATAGATTGTGTGTTATTAGAGTGATTGGTGGTGTGCTAATTCAGAGCATCTAGCAGTGTAACAGAGCATCTAACAGTCTTGACCTCTAGGAATTCTTTTTTGCTCTAGGAGTGGAGAATCAGAAACATATTGCAATATCCATTGAGCCAGAGAGAGACAATTTAATATATGTATGTAATGGTTCATTATTGCTTGTACAGAATTATAGCAGTAAGTAAATCCTTTGGTAGTGTATATTGGAAATACACAGATGTTGTCTGTGTTGGAGTATAACTAGCTGCAAAATACATCCTGACTGTAAACAGTTTCAGAAACTGTACAACATGGCAATCGACAGTATTATACTGTTTTGATCCTTTGCATTATTTTACTGTTAGTTGCACTTGACCCCCAGTTGCTATTTGTTTTATTAACCTGTTTTGCCCAAACTGGCTGTGCGCTTGAAACATGTCGTGAAGAGATGCAAGGAAACAGTGACAGGTAACAGCAAATGTGTGAAGTGGTGTCAGATTGACTATCACTTTCTATATGTGGACTATATAGTACTGCTTGGATCAACCTCTGCTCTCAGTTACACCGGTATAAATGTGGAATAAATCAACTGACTGCAATCCAGATATTTCAGATTTCCTGTAGCATAACTGAAAGCAGACTTTGGCCCCCTGTGGTTAGGGCTAGTGTCTCACACAATTTTTGATAAGGAGACCACACCAAATCAGAATGGTTCAGAGAGTCCAAAAGTTAATTCAAATGGCTATTTCCTCTGGTGACAAGGTTTATATGATACAGTGAGATATGAAGAACTATCAAAATTATTCAGAGTAGCAGCCGTGTTAGTCTGTATTCGCAAAAAGAAAAGGAGTACTTGTGGCACCTTAGAGACTAACCAATTTATTTGAGCATAAGCTTTCAGGTGCCACAAGTACTCCTTTTCTTTTTATCAAAATTATTCTACTTGTTTATAGTTCATATTGATAGTCTCATAAATATGCACAGTGTTGCTTTACTTACGTAAATAAGCAGATATAGTTAGCTACTGCTGGTACACATGAAATCTGGTTATTCAAAAAGCTAACTTTGTACACTGTTTCGCATCACTTCAGAAATACAGGGTGTTGAAACTGTTCCACAACAAGGCCTCTCAGTACAGATACTGGGCCAGATCCTTCAGTGATGATGGAGGGTTTATTTGTCCATAAACTGGCTTATCTGGCCAGGGAGGATCGCCTCAGTGTAAGGGTATTCCTGCGGTAGTGCAGAGCTGATGTATCTACCGGTGCATGCACCACACACCCTCCCTGCTGCTTGCACCCCAGGCAAAGGGAGTGGGATTGTTGAAAAAATGCATGGGAGAGCACCCTTATGCAATGCTGATCCTGGGCTGTGTCTTTGGGCCCCTGTGGCCATTTAAAGGCCTGCCTAAGTCCAAGCAGCCCTTAGGCCACTCTAACCCAGCCATGGGGGAAATGGCCATGCAACAACACCTAGCTGTGGGTAATACAAAGGTGAGCCTTAAGCCACCTTTGCACTTCACCTTCTGACTTGCACTGTGCATTTTGGCCTCACGTGAGGATGTGACCCATTCTGTTGTTTCTGAAGAGCAAATTGTTACAGGTTGAGGCAACACTCACTTCAGATACCATTGCCATCAGCCTTCCCATGTACACACCTGCTTCATTGTATAATAATGTTTTATGTAGATAAAATGACTCTGGATCCTCTTTTGACATGAGAGTTTGATTAATTAGATTTTTTTTTTAAAAGCAGGGATAGGACATGCTCACCTCTGTACTATCTCATCCTCCTCCCACGACTCTCATTTATCTCTTTCATCCACCTGTTGGGTCTTGTTGCAACCCTTCCTGGGGAGGGAGCTGTCGTCTTAGTACCTGTTTGTATAGCTTCTCGCACGGTGGGGCCCTTAAGCTTGATTGGTGCCCCTAGATACTAATATAATGCAAATAAATAATAATAAAGTGGCTGATTTTTCTGTGCATTGCAAATTACTCACATGACTATACTTTGTTGGTTGGTATCACATGTTTGCAAGAGGTTACACTGTCATTACCCAGACTGTTAGCAGAATATTCTCCACATCCTGTTTGATGAATCACACTGAGTAGCAGGTATTTTCATATCCATTAATTGTATGCATGAGTATGGTTCTGGGAACCAGGAACTCCCCAGCTGTAATCCTGGTTCTGACTCAGTGTGACCTTGAGTAAGTTTCCACCTCTTTATGTCTCAGTTTCTAAATCTGTCAGATGGGGACAATAATACTTACTTGTACCTATTGTACAGGAATGGTGCAAGAATGAATTAGTTAATGGTTGTAGCGTGTTTGAAAATGTAAGAGAACTAAGTGTTGCTGTTTTGGAGAGAAAATGTCTTGTCATTTGCTCCCTGCTCAGTTTATGATTGAGGGGTCTTGTCTTCAGTAACCAATTGGGGACTTGGAAGTTCCTGGGTCTCCTTGGTTCATTTTGCTATTAGGGCTGACCATAGGTGCAGAGTTGTAGTGAGGTCAAGTCCTTCGAAGGCTACATGGGTGGACAGAAACTCAGTAATTTCAGAAGGGAGGTCCAGGTCTTGTCTGTTCCTGACTGACCATACTGGTTCCAGTTTTATTCTCGGGCCATTTTAGAGAAGGTGCTTTAGATGGCTGTCTCCTTAGCTGCTCTACAACTTTAGCCTCCCAGCTTCTGGGACACGACAACTCATTTGAGGAGCCTGCTAAGAAAATATAGCTCTTCTAGCAGATGTCAGAAGCAGCTGTGTGAGCAGGGAGCTGTTTCAGATTTGTTACTTTTTATACAGTTTTAAAGGGATGTGGCAATAGAAGAAAGGAAAATCCTCCACAACACAGACCAGTAGCTTCTTTGCAATAAGAGTTTTTAAAAATATTATTGTTATACTAAGGCTGCTGAGCCAATATCTATGGCGGTAGCCATACTTGTGCAACTTTCACCTTGGGCAGGAGTAACCCTTCCAAAGAGAAACAGGGTTGCTCAGTGGCACAGACGAGAACTGGAATCTCCAGGCCTGAGGATTCAGCAGCCCATGGAAAAAGAAGAGCTCATTTGCATGAGCTTCCCCTCCCACTAATCTGCAGTCCACTGTATCTCAAGGGCCATATGCAACCAGACACAGAACAAAAGCTGCAAGGCCTGCTTGTGTCTTACTGAATCAGCAGGCCAGATGTAGAGCTGCTTCTCTGTGGCCTTGCAGGAGCTGCTGCATGGAGGAAGCTAGAACCCTGTACTCTTGGATACTGAACTTGGCATTGCTGGGGAAACATATCTCCATTACCTAAGAGACTTTTAATTACTTCTTGTTAGCTTGTATTTTTAAATAGCATTGTAAGAATTTCAATGTATTCCGTGTGGATGTGCCTACACGGAGCCATACAGAACAGTAGACAGGTTGCCCTGTGGAGTGTGACTGTTTCAACGAGTGCTACATGCAGTCAGTCTGTAGCAGTATCTGTTTGTTTTCACTCTTTGCTATAAATGTTGTCCTGCAAAATGACATTTTTTGCACAGAAATCTGAGCTTACTCTCTTATAGACTATAGTGTAGCCTGTGCTGAGCCTCAGTGAAAAACGTCTAATAATGTTCATTGGAACAGTTATAAAGGTTATAGCTGGAGTCATTAATGGAACAGGTGAAATAGATTCATGTAACCAGGGTGGTACCATTTATAAAACAGACCCTTGTGTAATTGCGGGTATCACACTATGAAACATAGAGTCCATAAAGAGAAATGCCCCTACAACCACAGATGAAAACGTTGTAGCCTAAAATTTATCTTCCTATAATTCAGCTCATGTAATTTTGTGGGTCATTGAATTATAGGATAGAAAGAAACAAAGGGAATGGCTTGGGATAAAGTACATTTTTGCTGATAAGAGATTTAGGAGGAAACAAACAAACATTGCTGTATGGCTAAATATTGGTAGAGGAAATTTTATTGATTCCATATTAAATTTTTTTGGTATAGTTAAAAATAGATACACCTAATTAGCTGCTTTGGCAATTGTATTTAAGCGACAATAGCAAGATCTAGTGTTTGTGCTGCAAATATCAATATGTCTTTACTGCAAAAATATATGTTTAAAATTTAATTCAATATTTCTGTCTATGAATAGCCAGCTGTTTTACAGGTCTCGGTATGAATCCTGTTTGAATCTCTGCAAAACTTGAAAGATATCAGCTGGCCACACTTTTGTTGGTTATATTCTATTATTTTGACTTTGGCACTAGCTTGTTATATGGCACAGGGTAATTCACTTAACCTCTTTTACCAATCTGTAAAATCATTACAGCAGTCTTTACACAACAGGAGTTCACATTCATTAGGGATTGTAAAATACTTGGAGAGATTCTCCAGTACCAGATGACATACAAGTGCAAAGGAGCAGAAGTGTTTTCTTCCAGTCACTAGTGAGAGGGTGGAACCTTTTCCTTCTAGAGAACAAATTCTCATTACACGATCATTGCTATATAGGAGTGACATAATCCCCCATCCCATGCACGCTACCATCTAGCTCCTAAAGTGCTTTTATAAATTTACATTTCATAATCGCCACAGCCCTGCCTCATGTCTTCTCTTTATTCTCCGCCCGCTGTTGACCAGCTACTTCTGAGATCACTAATATGCTGCGGTTGTGCTGGGTTGCAGTGTTATTTTACCCTCCTCTAACTGCAGAGTCCTGCCAGAATGTACTGCTCTGCCCCCTTATTACTCTACTTAGAAGCAAGTTCAAACTTGCAGTTTACAAGGTGACTTTCATGTTGTTCCCTACATTGCTTCCTTGCCCTTGGCTGTATGAGCTGTGCTTCCTCTCTTATGCCAGCTCTACAGGATCCAAAAATGCACTGAGAGTAATTATTCTGTTCTTCTAAACAAACTTGAAAGCTGCCTGATTCTGTCGTTGCATTCTGGTTCCTGCCTGGGCTATTTATTTATTTACACAGCACCTACATATTCTCATGCTTTAATATTTGATTTTTTTAAAAATATATATATTTATAGTTCTGAAACAATAACAGAAAATGATTTTTTTTTCTCAGTCCTTTCTTTTTAATACTCCCATCACTGCAGGGTGTCTGGATTCTGACAATAATTATGTAAGTCCCAATCAGTCATTCCCTAGCCCAACCTTGTGTTGTTCCATGAATTGAACAACGGGTAGTGATCAATGGCTCCATGTCTAGTTGGCAGCCGGTATCAAGCGGAGTGCCCCAAGGGTTGGTCCTGGGGCCAGTTTTGTTCAATATCTTCATTAATGATCTGGAGTATGGTGTGGATTGCACCCTCAGCAAGTTTGCAGATGACACTAAACTGGGAGGAGAGGTAGATACACTGGAGGGTACGGATAGGATGCAGAGGGACCCAGACAAATTAGAGGATTGGGCCAAAAGAAATCTGATGAGCTTCAACAAGGACAAGTGCAGAGTCCTGCACTTAGGATGGAAGAATCCCATGCACTGCTACAGACTCGGGACCAAATGGCTCGGCAGCAGTTCTGCAGAAAAGGACCTAGGGGTTACAGTGGACAAGAAGCTGGATGTAAGTCACCAGTGTGCCCTTGTTGGCAAGAAGGCTAATGGCATTTTGGGATGTATCAGTAGGGGCATTGCCAGCAAATCAAGGGACATGATCGTTCCCCTCTATTCGACATTGGTGAGGCCTCACCTGGAGTACTGTGTCCAGTTTTGGGCCCCACTCTACAAGGAGGATGTGGAAAAATTGGAAAGAGTCCAGCAGAGGGCAACAAAAATGATTAGGGGACTAGAACACATGAGTTATGAGGAGAGGCTGAGGGAACTGGGATTGTTTAGTCTGCAGAAGAGAAGAATGAGGGGGGATTTGATTGCTGCTTTCAACTACCTGAAAGGGGGTTCCAAAGAGGATGGATCTAGACTGTTCTCAGCTGTTCCAGATGACAGAACAAGGAGTAATGGTCTCAAGCTGCAGTGGGGGAGGTTTAGGTTGGATGTTAGGAAAAACTTTTTCACTAGGAGAGTGGTGAAGTGCTGGAATGGGTTACCTAAGGAGGTGGTAGAATCCTTCCTTAGAGGTTTTTAAGGCCCAGCTTGACAAAGCCCTGGCTGGAATGATTTAGTTGGGGATTGGTCCTGCTTTGAGCAGGGGGTTGGGCTAGATGACCTCCTGAGGTCCCTTCCAACCCTGATAGTCTATGAAATGCGTATGGATCTTTTAAAATATTTTAGTGATGGCTAATTCTGTTACTTGTCATTAGCATTGTAATTGTGGGAGGAAATCTTTGCAAAGGCAGAGGTTTAACATGTTGCTGAGAGCCATGGTCATTCTGCATTTTGGTGAAAGAAACTTCTTTAGCCAAGGGCTAGATGCCAGCAATGGCTGGAGCTAATAGCAGTTCTCTCAATTGCGTGTGTGTGTGGGGGAAACTGTCCTTGCCTAGAAGAGACTACAGCTACATAGGTCCCACAGTCAGGAAGGGCGACAAGGATGGCCTAAAGTTGCACCCTGGGAGGTCGTGTTATCCTCAGAAAGGGTATTAAAAAATTAATATGAGCTTGAGCCACACGGTTTGGATCTGGATGAGCAGCCAAACTTTTCCATAGTTTGAAGGTAGAGAGGGCTTGGGTGAATCTGAAGTTCTGACTCATCCTGTTATGGAGAGTGTGGCCCAGTCACAAAGTTCAGGTCTGGATTCAAGCTTTGCTAAATTTGATGTGTGTTTAGCTCCAGTGTTTTTTGTTCCGGGCACACTTTTAATTAAAGTGATCAGCAATGTGTCCTGCCAGGACTACATGAAGTTAAGGTTTCTGAAAATTCCAAGTGTCAGAGGGGTAGCAGTGTTAGTCTGGATCTGTAAAAGCGGCAAAGAGTCCTGTGGCGCCTTATAGACTAACAGACATATTCGAGCTTAAGCT
The DNA here is from genome assembly GCF_965140295.1 of Lepidochelys olivacea. Lineage (NCBI taxonomy): Eukaryota > Metazoa > Chordata > Testudines > Cheloniidae > Lepidochelys > Lepidochelys olivacea. The sequence continues at coordinate 243,281,603 of NC_140412.1, read as the reverse complement.
TTCGAGGGGGGAATACCCACTTCGTCAGATGCATGTAATGGAAATTTCCAGAGGCAGGTATAAATATGCAAGCAAGAATCAGACTAGGGATAAGGAGGTTAGTTCTATCAGGGAGGATGAGGCCCTCTTCTAGCAGTTGAGGTGTGAACACCAAGGGAGGAGAAACTGCTTTTGTAATTGGAGAGCCATTTACAGTCTTTAGTCCTGAGCTGATGGTGTCAAATTTGCAAATGAACTGAAGCTCAGCAGTTTCTCTTTGAAGTCTGGTCCTGAAGTTTTTTTGCTGCAGGATGGCTCCCTTTAAATCTTCTATTGTGTATCCAGGGAGGTTGAAGTGTTCTCCTACAGGTTTTTGTATATTGCCATTCCTAATCTCTGATTTGTGTCCATTTATCCTTTTACGTAGGGACTGTCCAGTTTGGCCGATGTACATAGCAGAGGGGCATTGCTGACACATGATGCTGTATATTACATTGGTGGACGTGCAGGTGAATGAACCGGTGATGATGATGCTGATCTGGTTAGGTCCTGTGATGGTGTCGCTGGTGTAGATATGTGGGTAGAGTTGGCATCGAGGTTTGTTGCATGGATTGGTTCCTGAGTTAGTTACTATGGTGCGGTGTGTAGTTGCTGGTGAGAATATGGTTCAGGTTGGCGGGTTGTCTGTGGGCGAGGACTGGCCTGCCTCCCAAGGCCTGTGAAAGTGAGGGATCGTTGTCCAGGATGGATTGGTTGTTGTGGCATAGATGGACAAGCAGGGGGGAAATAGCCAGTGTATGTAGATGTACTGCCTAGAAGCTACATCGTGAATGAAGAGTGCCTCTCCTTTCACTACTAAATAAAATGTATAGATTTCCATAGAAATAGAATATATATTTGTGCTTTTATATATATATATTTATTCATATATATATATATATATATATATATATATATATATATATAATATGAATCAATCAGTCTCTCTCTCTCTATGATTTAGTTACAAGTGTTAAAATATTTAATTCAGTAAAAAGGGGAAAACAAAGTTTTATTTTATCAATTATAAAGAAAATAGAAATATCCACAATGTATCTGGTTAGTTAAAATAGCACAATGTTCATTGTTCTCCAGGATAGTTCTGATGTTCATAAATATTGAAAACATGTGTCTGTCTCTGATAAACTGTATCAACAGAACTGTGCATTGTAGAATGTGTTCAGTCAGTGCTTCCCAGTAACAGAATTAATGGCTTGCCAGTTTTGGAGAGTGGGTGTTTTTTGTTTTTATTCAGAAGTATTAAAGATCTATTGAACTACCTTATAAAACAGGAGGTGCCCCCCCCCACAACACATCTGGGGTACACTAGCAAAATGATGCAAGAAAATTCTTGCTGCTTGATTTGCTGCCTATGCTGCACCTGTTCTGTGGATAAAAAGAGCACATCAAATTCTGGAGGCATAATTCTCCACTGCTTTGAACCTTGTATAGTCATTTCCCCTTGTGTAAAAGACGATCAAATCAAAATTCTCCACACCCTCATTTCACCCAAGGTACAAGACTGCAGAAAATCAGACTCCAAGTCTTTTCACAAGCACTAAAAACACAGCCACTCTTCCTCACATTGAATTGTCCCAGTGATGTCAATAAGGTTCTGCTCAACATGAGTAAGGACAGCAGAATCTGGCCTTCAACATTTACAAATAATAGGGTCAAACTCTGTTCTCAGTTCCATCTGGGAAATCTCTGTGAGATCTTTAATCACCATCAGCCTGCTCTCCCCACCTCTTTAGCGAGCTGTGTGGATTGTGCTCGTATTATTGGCTTGTCTTACCCCCTTTTATTTATGTGATCTGAAGAACTTTCCACAGCAATGAAAAGGAGAAGGGAGGTCTGGTGAGGCAAAACCCTGTGAGAGTTGTGGGGAGAACTTTTAAGAGAGAAACTCTGGGAAAAGGAGACTGGCAAAGGTGAAGAGATACATTAAGACAGCAATGGCCTTTGATAGAGAGAAAGAGAAATCAGATACCACACGGTTGGAGGGGAGGAAGAGTGATGCGGACATTGCTCATGGAATTAGGAGCCCCTAACATTTATTCCTATGTATGACTGCCACCTTTCTGTACAGGCAGTTGGAATCTTGATGACAAGCTTTCAATAAGCTTTTTCCACTTTCTTCATTCATATGCAAGTTATCATACTGCATAAACAAATATGAGTTTGAACAGAAAATATATTTGTTGTAGGAGGCAGAATTTATAGTAGATCAGACTCTCAGTCCATCTGATCTGGTATGTGTTGTCTGAAGTGAAAGCAAAGAATCCAGAGGCAAATTATAAAGATTACAACTGCTTGATCTTGAGAGATTAATCAGCTACAGGAGCAGAAGGGCTGGAGCATAAACTCAGATGGTGAGAACCAGATCAAACTGGTTCTCACAGAAATCCACTCCACCCACACAGCTGTCCGCTGAAGACATTAGGTTACTAGTCTTACTTCATCAGAACAAACTTTCAATGCCTGAGCAGCGATCATAAGGGCCAGATCTTGTTGTCCAACTACTTCTCAAAGCGGGCTTTACCAATTATTAACCCTTTTTGTGAGAGTCACACACCACAGCATCCTTTCGTGCTTCAGAGGACAACACATACACAACACCTAACCTGTTGCGGACTGCTGTTTCCGTGAGTGTGGTCGGGGGGTGGGTGGTTCTTGACTCCCAGGGATCGTTGCATATGCACTAAAGAATGCCATACTGGTATGACATTTTCTACATTTAAATGTTGCCAGAATATGTGTGTTCTGTAAGTTTTCATGCCATTGTCATCACCAGGGTATTCGAGTACCTTCTTGCCCCTGGTGCTCAAAGTGTATACAGGAATTAGCCATGGGGACTGGAAATGGAAATGCCTGTCCACACTGGGGCAATTCCAGTAAGGCAGGATGTCTGATCACCATACCACAGCCAGCCAATCAAAAGCCTCTGCATGCTTACCTGCATGTGCATGGACACCCCTGCAAAGCTGTTCATTCCTCATGCGCCCCTTCCTACTGTTCATAAATGCAATTGTTTAGGTTTGACCAGGATTGAGAATCTATAATGAGGTAAAAAACCCCTCCCCCTCCCAAGAAAAGGATGGTCGTGGGGCTGGTGATTCATTCCTCTGCAAACTATGAAAAACTTGAGGCAATTTCCTGCATTTTAAAGGAGAGACTTTATCCCGAATCTCTGGATTATTTATTATTTGTAGTGTTTGTCTCTCCCCACACTCCTTCTCCAGAGAGGAGAAGTAGCTGGCAGCAGTGAGTCCCCTTTTTCCTTTCCCCATGGAGGCAATGGGGAACCACCAGAGTTTGGAAAAAAGGATATGAATAATGGACTCTTGGCTACCTCTTTTGCCCCATCGGGTGGTACTGCCTGCTCCACCTGCTGCCAAGGAGACTGGGAGCCTCAAACATCTGGGTCAGGCACTAGCTATTCCAGGTGCTCCCGCTTCAGATTCCCACCCAGACTGAGGAGTTCTTACCTTAGCAGTCAAGCAGGAGGAGAACACCAGAACAGGACTCTCATAAAACTAGAGGGGGCAAGGATGGGGAGCTCTCCCTTTGCTTTCAGGTTAGAGGAACAGCTGTTTTCCTCTGCTCTCCCTCAGATAGTGGAAGCCTCTCAAAAGTCCCAGGAATATAGCAGTGTTCAAGGGTAAAAGCAGAGATGGGTGATTATCTAAAAACACTTTTAGAAATATTCAAATATGATATTGAACTCACCTTGTCTATTTTGTGCCTCGCCATCAGTATTCTAACATACAAGTGAATGGGCAGGCAGGAAATTTTAAGCAAAAATTAAAAAATATTCACAGATAGTAAATTTGGTATGAGCATTAGTACTCAAAGACTTTCACTCATCCAACAAGGGAGCAGAAACAATACCATGTAACCTGTGTAGTCAGGTATGCAAACTAACCCATGCATCCTATATTGCTCAGGTCAAATAATTAACCTGTTAAGGAATGATCCTCAGATCAAATTTTGTGTGGGGGGAAAATTTGGCAAATTTCATATTTGTAAATCTATTTTTATTTGTATTGTGGTAGCTCAGAGGCACCCCAGTTCTGCATAAGGACCCCTTACTGTACTAAGCATTGTACAAATACAGAACAATGAGTCTCTCTCTGCCCCCAAGAGCTACATCTCAGGGCTTGTCTCCACTAACATTTAGTTCACAGCAAGCTGAGACGTAAATGTATCCTATGCCAGCCTACTGCTCACTGTCAGTAGGGACCCTGCTGACATGCACTAACCATTCCTTACTGCGTTTTGGTCTGCCCAGCTTTGAAACAGGAGTGGTTCAAAGTGCACTAATTAATTACTGTTAGTGCATGTCAGCAGGGTCCACACAGACACTTAGTGTGCAGCCGGTCAGTGTGGGGTAGATTCGCATCCTGGTTTGCCTCAAACTAAATGTTTGTGTAGACAAGCCCTAAGTAAACTAACTGTGAGGTGCTCACAGACAGTTTGGAAATAGCAAATAATTTGATCAGTTCTCTTTTTCTATGAATTATTCACTCCTTTGTCGGTAAAACAGACAGGGAATTGCTCACACCCCCTTCTCTGCATTCCCCTGGAGCTGTAAGAGCCTCTGGGATTTATTTGCATATACTCTTGGGGTAGTCAGTGAATCTCTATTAAAGTACAGTACTTGGGCTTGCTTGGTAAAGGGGTGTTCGTGATATGAGGACACAGGGGTTCATTTGAGGTGCGTGACAGAGCTGTGATTACAATGCAAAGAGATCTATGTTTTGCACTGTAGTAGAGTTACCATTTACAAAGCGCCTCTGCAGCACCCTGCTGCTGTTTCCCTGTCTTCAGGGCCCCTTAAGAATTGCACACAGGTATTTCTCAGTTACTAACGCCCCACCTCAAGCCAATTTCAACAACAGAAATAGTCCTTAGCAGTCCTCAGGGCCAGAACAAAGTCCATCACACACATAAGCCCCTATTTAGCTCTGCTGTCTTTTCTTACAGCCAGAGCTCTTCTTCTGTTCTGATCACCCTCCCAGCTGGAGTGTCACCTTTTAGCACTAACCTATAGGCACAGACTCCATCCAGATTTCCCCTCAAGTGCTGCCTTGGCTCTTCTTTATCACACCTTCCTTCAGTTCAAGGCCTTCCCTGTAGCAGCCCTTCACACACCACTGTTACTCTACAATTTCCTGTACTACCTTCCCTTCATGGCTGCTTCCTGGTGCTCTTTATAGGGCAATCACCCTGCTCTCTCCCAGGTGTGGTTCACTGTGTAATCAGGGTTGGCTAGCCCAGGCCCTTAAGAGGTGAGCCACCCTCTTACAACCACCCAAGGCTCTCCAAGTATAGCAGCCTCCAGCCACTCACTGCAAAGCTCTTTTGTCCTAGGTGGGGCTTGTGATTAATTTAGCCTTAATTATGTTAATTGAAGAGTGTGGTCACAGCCATCAGTCTCAATGAGGTCTGTGGTTCATCCACTCATTAGTACCTCTCAGTTTAAGAGTACAAGGCCACAGAAGGAAAGGACTGGGGCGGGGGTGCACCTGAGGAACCCTTTGGTCAAATAGCATCAGATCTGGAGCACTTAACACTACCCTGTGCCCCCATCAAATTTCAAAGCAATCCTGAGTAACCATTTGGATTTTGGATCACTTACAATAGTTGAGCTTTAAAGCATATAAAATGCCAGGAATGGAAACCCTCTAGTCATTTTTCTGTATTGGTACATATGTATAGTAAAACAATGTGCATTTACTTAAATACTGTTCGCAGTTTGGCTTCCCCAAAAACTTACTGGGTGCCATCTGCAGACAGACACCATTTTAACCTGCATCACATCAATACTTTGATCTCTAGCTCTGCACAAAACATCCTACCTAAGAACTTTTTGCAAAGTGGCTATTTTTTTCAAGGCTTATATCTCTGCAACCTGTAGCTCAAATGATCCCAAATTTGGGTGTCTCACCATATCCTGCACCCTCCTGAGGCACACCAAATTTCAAGGGAATTTGTCTAAGCATAGATTTTTAGAGGATTTAGAAATGTCTATCTTTAAAGAGAAGTTGGAGGCAAGCTTAACTATGGTGATCAGTGCTGCCACACCTCGTGGCAGGCAGGCTTCATAGTTAGTTGCTGAGAAACGAGTCAGCTCGCAACTCTCTTCAATGCTCTGAATTTTTAAAATTAGTTTCTGTCTGACAGGAAAACAGCGCTTCACTCACTCTCATTTCAAACACTGCCTTTTTATCTGGATCTAGAAAAACCCATTTTTAGAAGTGAAAGCTTAAATTCTTCAACAGCTCATTGGTAAGTCCTGCACTTCCAGGGAAAATTCCACACTCACTATTGGTGAGTGAGCAACCCTGAGAGTGTCAACCACATCATCTTCATCTACTATTTTATCAGCTATTTCTAATAACAGGTTGAAGAGACACAATTTTTCTTTACAGAAAATGGGTTTGTTTGACTTTATCAGATTTTACTTATCCAAGTCCTGTACTAGTATATCTTCAATTAGACTCCCAGTCAGTTTCCCTGGAATTGAGGTGAGATTTGCAGATCTGTAATTCCTGGGATGTCACTTGGCTCCTTTTCTGAAAATAGGCAGTAGCTTGACAATTTTCCTGTTTTTGGGAACAGTTTGATGTTTTTTAAGGCTATATTGCACATGCTGATCCATATCGCCACCATTTCACTCCTTATTTCTTTCCCCTCTGTGACGAATAACATCCTGTCCTGGTGATTTACTGCTCTTGAATTCCTCAAGCTTATGCATACCTTATGTTTTTATGGTATTATTAGTAGCAAGGCTAAGTTTTTAAACAAGAAAAATGAGTTTCATAAAATATGATTTAAACCTTTACATTTCTATAAGTGAATAATCATCAAATAATGGGTCAGCTGAATACCCAGAACAGATACCACTGGTATAATGACAGCTGGATTGGTATTGAACAGTTGTGAGAGTCTGTGGCAAATCAGAAAAAAATGGGATTTTTGTTTGTAATGTATTCCCTACCAATAGGACACTAGCCAGAAGATCAATAGAGCTAATCTTATCTGTCCAACCTATCTAATTTTTTTTAGGTGCGTGAGGGGATTGATCAGGCCTTCTCTGCCCCTTGCTGGAGGCATTGGTGCCCTGATGCCCTCCACTCAGACCAGGTTTCCTGCAAGACAGTCCTCCAAAGGCCGAGAAGGCCAAGAAGAAATACTGACCAACGAAGAGCTAGCAGGCCAGTTAAAAATGGTTGCCTATTTCATCTCAGGGTAGTGCAGTGTGAGAGTGGGATAGACCATCTCCTCCTCCTTGATAGCCCAGAACCCCACGCCCTGGCCCTGGCCCTCAAGCACTGCAGTTAGGCATTTGACTTGGAGTGTTGTTTTGTTTGTGCATTTAAAGGTACAGAGTGCCAAAGTTTGTTGTTGAGCTGGGTGTAGACTGATGCTAAGCTTACAGCTACAGCCAATGGATTGAGGCAGGGAGTGCCTGCAGTGCCACACTTGGCCCCGCAGGGGTTACTCTGAAGCAGGCTCACCTGCCTCAAATTGTATTAGTAAATTTAGTCCAAAATCTGCCCTCAGATAGGCATAGAGAATCCCTGCTGAAGACAGTGGGAAGTATGGGTGTGTATCTTAGGGAAGAATTTGTTCCTATACCATTTCAATAAATTCTCCTATTTAAAGATGATAGTAGTCACAACTCAGCAGGATATCGACTCTTTGATCTGTTCCCAGAATATTAACTCTGCCTGAAGTGCCTGGTATATAGGACTCTTGTTTACTCAACGTAAAACAAGATGAGACCTGAGCGAAGACTCTCCTTTTGGCACTGTGCACTAGCTCCATGTACTGTTTGTTCCCTTTCTACTCATGGCAACTTCTGGAGTTTACTGTATTTTATTCATTACAGAAGTCAGCAAATTAGAAAAACAAAGGGGGGAAAGATCTGATATGTTGATTGCATTCATACCACTTTTGCTTCTCTTGAAACATGCACCTTCATGAAACTGATATACGTTACATGTATTGAGAGTACTGCACTTTAATTTCACCAGGTATAACCCGATTTTAAACCAATGCAGGATTTTTTAAGATTTAGAGCAGATTAATGTACACTAGTACCTCAGAGTTATGGACACCTCAGGAATGGAGAATGTTCGTAACTCTGAACAAAATGTTATGCTCTTTCAAAAGTTTTACAGCTGAATATTGACTTAATGCCGCTTTGAAACTTCAGTATGCAGATGAAAAATGCTGCTTTTTCTTAATTTAAATGAAACAAGCACAGAAACAGTTTCCTTACCTTGTCAAATCTTTTTTTAAACTTTCCCTTTATTTTTAGTACTTTACATTTAACACAGTACTGTAGTATTTGTTTGAGGTTTTTGTCTCAGCTGCTGCCTGATTGTGTACTTCTGGTTCCAAATGAGATGTGTGGTTGACTGGTCAGTTCGTAACTCTGGTGTTCATAACGCTGAGGTTCTACTGTACCATAAAACACTGCAATTGCATTTTGGTAACTGTAGCTTGTTCTGTTTATTGTCAGAGTCTTTGTGTTCTGCAAAATGAAGACGTATTTACCATATACAACAAGCTGTCACAGATTTTAGCTCAACACAGGGAGTCTCTTATTTCACTTCATTCTTCTCTTTACTGCATTTCAGCAGCTGCAAATACAGCTAAGGAAGATAAGATGGAGGAGAGGGGGAAAGGAGGTGAAGATGGAAAGAGAAATGGGAAAAGATGTGGTAAAGAGAATAAAAGATTGGGGGGAGAAAAAAAAGAGAAGAAATGTCAAGAAAGGATGTAAAGAAAAATAAGAAGAAGGAAAGAATGAAGTTGGGTGCGCCTCTCCTTTCCCCCATTCATTTGTTCTTATTCCATCTTTTCTTCTGATGTAGCCCCAAAACTATTTTGATGGTAGTGTCCTAATTTTCAAAGGGGCTGAGCATCCACTATTCCTCCTCAGTGGGAGCTGCAGGTGATCAGCAACTCTGAAATTGGGCCATGGTGTGCTTCTGGAGCTTTTCGGAGTATATGGGAAGTCCATTCAAGGGTTGTTCTGCGGCAGCATTCAAGATAACTACGTACATCCTGGTCACACTTGTGACAAGGAGTTCTAGTAAATGCATGCTCCGATTATCCTTTCTACCTGGCCACTTGTTTCTTGTTTATACTGTAGAAAATTAATTTTGCAGGCACTTCAGAATCTTGCTCTGGAGCAAATATTTATGCAGGCGTGGTGGTGTAAATGGAGTGAAAGTGGCCAAGGTAATGCATCTAAATAAATGTTTAACAGGGATCTAGGTTTTCTGAGGGTATGTCTGTATATTAATCCTTCATATTCCCATTAAAACCCTGAACGTCTCTACCCACTTTTTTCCATTCTTTAAGTCCCCTGTGAGGCCCCATGTTGCAGCCACCAAATTTCAATCAGTGAAGACCTGATGGAATTCCCTTTGCTCCTACCAATGCTGTTCCTTAATCAGCCAGAGAGTTCATTGATGAATGCCACAATACATCCCTTCACCTTTTACTCCAAGAAGGAAATGAATGGAACCAGAAATTAAACTGGGATCCCTAGCAGTTCAGAGTAGTTCCAGCAGAAAAATGATTTCTTAATATATGTATAAAACCTGTACATAATTTGCAAGGTGGAATCAGATAAAACTTGAGCACTGGCAAATGAACTGGCATAGCCTCTGTTCAGAGAATATGTTGCACTGACAATATCTGAATGAAAGTATGTCTACAGAACAGGCATTGCAGCTGTGCTGTTGTAGCACTGGAGTGCAGATGTTTCCTACATGGACAGAAGGATTTTTCCATTGACGCAGTCAATTCATCTTTTCAGAGAGGTCGCCCAAAGAATCCTGTCAACCTAGCAGCATCTATTCTCAGGAATACTTTGACCTAATTATGGTGCTCAGAAATTTTTCAAAGATCTGTGACATAGCCAGGGGGAGCTAATTTTTAAGAGTAGACCAAGCCTTTTGACAAACAGAGCCCAGTATTGTAGTTGTTTCTTGCTATTATTTATTTGGGGATTTAGGGTCTGATCCAATGCCCATTGAAGTTAATGGAAAAGCTCCCTAAGTCTTTGCAATTCCTAGGGAATCCTAGGGATTCTGTGATTCACAGTTTTGAAGACTGACATTTAATCTGTTGACCCTTGCAGTCCCTTCTAACCATGAGTCTATGATTCTGTGACTCCCAGCCAAGAATGACTGAGAATGTGGAAGAAGAACAAGGGTGGAAACTGTTCTGCTTTGTATGAAATATTTAATATTCATTAAAGCAGGGACTGCAACCTGGGTCTCCCAGGTGAGTGCCCAAACCAGTGGAGTATAAAATCACTCTCTCTCTGGCCCAATGAATATTTAAGTATTGCATACAAAGCAGAACAGCTTCAACAGGTTTTTCATGAAAAAGGGATGACTAGCGTAGGCACCTACTTCCACAGTGTTCATGGCTGTGAAACCCAACTGGAGGGAGGCACCTCCATCCAGCCTGGAGCTAGGCACCTAACACCCTTTGGCAGGGGAGGCGGACCTTCCCCTTTCCTCAGCATTTCCTGCTGGCTAACTTAGGTGGCTCTGTGCTTATTCTCAGGTGCTTAATTCTTCCTATGCATTATATAGGGCACATGGGTGCCTAACTCAGGGCCATTGATTCCACTGTTACGTATTACCATAGTGCTTAGGAGCCCTAATCTTGTACCAGGAACCCATTGTGGTAGGGGCTATACATACACAGAACAAAAAGGCAGTCCCTGCTCCAAAGGACTTACAATCTTGGTGGCCTAAATGTTAGGTGTTACTATGTTAAGTCTAAGTCTCCATTCAGTGAGATTTAGGCTCCTGAATCCCTAACTTTTGAAAATAGGACTTTGGTTTCTATGTCACTTAGGTGTTCTTGAAAATTGTACCCGAAGTCTACAAAATTTCTGATGATTTTTTTGTTTTGTCTGCATCATCTAAGTAACAGTTCATCAGTATGCAAGCCCTTCCCTCCTTTTTATTTCAATCCTTTCAGTAGCACCTGGCCTGTACTGGTCTATCCATACCATATTCTGATTGAGTTTTACATCTTTATAATTTAAAACTGCATCACTTTGAAACAAGGTATAAACTGAGTTAGTGTGAAATATTATTACTGTTAGACCAAAAGTCATTTGTAACCCATAAACTGGCTGTCAACTTTGAAATGCCCATCTGATAAACATTCCTAGAACCAATTGTCATTCTACTGCTCAAATATCTTTTGATGCTTAAATCAACCTCACATCAGATTAGCTGCATTGGGCTTGGACAGAATCTCTTTGGGGTAGTGACTGTCATTTACTATACGTTTGTAAATGGGGCTCCAGCTTAGTTGACGTATTTAGGTGCTACTGTAATATAAATCATCATTAATAATAAACTCTGATTATTTCCATCTGCTGTTTCATCACCTACTCCCTTCTGCCAGTAGTAATTGCCTTAGAATGGAAATCTTCCAACAATGTACCAGTTAATAAACGGTTTGTCTAATCCTGGGGCATAACTAGCCACTGAAAAACTCAGCATCCAAAAAAGATATATATGTCACCCCTGTTGAAACATTGGATCCTTTCATTAAGAACATGGAAAGTACTTGTAATTTATATAAACCAGCAGACTTGCCAATTTTTGTCCTAATTAGTATAATCCTTTTCTCATAATCTTTTATAATGTTTCATACTTAATTTATATTGCATAATTAGCTCTTGGACAGTTTCAGAAACTTTGCTGTTTTGGGGGTTGTTGTTTTTTGGCCACATAGTCCTGTTTTATGGTTGTATACTTATTCTTGCTTGAATCAAATAAAATTTGAAAAAACCCAAGCACACCCCAAATCCAACAATCTTGCATTAGAGCTGTTTGCAGATGCTTTTTTGGGGGACCGGGAGCATAGGAATTCCACACACGAGGGGCAATTTAACCTCTCTAATGGTATGATCCTTAAAAGCCTTATACACTTTAGTACTCTGTCTATTCACGTGAATGTGAATTTGTAAGATTTGGCCTTAAGTCAGGTCTCAAGATATACTTCCTTCTCTTACTTTGCTGCTCTATTTTCCCATTTAAAAAACTGAATACTGAAAACGTTAAAGTTTTATTTAACCTGCATTTATGTTGTTTTCCTGGAGACTGCTAGAGTGGCTGGGGAAACCACCAATAAGCTTGTTCCATATAGTAAGGGCAGGATCCATAGTTTTAGAAAAACATGAAAGACCTCTAGCTATGGCTGTGCATGAAGTGACTAATGTTGACCAATGACCAAATCTATAGCTAATTGGTCTTGTAGCACTGCAGGAACATTTCCAATATGCAACATTATGTTTCAGTTAGGGCTGTCGGTTAATCGCAGTTAACTCACGCGATTAACTCAAAAAAAATTCATCTAGATTAATCGCAGTTTTAATTGCACTATTAAACAATAGAATACCTATTGAAATTTATTAAATATTTTGGATGTTTTACTACATTTTCAAATATATTGATTTCTATTACAACACAGAATACAAAGTGTACAGTGCTCACTCTATATTATTATTTTTGATTACAAATATTTGCACCATAAAAATGATAAACAAAAGAAATAGTATTTTTCAATTCACCTCATACAAGTACTGTAGTGCAATCTCTTTATCATGAAAGTGCAACTTACAAATATAAATTTTTTTTGTTACATAACTGCACTCAAAAACAATACAATGTAGAACCTTTAAAGCCTACAAGTCTACTCAGTCCTACTTCTTGTTCAGCCAATCGCTAAGACAAACAAGTTTGTTTACATTTACAGGAGTTAATGTTGCCCACTTCTTATTTATGTCACCAAAAAGTGAGAACAGGCGTTCGCATGGGACTTTTGTTGCCAGCATTGCAAGGTATTTATGTGCCAGATATACTAAACATGCTTCCATGCTGATGACGCTCTTTAAAAAAATAATGGGAAGGAGTACTTGTGGCACCTTAAATTTGTTAGTCTCGAAGGTGCCACAAGTACTCCTTTTCTTTTTGTGGATACAGACTAACACGGCTGCTACTCTGAAACCTAAAAAAATAATGTGTTGTTTAAATTTGTGACTGAACTCCTTGGGTGAGAATTGTATGTCTTTGGCTTTGTTTTACTCACATTCTGCCATATATTTCATGTTATAGTAGTCTCGGATGATGACTCAGCACATGGTGTTAATTTTAAGAACACTTTTGCTGCAGATTTGACGAAACACAAAGAAGGTACCAATGTGAGATTTCTAAAGATAACTACAGCACTCGACCCAAGGTTTAAGAATCTGAAGTGCTATCCAAAATCTGAGTGGGATGAGGTGTGGAGCATGCTTTCAGAAGTCTTAAAAGAGCAACACTCTGATGTGGAAACTACAGAACCCGAACCACCAAAAAAGAAAATCAACCTTCTGCTGGTGGCCTCTGACTCAGATGATGAAAATGAACATGTGTCGGTCCGCGCTCCTTTGGACTATTATCGAGTAGAACCCATCATCAGCATAGATGCATGTCCTCTAGAATGGTGGTTGAAGCATGAAGGGACATATGAATCTTTAGCACATCTGGCATGTAAATATCTTGCGACACCGGCTACAACAGTGCCATGCGAACATCTGTTCTCACTTTCAGGTGACATTGTGAACAAGAAGTGGGCAGCATTATCTCATGATCTCTGTGTGTATATAATATCTGCTGCAGTTTCCACGGTATGCATCCGATGAAGTGAGCTGTAGCTCACGAAAGCTCATGCTCAAATAAATTGGTTAGTCTCTAAGGTGCCACAAGTACTCCTTTTCTTTTTGCGAATACAGACTAACACGGCTGTTACTCTGAAACCTGTAAACAGACTTGTTTGTCTGAGCGATTGGCTGAACAAGAAGTAGGCCTGGGTGGACTTGTAGACTCTAAAGTTTTACATTGTTTTATTTTTGAATGCAATTATTTTTGTACATAATTCTACATTTCTAAATTCAACTTTCATGATAAAAAGATCACACTACAGTACTTGTATTACGTGAATTGAAAAATACTGCTTTTTACAGTGCAAATATTTGTAATAAAAATAAATATAAAGTGAGCACTGTATACTTTGTATTCTGTGTTGTAATTTAAATCAATATATTTGAAAATGTAGAAAACATCAAAAAATATTTAAATAAACGGTATTCTATTATTAAGTGTGATTAGTTGCACGATTAATTGCAATTAATTTTTTTAATTGCTTGACAGCCCTAGTTTCAATAGATAATGGAAATGACTATAACATTGCACATTACAAAATTTACTGAACCACTACAAAACTGTTTATTAAGTATAGAGACTCTGGGTAGCTCTACTGACTTTGCTTCTTTGCAGCTGCTTCTGCAAGTTTCTCTGATGATGTACCAATGATTTATCACTCTTCCATCTTCTCCGCATGTTTCCCAGCAGCTCTGGCGATCACCTGGAAAGTACAATAGCAGCAGGTTAATGGAAAACTTGAAAAGATTTAAAGAATAAATCATGGCTATAAAAAAAAATTGGAATGTATTTACAGCTCATATGTCTGGGATAAGTGAACTGTTTACTTCAGTTTTATTTCTTAAATCTTACCTTTATATTTCATAAAAGTGAAAAATTATACACAATAAACAAATGGTAAAAATATAATATGGCAGTACACGGATCAGAGTAATGGGATATATAATATTTTGTATGTGTATGCATCTGAGAGAGAGCAACTTTTATTTAATTATCTGAATAACATTAATTAAGTAAGCCTCAAAATATTCCTATGAGAAATGTATTATTCCTATTTTAATTAAGGGAACACTGAAGTACAGAGAGGTTAAATGTACACCACACTTTGGTGGCAGTCCTTTAGGAGAGAGAACTTCCAGGTGCTTGTCTCCTACTGCAACTACGAGGCCAGGTCTGCTCTCGGAAATTAAGTCAGTATAACTACATCACTCAAGGGTGTGAAAAATCCACACCTGAGCAACATAGTTAAACTGACCTAACCCCATATGTAGACAGTGCTAAATCAATGGGATAATTCTCCTTTAGACATAGCTACTATCCCTTGGGGAGGTGAATTAACTATGCTGATGGGAGAAGCCCTCCCATTGGCATTGGTAGCGTCTTCACCGAAATGCTACGAGAGCACTGCTGCAGTGTTTTAAGTGTAGACCTGTCCCTAGACACATTGCCTCTTATATAGAGGGATATAGTTTCCAGTTGCTACATCACTAGTTCAAATCCAATACAGGTTGGTAGTGGATGAAAGTTACCATAGGATAACTGCCTGTGTGAAATGAATTGGTTGTCCAAAGCCCACTGGAGAAGACTTCTATCAACTTCAGGGGGTGTGGCATAGGCTCCCAGGTAGGTGGTAGGGATCAAACCTGGCATCCTCACTGGCTGTATCAGCAGACAGGCCAGTAACTCAGTGGGTGTGGGAAAGGACATTCACCTTCAAGAGGCGCTATCTCAATATCAGAGGTGGACATATTGGCAGGGGGCTGTAGAAAAGGTTACATAGCTTTTGTCCAGGCTTTACCTGTTGGGTGGGTTGAAGGGTTCAATTTACAGGACTGCCATCTGATTACTTTTCAAAAGCATTATACTCACTGAGAAAAGAAACATGTCAGGAACTTAGTGTAGTAAAATCTGCTAATACCAGATACATATTATAGTACTTAAAGTGTTAAGATATAATATTATGAACATATAGTTTCTACAGAAGTAGTGCCTATGTAGAGAATATTTAATTGTAAATAATTTATCCAAAAGCTATGAAGAGCCGATCATCTGACGTCTTGATTACTGCAACATCCATTTTCTTTGGCCATGACAAATGCAATCTTGCCACACTCATCTCCATGCAGAATGCTGGTGGAAAGTCATTTCCCCAGCCCACTGCTTTGACCATATCACTTCTTTCTTTGCATCCGTCCACTGGCTCTCCCTTCTCTATTGCATCAAACATAAGGCACTTGTATTCACTTTTAAGGACCTTTATGGACAGCTGTCATCCTTATCTAGGCCATACTTACAGGATGGGGGACTCTATCCTGGGAAGCAGTGACTCCAAAAGGATTTGGGGGTTGTGTTGAATAATCAGCTGAATGTGATCTCCTGGTGTGATGCAGCAGCCAAAAGAGCTAATACAATCCTGGAATGCATAAACAGGGAAATGTTAAGAAGGAGTAGAGAGGTCATTTTCCTACTGTATTTGGCACTAGTCTGATTGCTGCTAGAATAGTGTGTCCAGTTCTGGTGCCCACAGTTCAAGTAGGAAGTTGATAAATTGGAGAGAGTTCAGAGAAGAGCCATGAGAAAGATTAAAGGATTAAAAAACATGCATTATAGTGATAGACTCAAGGAGCTCTATCTATTTAGCTTAATGAGGAGAAGGTTAAGGGGTGACTTGATTACAGCCTATAAGTGCCTACAGCGGGAAAAAAAATATTTAATAATAGGCTCTTCGGTCTAGCAGAGAAGGCATAACGTGATCCAATAGCTGGAAGTTGAAGCTAGATAAATTCAGACTGGAAATTAGGTGTAAATTTTAGTGATAAGAGTAATTAACCATTGGACCAATTTACCAAGGGTTGTGGTGGATTCTCCATCATGGAGAATTTTTAAATCAAAATTGGATGCTTTCCTAAAAGATCTGCTCTAGGAATTATTTTGGGAAGTTTTATGCCCTGTGTTAGACAGGAGGTCAGACTACATGATCACAATGGTCCCTTCTGGCCTTGGAATCTATGAAATTATCGTCTCATTTGCTATTGAGCAGTTAACACTCTGCTGTGATCGGCCCATGGTGTTAACATTTCAAACAAGCACCTTTGTGCTTTCTCCTCATGCTGCTCCCTATCAAGCTGACCAATATGGTCTCATTCCTTGTACTCCCACATCTGTCTCGTATGATGACTCTGTGAAAACACCAAAAGGGAGGATGGTTCATTTCCCCATGCACTGCTGTAAATTTTGGCCTATGTCTGTATTGACTAACCAAGCTTCTTGGGGTTCAGGGTTCTCTACTTCCCAGTCTTGACGACTGAGAGCAGCCTTAGAGTGCTGGGAGACTGCTTTGAGTCAACAGATAGGTATAGCTGCTCCTCTTGTTGATAAGCCACAAGGTGGGAAATTGGGAGGACCTAGGATCTGGTAAAGATCCTTGGGGGCAGGAAACAGAATTTCTGTCCGTGGCTCCTTCCATCCCCACCTCACTTGGATCGATACAGGTGAACACCCATTGAAGTCAACAGGGATCTGCCCACACTGATCCAGTTTGTGTGTGTGCTCCTGTGCATTGTTCCAGTCCGCCCTGCCTTTTGTCTGCCAGCAAAAATTGCCAAAAGTGGCTGCTATGACTCTTTCACCTGACATGTCTGGAACATGCAAAAATCAGGCTAGAAATTGACTTCAGAGTGGGTGGCTGATGAAAGCAACCTGAAGAGGTAGGCACACCATGGCTCCACCCCTACAGCCCACATTTGTGTCATGGCCCTGCTCCCCACATGGAATGACAGTGCCCCCCTTCCAAGAGGCAGGGTCACTCAGGAACATCAGCATCGGTCCCCTTCCCTCAGAAGGAGCAGAGTGCATCTGCTTAATAGCCAACTGCACTTGTCTCCTCCTGCTATACATGGAGTCCTCTGCTGGGAGTAGTTAGGTTCCCCCCCCAGCAGTTAACACCCCCACCCATAGAGATGCAGGGGGTAGTCTGTTACACGCATATCATGTGTTTCCAAGCTTTTCTTTGCAAGGACCAGGGCTGGGAGCTTGTTTAAAATGAAAGCTGAGATTCCGCTACACTCAGGTGCCTCCAGGAGCCAGGGCCCTGGGCCCCTAGGCAGAGGTGAGTGTGGCGCAGCTTGCACCCACCTGGACAAAACAGGCCCTTGACATTTTGGGAAAAGCACGAATTTGGGAAAAGCACCTAAAAGCAGCAGAAGCGAGGGTGTGAAGAGAGGCACCTGGAGGGGGGTGCGGAGGTTTAAAACCTGCCCCCGCCAGGTGAAGTGGTGGGGGATGTCAAAGTGGGCCCCTTTCCTGCTAGCCTGGGCTCCCTCTCTCCTCCTCTCCCCCTATGGCTGCTTGCAGCTTGACTTGGCAGAGATAGCCCGGGGGAGGCAGAGAGGTCTGGGGCCGAAAAGCGCTGTAGGGCGAACGAGGCACGAACCACCCGCGCCGGGGCTGAGCAGGGCTCCCCACTGCGGCAAGGACACGGCTGTGGGGCCGCCTCCTTCTTTCAGAGCCCTTAGGAGAGTCCCGCGTAAACAGCGCCCCATGGGCCTCGGCCCTATTCCCGGCTCTCCCCTCCCCCGGGCTCGCCCCCGTGACCCTCCCCGCTCCCCCGGGCATGTGTCAGGAGGCGCAGCCCCACACCCAGCCCCGCTTCTGCCGCCGGTGGGGGAGGGCCGGGCCCGGAGGCCGGGCGAGCGGCAATGCCCTGCGCGGCCATAGCGGGGAGACAGCGCGGCCCTTCCCCCGCCGCATGGGAGTGAGCCGCCGCCGCGGCCGCCGCCTCGCTGCGCGCAGGAGGAGACGCGGAACAGGTGGCCAGAGGCAGCAGCGAGCGCTGGCACCGCCCCGGCGGCGGCCGAGCATGTGAGCGGGGCCCCCGCAGCGCCGGCCCGGGACTCGGCCGGTCCGCAGCAGCAGCAGCAGCCGCCGCCGCCGCCCTCCCTGGGGCCGGGCTCCTGCCCGGTGCTGGCGGCTGGCCGCGGGGGGCGCAGAGCCAGGCGCGCCCGGAGCCGGGGGCCGAGCGCGGGCGGGCGGGCAGCGTGTGCGGGGCAGGATGAAAGTCACGGTGTGCTTCGGGCGGACCCGGGTGGTCGTGCCCTGCGGGGACGGCAACATGAAAGTTTTCAGCCTCATCCAGCAAGCGGTGACCAGGTACAAGAAGGCGATCGCCAAGGTGAGGGTGCGCGCCCGGGGCAGCGAGCGGGGGAAGGAGCAGCCGGAGCAGGGAGAGGGCGCCTGGGATCAATATGGCGCTTCCTGGAAAGGGGGGAAGGTGCAGGCTGCTCGGCTGGGTAGAGACGTGGGCATGGGGCCGGAGGGGCCTGGCCTCCGCAGCCCCCCTGTCCTGGGCGAGGAGGGGAGTTTGTGTGTCCCACCTGGTGGAGAGCTCCAGGGACGGAAGAAGCGCGGGGAGTTTGGGCCAGAAGCGCCGCTTGCGCCTGGGGGCAGCGGTCTAGTTTTCCTGACAGTAAAGTTGAAAGCGCTGCTGGGCAGTCTGGCCCGGCCCTGGGGACAGGGAGCGTGTGTCTGTGTGAAAGGAGCTGCTAACTGAACATGGCTTCTTTGTACCCATCGGTGGGAGCTGAGATTTATCCGGGAGCGAGATACAGTCGCAAAGACTTGTGTGTTTTGGGGCCTGAACTCTTTGTTCGTTACTATTTTGTAACGAGCAAGTAAGCCTCTTGTAGGTGTGCTTTTGAACCCCCCTCCCCCCGTTTTTCTTATTGTTGGTTGCATACACCCTAAGTGCACCAGGTCCATACAAACTGGGATATTGGCTGTCACTTCGGGGGTCACATCTTGTTAGTTTAATTGTCCTGGACTAGGCTGTGTAACCGCATGCTTTAGGTTTTGTTACATTTGTTCAAAGCCTGGTGTTTGAAACAGAACAAAATTAAAATCCCCAAAGCAAGTCTCCTTTAAAATGATTTCTCTTTCCTGAGCAGTAGTTACTCCAAAGAGTTCAAATCTAGCCCCAGGCTTCCCGGCTGCTCCAGGCCCAGGAGGAAAAGAGCAGTGAAATGTGTGGAGTTCACAAAACAACAGGCATCTAATGTTTATATCTGAAAAAGTAGTATGTCCCTTGCACTACCGGAGAACAGAAAGGTGCTGGAAAGAGGATGGGCTGCAGAATAAAAAAGTTAGTGATGGGTTAAAGAGTGTTTTGTTGGATTATTTGCTAGGATGATCACTAATGTGAAGCAGCACATTCTTCACAGCAAGTCGATGCCCTCTTGTCTGTGTCAGAAATGCTCATGTCAACACAGAGAATCGTTTACTCTTCCAGTTATTGCGAAAAAAAAGTTTACAGTGTAGGGAGCCTCTGTGCTGGAAATATATCCATTACCTTTATGTTTGGAAATGTAATTGACTTCCTACTTGCTTTTTGGTGATGTTAATAATAATTACAACTTGTCTGGAACAGTTTCTATATGGTGTTGGTGTATGATTAAATATAATCATTTACAAACAATTGTATCTGCCCATCTGTATACACTTACAATATTTTACTTTTTTGCTGCAAAACATTTTTCATTTCTGATCAACTTAATTCCCAGACCTATTTGATAAAGACCAGTCAGTTTAATGAAATTTCAGCTAGTGCTTCCCCTCCACCTCGCCACTAACTTTGCTCAAGTAGTTGGGTATGAATTATTTTTTACCTTTCTGAAATTTTTTTCTGTGCAGGACTTGATTGCAGAGTTTCAGTTTAGAAATTGTTACTTAAAGATTTTTTGAAATTGCACCAAGCTGTAGTTTAAAGTCTGTTGACATTAGCATTGGTGGATTGGAAGTGATGTGCATGGGTTTTTTCCAAAGAAAACCCATGACTGGTATTGGAAAAGGGGCAACCAAAGTTTCCCTGTTTTGTTTCCTTTTTCTTGAAGATTTTTTTTCTGGGACAATCACTACTTCTGAGTGTATTTTTAATATGCCTCTTAAGTGTAATGTCACATGGCATTGACTAGGGAAATAGCATCTTGACATCTTTCAGTGAAACTTTTTACGATATACCAACTGTAGTTATTTATACAGCTTCATTAATGTGCATGGCATTTCATATGCCAATAAAAGACAATGTCCCAAAGCACTCTTAAAATTAAGACACAACACTGTAAACCCTGACTGATGAGCTTAATGCTACTCACTTAAATGGGACTATGTCTGGCAGTAAACATTTGCAGGATTGGTTCCTAATTTATACAATATTAATGTTACATTAATACCATTATATTAAATCTGTGGTTCCCAAACTGGTCTGGGAATGAATATCTGGCTGGTCATATTGTACTGGATCATGTTCTTATTTCCAGCTGTTAAATTGCGTTAAAGACAGCTACAAATACATTCTTAATATTATATTTCCATGTGAGCAAATTGCAGTATGTAACACAGGGAAGTTATATGAGAATGAGTGGGAAGGATGTTTGCTTGTATGTTTGCAAATGAAGGGGAGGGGCCAATGACAAAAGATCTGTGTTATTTGGCTACGTTATGGGAAAAAAATAAATTAAGAACCTCTGAAATGTGATGTATTGACAGATCAATTATTTAAAGATAATTTACAACTTTGCTCGCTCCTAGCCTTCAGAGCTCTTGATCTTGGGTTTTGGAAAGGACCAGTTTGCTTTTTATTTTACAGTGTGTATTTTGCACGGGGTAAGCTTTGTTGCAGTTGTGTGGGGTTGGAATGGTGTTAATTACAAAGAGATGGCTTCTATTATGTGGAAATTCTGTTGTGAAAATGCTAATCTACCCCAACTGAGACCACAGGCCTTTCTTTTAGGGTTTTCTATTGTTAATTTGAAAGTGAGGTTTGACATATGCATTGCAGATCTTCCATTGAGACAGTTGGATAATATAGTGTTGAGTCCATGAGTGCCTCTGTAAATAAATATATATAGTTTTTACCAAATATTTCCCAAGTAACAGTGCGGAAGTTCATGAGAGAGTAATATGGAAATAGTTAGGTATGTAATATCAGATTTTTATGGTCACTGCCCCACCCTTCTAGTGTAAATTAGATGGTCTTTTTATATTGGAGTTCAACAGTTTTACAGCTCTTCACTTTTTAAAAAGAAAAGGAGGCAAGGAATAGAATGAGTTATATATTTGAGGGAACAAGTATGTTTTTTTTTTAATTTATTTTTGGTATCATGTTGACATCATTTGAAGTTTTTCTGACTTTTCCAAAACATACTACTCTAGAGTCAGTTATAGCCTTGTGCAGGAAAGCAGAAATCTGATAGAAGTTTATATAATGTTTTAACACTTACATGAGACTATAGGCCCCAATCCTGCAAAAATGTATGCACCTGTTTAATTTTCCATATTGTGCGTAGTCTGAGTGATTTCAGCAGAGCTGCTTGCAGGGTGTAAAGCACATGAGTAAGGCTTTGCAGGATCAGAACCACACTGAGCTTAGCTCTCTTTCCACAGTTTTCAGTTTGTGACTAGCAGTAGATCTAAACAAAGAGTGGTTTTGATATGCCAACACAACACTAGCCGTCTACATGCATACTGTACAAATCAAGAAATACCAATGGAGTTATTCTGGCACTAAAGACCTTGTTTGGAATTATGTGTGCAAATGTGTTCATAAAATACTGAGTGTGTAACTTAATCTTTAACCTTTATTTTAATTTTATTTTTCTCACTTGGAATTATTTGAATTGAATCGAAGTGGTGGGAATGGAAACAGCACCTGTTTAAAAACAGGAAATTAGGGTCAGAAAAGAAACCCTTACTATTAAAATAAAAAATAAAATTAAATAGCATATGAATAACACATTTCATTTTTTTCGGTTATTGCCTTTTATCATTCTGTAGTTGCATTTTATGATTAGGAATGAGTAAATCAGTCCCCTTTATATTTTAATTGTGAATATTTCCCATTATAGATGGAAAATCTCTCTCTCTCTTTAAATATGGGTTAACTTGTTAGTATGATGGACTGCATCCCTATGCCGATGTGATGAAAAGTCTAAACATTTTTTTCTATCTTTTAAAATATTCCAATAAAGGTTGTATAGTTGAAATATAAACTGCTTTTTCTCAACGAGTTTAAAACAAACAAAAAAACCCACCCAACAAACCCAGCTCTCAATATGATGCATTCTTGAATTGTAAGCAGGGCTTACAATCCACTTGCCCAGGATAAGAAGAAATCTTTCTTTGGAGAATGCAGTCAAGTTTGGCAGACTCTAAGGCTGTGTCTCCATTGGGATTTTAGCCACTGGTATTGCAACATCAGTGTAATTTGACTAATGTAGACCCCCTAATGAAGAAACGCTCACTGGTCTAAACCACTATGACTTGCACCAATGCATTTTACCCTGGCTAGTAGGTGATGGGTACATTTTCCAAAACCTACTTATGGGGAAAGCAGAAGTTTTTGTGTAGTTCTGCTCACAATATTATAGTAATGACTTTGAGTTTGAAAGTTACAGAGGGTGGCAATCAGAATGTTGTAGGGGGACTTTGAGGGTATGAATTATGAAAAAAGAACAAGAAGACTTGGCCTATATAACTGAATAATGAGTTGAGAGCTAGAGTATCTTGGGAGTGTGTATGATTTTCAAAGGAAATACATGGATTGATGCCAATAAACTGTTTGACACAGTAACTAGATTAAAATATGTATTATGGACCCCTACAGATAAGGGCACAAGCAACTGAACAAGTTGAATAACTTTACCAAAAGATTGACTTAAATACCCAAGATTCTGAAATTTGTCAGAAAAGTTAGTTATATGTTTGTAAGAAGCTGGGGCATGTATTCTAAAGAGGACCAGATTATCTGTTTGGTATTTTTAGTCTACAGTGGCTTTGGTATGAGGTCCCTTTTTGGTTCTCATTTTTGAATTTCTACCAGCCTGGTCTTTGATTTTTGTCGCTGTAAGTGTTTATATATTTCCAAAGAATGTAAAGTTTACAATAAAAAAGATAATGCACAGTTATTCTGGAGGTGAATATGATGGAAGCAATTATATGTGTTGATTATTTTCTTAACGTTTGATGTGTGTGACTGGACATGAGAATGAGAAGTTGAATATATTTCATGGAGAGTCTTGAGAGAGTCAAAGCCACTTCAGAGGCCAGTAGACAGCAAGTGGTTGATGGCACACCTCAAAGAGAGAGAGAATCAAATGGGTGTACTTTCATTGGAGGCTACAATGCCGGTATCCACCAAAAGTACTGAAAACAGCCAGGTAGGGAATAGTGATTCATAGGTAGATTAAGGTCAAAGGGACCATTTTGAGCATCTTATCTGAACTCCTGCGGAACACAAGCCAAAGAATCTCACCTGGTAATCTCCTGCTTGAGATAGTAGCAAGAAGGCCTCCAATCCCCCTATTGGCACCCTAAAGATTTTAAGAGAAACTTTCAGAGATTGTGACGAGTCTGAGAGTGAAAATGAGGCTCTAGACTTGCTTCGAATGGTTCCTTAGATCTATTTTCCCTCATTCCCCCAGAAAATCAAAACAAATTTTTTGGTGGGAGATAGCGATGTAATATAGAACATCTGGAACAAAGCTTAGTTGTTGGTTTTAAATTCACACTGGGACAGTAGTGACAGAAAGTATCTGCTATCTGACAGTTGTTTGGTCACCTGTGTGAGGTGCATTGGTCATCTCGCACCCTAAATGCTCGTGGATATCGGAGTACATGCCACAACTGGCATTGTTGGCTGTCTAAGCAAAAAGGTCAAGCATCAAATGGGTATGGGGTCTCAGCTACTTGAGAGCTGAGCCTCCCGAAGTTGAAAGTTTCAGCTTTGTGCCTAGAACTGAAGTACATTGGCAGGGAGTGTGGGAAATTTGTACTCCTAGTGAATGTGCTGCACTTTTTCCTGTTATGTGCTCATCAGTGCTAGCAATGTGGCACAAGTGAAACAAAGTACCAGAAACCATGCATTCACTTCAAAATAAGTTTGTTTGTTTAAAAGCTGATCCCTCAAAGATAGTCTGTTATGATACAGTGATAATGACTTTAAAAAAATACCTGATTTCCATCACTTTTTTGATATTTGCAACATAAAACAGTTTCTCACCTCCACCCCACCCCCAAAATAATTACTGAAAAACTCAGTCCTAGTGATATAGACCAGCCCATGATTTCTAGGGTCCTGGTGCTGCGTTGTGTAGTGCATGGATGGACTGCTGTGGCAGCATGGAACTCCACTGACTTGAGTGTGGCTTCACTCAGGAACTGTATGCTGCTACACTTTGCATAACTGGAACCTAGGTTTATGAGGGCTAGCTTAGCTGGGACCACTACAGTCACTTCTAACCCTAAAGTGTTCTCTGGTGTCTCGGTAAGAGCACACAGGAGAAAAAGTGACATGACAAATGCTCAGTTGCTTCAGTGAAAAATCTGATTTTATTGGGCATCACTTAATTCAGTGTTTGCATAAATCTTGGGCCTCCTTTAAAGCTAAATAAATGTACCCTAAGCTAGCCTCAGAATAGGAAAAGAACCCGCTACTCATTTCAGTTGATAACCTGAGGCTGAAATTTATCTGTCCAGTATTTGACTTTTGATGTGCAATGCTTGAAAAATTTACCACGTCACCCAGCCAAAGATTGATTTGAATGACTGGGTACTTCCATGGCTGCTCATAGTTCTGTAAGAATGATTCTTGACCACTTTACCGATGGTGGGTCTGAATAGAAGCAATGAAACTGAACTGACTGTTAATTTTGCTCTATTGCTTGGCAAAAGCTGTAAGCAGGAGCAGAGGGGTTGGAGTTTTCTGCAGTCTCAGGAAAGAAACACTGTGTTGGTTTATATTAAGTTCATGTTCATCACCCTAAAGACTAGGAAAAATAAATATTTTAAAAATATAAGTGTACAGTTTGCAGACATAGATGGACCCTTGACTGTCCTTTTCATAACGAATATAGCTGATCGACTATTGTTAGAATAAATCCATGAAAATCAGGATGTTTCTCACAAGTATGGTGCCTACCCATCTTTTTATCAATCTGATAAATATATTCCTTAAGCTGGACAGTATTAAAAACTCCACACATACAGTGTACATTATTTAACTTAATATTATGGGGCTTCTTAATATATACATATTCTTTTATGAAGGAAATAATCTATTTGAGCATGTGGGAAAAATGGTTTGAGAGTTACATCGGTGTGTAATATATAAACTCTATTCAGAATCTATTAACGGTATTGCATAGCTTTTTAAACAGTGCTCGGGAGGTGGGGGCTGTGAAAGAACTTAGCATGTTAAGGGGAACAGTCACTATATCTACTTTGGAGGATCAGTTTAAAGTTCGTACTTAGGTTGTAGGGAGTTGCCAGGCTTCCTTGTTCTAGGCTAGTGTCTCTCAACCTTTTGGTGCTGGTGACCCCCTTTGGACTTAAGAAAAATTGTTCCCCGCTTGTGGCTTTGTGATGAAACACGTAAATTAGCTTCATGAGGGCCTCTGTGCTGTGGGTCCCCAGACAATTGCCCTGCTTCCTACCCTCTAACACCTGCCCCCGCCCAGGCCCGTCTTACGACCCCCAGGTTGAGAAACACTGTTCTAGGTGATAGGCTTCAACCAGCGGGAAACCATTTGAATCTCATAGTCCTCTACACTTTAACCTTTCTCATAATAGTTGCTGATGTTTATTTTAAAAATGCCATTGGAAGTAACACGTTCTTATTTGTGCCATAGACTATGACATCTTTGCATCTTAGTACACTTAAACTGACTTTAGGCAAAACAAGCTGGATTAAAAGGAAAAAGAAAAAATGAAGATGATATAGACAATAAGGTTCGTGTTGCCTTAAAATTTCCTTTTGTTTAGGCCAGTGAGCAGCTGCTTCAAAAGAAAACATTTTTTCCCTGAAAGCAACTTTTTCCATGTAAATATAAATTGAATAAAATGTGCAACAGTACTGACCTAATACACTGAAAATAAAATGGAGTTTTCTTTCTATAAATCTAGAGCATTGCATAGCTCTTCTTGCTCAGAAATATTTTGCAAGCAGTAACAAAACCAAAAGGGTTGGGCGGGGGGGAAGGTAGTACAGTCTAAGGAAGTTCTGAAAGGTATTTTGGGGCATCTGGTGTGTGTGTATGTATGTATATGATGACCCCTCCCAGTTGTAACAAAGAAAATGTTGGTTGAGTCACTGTAATGGCTCAGCAAGTCTGGTGCTGGAAGACAAATAAAAAATTAAACTGCCTCAGTGCTGAATTACGTTATCCAGCAGATCTCTGAGAAGGGGCATTTAACTTAAAAGGGCTCAGAAGCAGTGCTGGGCTTGAGCCTTGTAATGTTTGTCGTTAACAAACTAGTAAAAGGGAAATAAGTCCAACTCCAAAGCTATCCAGAAATGGACAAATTTCAAACTAACAGGGAACATCCAGTTTCTTTCACTGATCAAAATATTTTAGCAGTTGCAGATTTTTCGACTGTAGCCCTAGTTGTTTTCTAAAATTGTTTCCAGATGTTACCGCTAGATCAAAGAAGATTTGTATACTCTCTTTGTTGCTGTATATACTGTATGTTAACAGGCACTGGTTACAGAAAAGGTTATTTATTTTCCATTTCAGTTTCTTCTTTGTGTGTTTTTTGTAACATTGGGAACATTTAGCACATAAAGAAAAGAGAAACCAACACCTAGAAGCTGTTGACTTTTAAATACCTATGAGCTTTTCTCCTGTGAGTAGACCTGTTGAAAAAGTGAACAGCATTTGGTCCCTTCTCCAAATATCTTGTAAAATGTAGAGTGCTTGGCCTTTGAAGTTCTTGTACTATAACTGCTAAAGAGAGAGGAGTGGTTGAAGTTTTAGGTTAGGGAGTGTCAGTACAGAAAATATAAATTGCATTCTGACATTACTAACAGCATGACCTGTGTCCGTAGGGACTTTACAGAGTACTTCTATCAGCAATACAAAACTCCTGATCCCTGGTGCTAAGGGGTATCCATTCCCATTGATTTAGATGGGAATAATGACCTTGCATGACTGGGCCCTTAAATGCAAGTGAAAGCAGGTACTGATAGCTCATTTCAGCCTCAGGGCGGTACAGTTTTAGAACTGTAGTACTTTGATTGTGGGCCCAGTCCAGATGTTGCTGGGAAATAAAGGTGCCCAGAACCTTGTAGGATTAGAGCCTGGGTAGCTGCTGCTTTATTATGGCCATCTTTTGAAAAGCCATACCCCCGTGTGTGCTCCTTTGTGCTAGTGCAATTTACTTGTCTAGCCTTTCAGTTCATTGTCTCTCTGGCTCTGCAAGACTTTCATGCTTACTGGGCTAGGGAAGTACTGGAAGGAGAATGACTGTGGGAAGTAGGGAGAGGAAAACTGAGAAAGGGATGCATTCAGGAAGAGATGCGGTTCTACAAGAGAGGAAGAAAACAAATGGGATATCCCTGGAGGCTGGCAAAAAGAAAGGGACTGAGGTAATGAGAACATGAATAGGGCCCCCCTAATGAGTATTCCCTTTCAAAGAATGCAGAGGAAGGGAAGCAAAGAAGTTGTTTATATGGAAGCAAGACAAGATAAAAGAATGAAATGGGTAAACAAATGTACAAAGTGAAAGAGCTAAAGTCTAAGTCTTGAAGGAGGAAAGAACAAAACTGGTAAGGAGGGGAGTGTGTGAAATGCAATCTCCAGAATTCAAAATGAAGAGACATGGGGGTATCTATCATAGAACAGGGATGAGAAGATTGGAATTAGTAACAAACTTCTTTCAAAACAATTTTTTAAAAAAGAGAAAATGTTACTGGGCAAGGGGAGGTTTGGGTAAAATGTTACTGAAAGAAATGAATCACTACATTACATGTGCACACTCTCTCCACATGCTTTCACACACAGCCTGTTGATGATGCTGAGAGGTTCAGGTTCCATTACATGGGGAGTTGGAGGCTAATACTTCCCTCTTCTTATGTTTTTTTTTTTTTTTTTTTTGGAGGGTAGGGGGTGGTGGTGGTCTTCTTTCTGGGTGAATATATATCTTTAATTAGGAAGAAGATTATAAAGATTGAAACTA
This sequence comes from Lepidochelys olivacea, assembly GCF_965140295.1. NCBI lineage: Eukaryota > Metazoa > Chordata > Testudines > Cheloniidae > Lepidochelys > Lepidochelys olivacea. The sequence continues at coordinate 243,252,822 of NC_140412.1, read as the reverse complement.
ATAGTAATTCAAAAATATTTTTGGACTTCTTTCTGCTTTGATTAATCAGTAAGAAGAAGATTCTGAGTCTCTAGCTATGGAAATATGTCCACCATAATTGTCAGGATTTCACGTTTTTTGAAGAAAATTAGCCAGAGTTGCTAAGCTAAAAATTGTTCCACTGTACCCCACTTTTTTGTATCTGCTTACAAAGTCCCTTGATTACTACTTCATTCCCCCAAAACAAGTGCCAAGTAACTTATGTCTTCTCTATTAAAGATCAGTGGCAATATCCTACTTAGGAGAAATATGCAATAACAAACCAATGTGTACATGTAACGCATGTGAGATAAAGGAATAACGTATTTCGAGTTTCCAGAGTTTATTCTGAATGGAGAGGGGCAAGGATTTAATTAATTATGAAATGGTACTTTAAAAAATGAGCACTCTTCCTGAGTGATGATAGATTTAAACAAAAACCTGTCTGAAGGTTTGAGCACTATGGATAGATTGCTATCAGTTTTTTTTTATTTCCTAATAATTTGATGTACCAGCTGCTTTGGCTTCATTAGTAAATTAGCTAACTGGAATAACAAGATCTGAACTCATTTGGTTTCAAGAATCTGTTGCATTGAACAGTGTTTGCATTTTTAAAATGTACTTTTTTGTGTGTGCATGTGCTGTCAGTTTCTCCTCTGTTGCCTCCCCGTGAAGACTGCTTGCCTGCAGCTGGAAGCATTGGGAAAGCAGCCAGTTACCAAATACTGACAGAGGTGGAATTTCAATGGTGGCGCAGCCTTTCCTAGTGAATGAGTATTTAACCTCTGTAAAGCACATAGGCTCTGAAGGCACAAGAATTTTATCCTACTCTTGAATTTGGATCACCCTGTTGGCAGCAGAGAGGTGATAAACTGTTGTTCAGCTCAGAGTATGAGGCTAATGTTGAAAGATGAAAATATTGTGCAGTTGTGATCCATAATTGATCACAGAAAAGCACACTGAAGTGTAAAGTGCAGTTATGGTCAGCAAATTGACGTCTTGTTAGTTAACTTATTTGTTCTCTGTGCAAAAAACCCTACTTTCCGCTATGTTGTTAAAAGGCCCCAGGCATGGTGGAGCAGGTGTGATTCTTCTGGTTGGAGGCAAGATTTTTAGGAATCATTCCCTTGCAAGCCAGAGAACTCAGCTCTGTAGATGACTCAGCACAAAGATATGCAGGCAACTTTTGCTGGGGCTAGTGGGATTCACTATCCATGTCCCATCCCTGCTCCAAACTGCTTCTCCATGGCAAGTGCAGAAAGGATCACTTGGCTATACTGTCACTTAATGTGTGAGGGTAAAAGATTTGGCCTTGTGTGTGCCCTGAAGCATATTATTTACTTTTCTGGAAGAGATGATGTTTTTGCTCATGTTGGCCTTGGAAGGCTAATGAAGTGGAGGAGAAAAGAGCTCAAATGTCTTCTGCCTTGTGTATCATCACAAAATTGTTAGCTAAAATGAGCATGCAGAATCTCTTCCACTGATGATGATGTGAGAACAGAACACTTAAACTCATCCTTGGATTTGAAATTTCAGCACTGGAGGCTAGAAAAATTTCTTTGATTTTTCAAGCCGAACAAATTCGAGAAGTTAGATCAGCAAGAGAGGGGAAAATGTTGAACCTCACTTCATGCCATTTTCAGAGCCTCTCTTCAGATTGATAACCACACTTTGATACAGATATATTAATTCACAGGAATAGTTTTTTCATGTTTAATTTTAAAACAAAACGCATTCTATAGCACAAATTGATGGATATTTTCTATTACAATTTTGTAATGGTTGACCACTCAAGGAAATGTAGTTTGAAGTCCCATTTTAAATTAAGTAACTGCTGGAAAAATGTGTAAAATATCAAGTGAAAAAACAAAGGGCTCAGTGTTACCCTTAACTCTGCAGCTGTGTGTTACTCTATCTAACTTAGGCTTCAGGTTACCATACAGCCAGGGAATGTGATTTTTAAAGGTGTTACACCGTGTGTACACAGAATGTTCAAAGGTGTTTCAAATTATGCTAACACACTTTGGGGGGGGAGGAATCTTTTTCAATGTCTAGATGAAAAAAGGCCACAGATAGGGTTGTGAATTAAGTGTAGTGAATTAACAGGATTGAAAAAAGGTACCTTTTTTGTCACCTAGACAGCATCTGCATTGCAAAATTTCCTACCCCACATGCACGAGCAATGTAGTGCAATTCGTTGAGATATCCATGGTATGTTTTAAGTTTCTGACATTGAAATAGTCTCTCTCCATTAAGAACATAATGCTTTGCTAAACCAAAGCCAGCTACTAATAGGCTTTTAAAATGGAATTGTGCTCAGTGTTTTGCAAAACATCACCTACTCCATTGGGATGTTTCCGTGAAGTAAATACTTCATAAACTTTTCATTGAGCTTTATCATGCAGCAGTCGTGGCCAGGTGGAGCCCTACAAACTAAGCCCTTAGACCCAGGCTAAAATAGGTAAACTTGGTATTGTATCATTGGTTAAGTACATAACCGTCTTTACCAAATGAAGCTTTTGGACCTGATCCTGTTGTCTGTGGAAGTAAGAGTGCTTGAGGCAGTTCCCTTTGCCAGAATGGACCCCTATTTTGAGTGAGAGAGAGAGTTGAAACATGGAAAGTAAGCGTACAAGCAAAATTAATCTGTGGTCAGTTTAATAGGATGTTAAATTGACCGTAGATTAATTTTGCTTGTAAGTTTACTATTGAAAATGAACTAATTAACTTGAATTTACTGCTGTATTTTTTTGAACGTTTGGAGAAGTCTAAACAAATAGAGGGAGCTTCTAAGTATTTTTCTGAACACTCTATATTTCAGCCTGATATCAAAATTCAGTTATCTTAGTTATTATAGTGCACTTTTTTCGTGGTCCATGGTTGATAAAAATGAGATGTAGGGCTATGTGCGATCAGGTTATTGATGGCCCCACAGCCCATATCATTTGTTTTCTTCCCCATGGCCTCACTTCCTGAGGATCATGCAGGGGTGAAGTAATAGAACTGTGTGGAAACCCCTTCTATGAGAGTGCCCTCAGGGTGGATGAGTAATTGCACATGCATGGACACTAGTCCTCTGTCTCAAGTATATTGTAAACATTTATTAAGCCAGTTATTGTATTTGACTAAAATTTGCTGCAGAAAGTGGTCTTTCTGGTCGTTCTAAATTCATTACCCTTTAATAACTCAGTGCCTATGTGGTCTTGAATATAATGGGGCAAGGTAAAATGGAAAGGATTATTCAATTTGTAGTTGAATGAAAATTTATTAAAATAATTTATTTACTGAGGTTATAAACCATTGAAGGCCATCTCGTAAAATGAACAACCTATTTTCTGGGTGTTTTTAATTGAGTATAATATTTATTGTATTGCTGATAGACTAGATTGAAGTAGCATATGAAGAAGCTGTTTCAGCCTTCGAGACAACTATATAGAGAGACATGCCCCTAAATTTTCAGAAGTGAGTACTGATTTTGTGTGCCCCAATTTTGTCACCTTAAAGCAGATGGATTTTTTTTCTTTGAAGGAAGGTGGGTGCTTAGGATATTGTGAAAATATGCTCTTTATAGCTGCCTCAAGATGGGCTAACTTACTAGTCACTTTTGAAACTTTTAGGACGTGGCACTTGCCATTGCAATTACAAAAGACATTAAAGTTGTCACTCCAGTCTCTCCAACAACTGTATAGTGGTGATAGTTGCTGCATTTTATTAAAAATAATGGGAATCTTGTCTGGAGAAAATAGCACATATTGTGAATAATTGTTTTTTTTATTTAGCATTTCTCCACTAGTTGCTTTCTAAAAAGTTAATATTATCTTGGATTTTTTGTTACTTTATCAACCCCTAATTTCATTTCAGTGAAAGCCACTTTTTAATTAATCTGTGTAATTAATACGGCAATTAAATTGAAGAATAAAAGATGCAGCAGAGCTTTCAAATCACATGCCTTTCAGTAAGTGGCCTATTGCATCACCTGACTGATTGATCAGGAGGTTCTCTTTAATGTAGTGTTTGAAAGGGCACACATCATACACCGGACCCTTGCTAGAACGCGGGGTTTGGGATCCATGCGTGGGACCACATTAACGTGGGGACCGCGTTACCACGGATCCCAAATTAAATATTTAAATTTGGGATCCATTGCCGGGACCACGCTGTATGCGAATCCGTGCTATAGCGATTTGCACTCTAGCGAGGGTCCGCTGTAATTGTAATCAATCTTTGTAAGCACAAATAATGCCTCTAGCCTCTCCAGCAAAGAGAAACAGTCCACTACTTTACACCTTCTTGCTATTAGGGCTGTGGTAAGTTGAAGTGAGTGGTCCAATAAAGTGTGTATCAAAGACATATTGCCGAATAACTATTTCAGATTCACTCAGAAATTGGCTTCTGAGTTTTCTGATTGAAGTGAATGTCTTTTCCCTTAATGTTTGAGTTTAAAATGTGACTATATTCTGAAATGTCTGTCAACTGGCATTGTGGAGATCCATATTTTTTGTCAGTTATTTCCATATTTAAACAATGTACAGGTTAAAAGATATGGGGAGGGTGAAATTCAGCCCCATTGAAGTGAATGGGAGTTTTGCCAGGGACTTTAAAAGACGTCAGGATTGTGTGTGTGTGAGAGAGAGAGAGAGAGAGAATTCCCCTCTTCCCTTAAGAGCCAGTACTACAAACCCAACCTGGGATCTGAAAGACAAGCTATGTTCTTTCTGTCTTTGCATCATCACAAATAATAAAGGTTCTGCAGAACAAATTATGCCCTCATTATATTTGCTGCCAGACTGTCTTCACTGGAATCATGCAGAGCTATCAGAGGGCAGAATTTAGCCCTGTAATTAAGAGCTTCATTAACATCAACAGATGTTGAGCCAGCAACAGTAGAGGCTTTCTCCATAACTGTTGGCTTGGAAGTGCTAATAGAAGTAGAAAGTAGTAAGAAAAGTTGTTTTAATGGCTTTTTTTTTTTTTTTAGAGTAGAGCCTCATGCACAAATAATTAAGTTCAGTGTAGCGATGTATTTGAATGGGAAAAATGGCATTTCGTTGCTCCTCAGGCCCATTCTGTGACAATTATGAGAATTTAGCTGATAGAATTCTATCACACTTCAAATCTTTAAGACTGGGAGCAGGTTGTAGTAAAATGTAAAATACAGGCTTTTCCCTCTTGGGTGGTTCTAATGTGCCGCTTTCTGCAGGGCAGATGTTCATAGACTTTTGCAAGATGTGTCCCCTTTGCCAGTTCCTTTAATAGTAGTTGGTTGAATAGTATGTGTTCCACGGTTGAAGGAAATATAAATGCTGTATTGATCTTCAAGCACTGGATAATGTGTATGTATAAAACTACCCTTGGTTACACAGGAAATATGTGTGATCTGTTTATGACATATCTACATTATAATATAGTTATTCTGGAATAGTTATAGTTATACAGTTATTTTAGTATAACACTCCCCCTCCACCCCCCCCCCCCCGGTGGACACTTATTCTGGAATAGCTATTTTAGTGAATGTCCAAGTGTCTGCAAGCTCTGAGTATTGGCATACAGCTCCTTACATGCTAATGAATGGGGAAATTACATGCTACAATTGCCATTTAACAAAAAAGTTACAGTGTCTTCCAGTTTTCTGAAGCATCAGATGAATCCCATGATCAAAAGGTAGGAAATATCTAGTTAGCCCTCTTTCACCAATCCTATGATTTGAAAGGGGGGATGCCTTTCTCATTGCCCAATTTGGTTCAAAGGCAAGTTCAAGTATAAAATGAATGAAATAGGATCTTCACACTCTTAAAGTCCCTACCCCCTATGGCCAGGGTCGGGGCTGATGGGATGTAAGCTCTCTGCCTCCCTGCTAAAGTATTCCTGAGCAGTTCCCTAGCACTTCTGTGGGAACAAGCTGCAATGCTAGAGGGAGCTGCTCTGGATGAAACCACAGAGAGGAGTCATAGTGTGTGTAAATGCCAACAGCTATGCCTCCTAACTAGAGAGAGAGAGACTGTAAGTGGGTAGGTGGAAGAGGATATGGATGAGAATGGAGGGTGGGTGTCAGGGTTAAATCAAGGTTTCTTGCTTGCTGATTTAAATAGATTTCAATAATCTAGTGTATACGTACTTTTTAGTTATTTTCCAAAAGAGAGGTTGAATCTCATTCGTTGATCACCATTAAAACGTGTTGATTTTTAACTAAGGCCGTGTCTACTCTATGGGCACTACAGCAGCTATGGTCTTAACTCAGAGTATAGCAATGGAAGGGTTTTTTCTGTTGCTGAAGGAATACCACCTCCCAGAGTCACACTAACTAAGCTTCCGTTGACCAAGCTGCGTTTATATTGAGGGTTAGGTTGGCATCGCTACAGAGCTCAGGAGTATGGATTTTCACACCCTTGAATGCTATATCTCTGTTGACCTAAATTTTAAGTATAGACCTGGCCTAAATGTATGTGGCCTTTATGCTAAATTTGATACTTCTTTTTGCTGACTGGGAGGATATACACCCTCAGATTCATAAATAAATGTATATAGATAGAGTATAAGTTAAGTTACATAATGGCTTAATTTTAACATTTTTATTATGTTAGAAAATGGTGAAAGATGCATTTCTTTCTTTCTTGGGATTATTTTGTCAAGTTCTATTGGGTGGAAATTCAAATTGAATTAAAAATGCCCCAAACCAGCATTTAATTTATTTTATTAAATCTACCTTAAAAGTGCTGGATACGTAAGGAAAGAGTTTATTAAAATTTTTTTGCCTTTAAAACTGACTGACTGGTGTGCAAATGTTTGGGTTCGGGCTACAGCGCAAGCTCTAGGACCTTGCAAGATGGAAGGGTCCCGGAGCTTGAGCTGCAGCCTGAACCCGAATGTCTACACCACAGTTAAACAAACAGTCCCTTAGCCTGAGCCCCACCAACCTAAGTGAGCGCTCTCAGGCCAGCTGCAGGAGTCTAAGTTGCAGTGTAGACATACCCTCAGAGATAAGGGACTTGCTTGAGACTACATGAGAATTTCATGGTCAAGTTGGAAATTAAAGGCAGACTTACTCCCTTTTCTGTGACTGATTAGGTCACATGACTGTCCTTCCCCTCTGGTAAAGATGTGGGAAAACACTGCTGTATTTTATGCTGATGCTCACAGGTGCTGGAACTAGGGATGCTGGGGTGCTGCCGCACCCCCTGGCTTGAAGTACTAAGAAAAACACACATACATGGTTTCTGCCTTCAGTACCCCCACTACAAAAAGTAGTTCCAGCGTCACCACTGATATTGTTTTGCAGTCCATATGAAAAAACTCTTGTGCCACATTCAGCCAGTCCATGAGAGGACAATGTCTTGCAGTAGCATCAGCAAATTGAAGACGAAATTAGTTTCCCTCTTGTATTTGGACTCTGTGTTTTGTTAAATTTTGTCTTCTTACTCTTTACTTTGGTTAGAATTCCTTTCACAGTTCTAAATGTACTAACGTTACTGTAGAGATTTTATGTAGTGTGTAATACTTGGCAGTGAGAATATTGAATCCAGAATTGTATACCTGCCTACATGTTTCTAAATCAGAATTAGGGCAAAACATTTCAGCTTAGTTTTAATGTGATGTAGCTGTCTGATGCCAGATGTTAGTAAATGTTATGCAAAACACAAGCTGCCAGATTACCTGGTTGTAATGTCTCTGAAGCCAGTGGAGTTACGACCATGATAAATTTGGCCCAAAGTAGCAGATGTTGCCCTGACTTATTTCTGAATGTTTGTCTAGTCAGTCAGTTACAGAGGAATTAAAAGGCTTAATTTTGGTGTTAAAGTGCTGGAATTTTGCTTTTAGTACAGACAGTATTCCAATTATGGCAGCTTTCAGTTGAAAACCAAAAGCGTTTATTAAAGGCCATAACATTCAGTTGATATTGGTAAGAAATGATGGTGAGGTCAAGAGGTGATACATAGTAGAGTAAAATAGTTATGTCTGCATAAGTTTGCCTACATTTAAAATTATGGGGCTCATTGTTTGGGGTTTGTCGCTGCTTGCAGATGGTAGTACCAGTGGTGCTGCTATCACCAATAATAATTCTCAACTCCCTCTACTTGTGGCATGGAAGAAAACTAGAAATCTTTGCATAAATACAAGGTTGGATGACCAGAACTTCGAAGTGGCCTACCAGGACACCTGTCACAAGGAGAAGGGGATGTGCTGAGGACTGTTATGGTGGTAGTAGGGAAAGGGGGAGTTGTAGCAATCTGTGAGAGGAGAGAGTGGTACCCACTCCTCAGCCAAGCAACTCGCCTTCATCTCCTTTCCATGCATGGAGTGCGCAGGGCTGGATTAACTTTTCGTGGGCTTGGCGCCAAACATATTTGTGGGGGTCCCATGGAGGCAATAGAGCATGGCATGGGAAGCATGGCAAGAAAGGACAAATGGGCAGCTGATAGGTTATAATTTCACTCTAAAATGGCTCCTTAAAACACAAACATTTGAGTTTGGAAGGTGGTACCTCTCTGTAGAAAAAGAAAAAATATGGTAATGTTCAGAAAAACTATAGCTCGCTGTTGTTGTTTCTCATTGAAGACTTCATTAAGAGTCTGTTAACGAGATGGATATATCACAAATGTTAACTTCAGTTTTTGGAAAGATTGAGCTTGTGGGCTATGCAAACAAAAGAATTTATTCAGTAATTTTTGATTACATTGTAGTCATTGTTCATCTTCTCTCTTTTTAACGTGTCATTTAAAAAGGCTTTCTAAATACAGCCCATGTTCTACAGAATCTGTTGTTTGCCTTTGACAGACACACTATTGTAATATGAGTGAGGATGTGCGATGGTAAGCAAGGCTATAAGACTTGATAGTCTGATTCATGACTCCAGTACATCTATTATAAAATATCGCTTTGATATCACACAAGATCTTTTTCTCTCACTTGTTGAAATACCACTATTGTTAAGGGTCTCTCACCTCAGTTATAAACTCCTGAAAAAGAACAAGCTGGTAGCATTCAAATTTCACCACATTGTAAGGTAATAAAGTACTCTGCTCTTCCTGTTCCCATTAATGTTCCTTTTATCTCCTCCCACGTGACTGTGACTTTTTTCACATTGCTTCCTTCATCTGGAACAAGCTGTCTTCCTACATGTCATGTGACCTCCATCAATGCCAGTTTTATCATTCTGTTCAGTTAGTTTCCCACCTTTTTAATATCTGGTCTGGTGCTGTTTGCTCTAGCTCTTGCAATTGATCTTAAATATAACACCACCTTCCCTTCCCTACAAACTGTGTGTGTTCACGTATGTATATATAACTAGAGGTATTGTTATATTTTAATATATTTTACTTGCTTTACATCTTTCACACTGGTTCCATCCCATTATGCTCTAATTTTATTTTTGTAATCTCAGTTGTTACCTTTGGTTCGTGGGCAGTTTCCTATTGTAAGGGAATGTCACAGGGTGGCTGGGCCCCTTAGGGGGAAATGGTCTGAGGTCCACCTGAAACAAGTTTAGCTCATCTCCCCAGGGGAGGAGGATGAGTAGTAATGACTGAGGTCAGGTAACTATCTTGGGCCAGGCCTAGGGATATAAAGAAGAGTCCTGAGTGAGAGTGAGTGAGGAGCTAGGTAAGCCAAGAGGCCAATGCAAGACAGAAGTTTGGAAAGTAGCTGAAGCTACAAGTGCTGATCCTGCAGGGAGTAAAGGGTCTGTTTGGATTCCTTCCTGGAGCTGGGTTAGGGGGCTGGGGACTTCTGAGTCAAGGAGAGAGAACTAGGCTTTAAAATGATGGACTGGGTGGTGTTTTTGCAGAGTTCTGTGAGAAGGAAAAACTGAGGGAGTCAGAGTGGCCGCTCAGGAGGCGGTTGCTTGGTTACAGGGAAAGAGATTGTCCGTTACCCCCTGAAGAAAGGTGTAAATAAATAACACACGAACTTCATTTCTTTTGTCTCTGTGACATCCTCTAAGACTGTGTTTTATTGAAATAGCAATAATTAAACCATTAGGTTAAAAAAACCCAAATAATAAAATCATTGCTGTTGGATTTCTTGAAAAGTGGTCACTCTACTGAGCCACTATAGAGTATTGTAGTATGGCAAAACACCTTCTAGTGCAATTTGAGTGCTCATTTTGTCTACATAACTGTCTTCAGCATATGCCTGTACACGATATGCAGTGCACAGCTAACGGTTGTGCTGTTGTCTTACGAATACCCTCATGTCTTCATTTAAGATATATTAATCACAGCAGCATTATATTACTTGATGGTATTTGAATCTTATCCAAGGCCAGTACAATATGTTTTCAAAGTATGTGCAGACAGTTTGTTGAAATCAAAGTCCCTATAATTTTTAATTTGCAAATGTGACACAATATATATATTTTTGGCAAACAGTGACTGTATGCTTAAAGTAAATATTGAGTTTCCTGTATTCTGTAGTATATCCAGTTACATCAACAGTAACTTGTGCCAAGTGAGAAGATGCTAAATTTGCTTTACCTTTCTCTTGAATTAAATAGCTAATGGAATGGATTCTTCTGTTTTAAACTTTGCATTCCTGCCAGTGTACACACTGATGCTTTACTTTGAAACCCTGCTTGACTTTTCTAGTCTCTCGAAGAGCTTGATCTTGTAAATGCTTAGTAATAGGCCACAAGACTTACCACAGTGTATAGGTCCACTGAAGACAATGGGACTATTCCTGGTGGTAAGTGCTGCACTGTAAGTGGACGGTGCTTCCAGAAATGGACAATAGGAGTCACTTCTGTTGTTTTTTAAAAGTCAGTTACATTTCCATATGGAGTTTGTTTGAAGAATTGCTTAAAGGGACACTGCTGGGTCAGTTCTGCCTCAAAATATATGTGTTTCTTTAAAAAAAAACTTTTACAATATCTGAATTCAACATAAATGCCCTTCTGAGTTTTTGTATACGGTGCTGTTGTAGCTGTGTGGGTTCCGGGGCATTAGAGAGGGAAGGTGGGTGAGGTAATAGCTTTTATTGGACCACCTGCTGTTGATGAGAGAGAGAGAGAGAGAAGTTTTTGAGCTTACACAATTTTAGATGTGTGAAAGCTTGCCTCTCTCACCAGCAGAAGTTGGTCCAATAAAAGCTATTACCTCACTCACCTTGTGTCTCATGATTCCACCCCCCGCCCCCAGCCAATAAAATGCTTGTTTGGGTTAGATGTACTTCTGCAGTGTTAACAAGCCGAACACTGCATCATAAAAGACGGAAAGTGACACTGACCAGTCTGCTTTTATTATCGAAGCTGAGTTATATGTAAAGATCATAAACACTATTAGTAATGAAAAGTAAATTATTTAATATGAGATGGCATTTCTAAAGGAGGAAAAAATTCATTTTAAAAACATGATAGCATCCCAATAAAACAAATAACTTGATAGCGTCCAAATAATGTTTTATAAAATTTTATTTAATTTTTAAATTAATCTAAAGGAAAAAAACAAACCCCACAATATAATATGTGCTTATATTGATGCAGGGACTGCCCATACATGACTGTAATCTGGCATCCAAATCTGTTGGACCTCTTTCTGATCCTCATGATACTACTGTTCTGTCTCTTTTCCTCATGAAACTGTGATTGATTGATCTTTTTCTGAAGCTTCTCTATCCAGCTGGAGCAGAAAATGTTCTTAGTTCCTTTTGTTTCTTAAAACCACTGACAGCTCCAAGCTGGTTGTATCAGTAGAGGCAATATGAATGGGCTTTCTGCTTTTACAAACCAAGCATGCTTCCCCGAGTGTTGCCATTCACTTTGTCCTTCATCAGTCAGGAAAAACTGTTCTGTTTGTTTTTTCCTCCAACACCTCTCCTTTTTATCAGCGTGACACAAAGAGCAGATTTTATTATTTGCATTCTGCTCAGTTATGTAGCAAAAAAGGAATCATCCCAACTGTATCTGTCACTAAACCAGCTCAGCTATTATTCTTCCTTTTAGACATGCCGGTTCACATTTTGCTATATACATCACCTAGAAATGCAAGTAGAGAGATTTTTATAAACATCTATCATAGTCTTCATCCTGTTACTTATGAATTTAGACAATAGCCTGAAGTGGTGTAGGAAGTACTTGTTATTGTCTGTATGGATTGCTGGTGGAGAGAATGTATAAAAAAGAAAATGGGTCCAACTGGGTGCTGAGTACCTTCTGCAAAATTCTAAGCTCCTTCAAGTTCTGTGATAAGGATGCTACAAGATGAGTCCCATGTAGGAGGCGGTAAGTTACCCTGATGACAAGATATCTATTAAGGTCCTGATCATGCAACAGGCTACATGTGGGTAGAAACCCACACCTACATGGTGCCACATTGAAGACAGTGGAGTTCTGTGCAAGCACAGGGATCTTGTCAATATACAACTGCCTGCAGGATTCAGCATCTAAGATTGTAAACTCTTTGGGATAAGGACTGTATTTTACGATTTATTTCTACGGCATCTAGCATAATGAAAATCATTATTATTAAACTCACTAATATGCTCTCATCTGTTATTTTTAATGTTTTTTTTACAGTTCCAAACAAAAGCACCATTCTTTCAAAGATCTGTGCACATGCTTAACTTTAAGCACGTATGTGTCTCACTGATTTAATTTTTCTTAGGCACCAATCCTACAATTGGCTGTGTCTAGGCAGACATCTGCATCTATGTGCAACTTCAGTGAAGTGGATGCGGGAGCCTGTCTGCCCAAGTCATTTGCATAATTGGGGCCTGCCTTTTAGATGTGACAAAATGACAGAGGGTTACAAAAATGACAGAGCATGTAGGACTAGGAATCATGTGGGTTACTGCAATGAGATGATTGTTAATATAGGAATGTACACATCTTGGTGGTTCAATTCATGCTTCGAAGATGTATACATATATATTTAAAAATATTGGTTTCACTTGCATGAAAAACTATACAGTAATACTTGTGGGAGAAGTTGATTAATGGGATACCAGAGGCTCAAGTCATCTGACTTAGATAGGAAATCAAATCTATGATCATCTCATCTGCCTTCTTGTATAATGCATGCCATAGATTTTTTTTCACCCTGCATTTCCTCTGTATAGCCCGTAAAGTCTGGTTGAGCTAGAGCATATCTTCTAGAAAGACCTCTAATTTTGATGGCAGATCCCCAGGTAAATTGTTCCAGTGCCTAATTATTTTCACTTAAAAATTTGCACCTTAATTCTATTCAAATGTGTCTAACTTCAGCTTCCAGGCATTAGATTTTATGACTTTGTCCACTAGTAAAGAGCCTTCTACGATCAGAAATCTTCATCCCTCATAGGTATTTAGAGACACTGATCAAGTCACCTCTTAGCTTTCTCTTGGATAAGCTAAATAGCTGGAGCTGAATGCGGTCAGGGTGGGGAAGGAGGGGAAGTGCATGCAACAAGAGAATAGCGCCTGACCCTCCAGTCAAGTCCATATGGATGAAGTCCCGTCAACTTTATTTGGGTTCTAGATGGGCACAGGCCTCTTTCCAGCTGGGTTCAATTGTAGGGTCAGGATATGTAAGTAAGAAGGCAAGTTGACTTTGAACTATTAATGGGGGAGGGAATAAGCCATGTTTGGGACTTTCAAGGGGTTTTACTCCCATTGCTATGTATGATCCAGCTCTATGATTTTAGACCAAGCCCTGGAATGTTCATTTGCATGGACTGTTCTGTGGTTTTATTTATTCACTTGTCTATTTTTGGTATAAGTTGCATTTTTGTTTTATCTTCAAAACAAACAAAATGTGTACTAGGAAATGGATTTCCCTTATTTCTTATAATCCAAAACACTACTCTTTCTTTCTGAAAACGCAAACCTTCTAGAAGAGAACGTGACATAAGACTGTACATTTTATTATTTGTATAATAGCAGTGTCCAGGAGACTCAGTCATGGACCAGGACCTCATTGTGCTATGCAATATTCAAAGATAGTCCCTGCTCCATGGAGCTTACAGTCTAAGGCAGAGGTCCCCAAACTGTGGGGTGTAATGTTCGGCTGGGTGTGGCGATGGGGAGGGAGTGCTATCCAGCCTGTAGCTTAATGTTACATATGTAAATAACCTCATTGGCTTCAGTGGGGCTGCTCAAGCACATAACTTTGTGCATGCCAACGAATGGTTTTGTTAATACAGACCCTTTCAGTGGTAACTTGGGTAACACTAATCCAGACAGCTCTTTAACAAGAAGGAAGAACAAAAAGACAGCCAGAAAACCTCTGCATCACTATGAAATTATACCTTGTAGTTATGCATAATTTGTGTCTGAACTGTAGTGTCTGTGCATTAGACTGTGAGCAGCTTAAGGACAGGGACAGCATTTTCCTGTTTCTACATTGTTGGTAATTGGCATTTAAATACATAGCACATTGGTAAAACATCAGTGACAGTATTCATCTTCAATTTTTGTACCATATAAAAGTGTGTGTGTGTGTGCTGGAGTAAAAATGAAAACCACTGCAATTTGTGTGCTAATAGAAGTTGAGGTGGGGGAGGAGCGGACGGCAGTGTGTGGGGTGATAGTCACAATTTGCTCACTGTTGGTATGTCTGCACTTGGAGATAGGGATGTAATTCCCAGGGTGAGAAGGCAAACTTGCATTAGTTCTGATCAAGCTAGTACACTAAAAATAGTGTAGCTGTGGTGGCTGGAGGGGCTAGCAGCCCTGACTCTGTACCTGCCAAGACACTGGAAATGCATGCAGATGGCTAGCCCCTCCTACTGCTGGCACCACGGTGGTTACACGCTATTTTAGTGCACTAGCTCAATCAGAGCTTGATCGGTGTGTTCCTTGATCTGGGAACCAGCTCAAAGTGTAGACATACCCTGTGGGGCCTCTCCATGATAATACTTGTCGCAAAACCCCTGCAGCAGTGTTTCCACTTCCCTGTGTTTCGAAAGAGATCTCAATTTTAGCTCTATTTCAGTTACGCAAGATCTTGCCAGGTTGAGTTGCGTCTCTTTTATTCACTCCTCTCAATTGTCTTGAGGGCAAGCACTGCAGTCACAGGTGTGTGGAAAGCATCTAGCATGTTATGGGTTGTCATTCCAAATTATAATAAAATGCTCTTAAAATTAGTGCCCAAGATAGGATCTTTGGGTCCATGGGTTTGCTTATCAGCCACTTATAGCATGTGTGACTGTCTCATTTACATCATAACCCTACAGACCCTTTTAATGAATAGTGCTGAGTCACACCAGGTGTTTAATTGATTTAAATTGATTGAGGCATGGTTCTAAGCACAATATAAATGCAAAGGTAAGTCTCACAGGATGTAGCCCTTAGTTTATGAACCTTTGAGGGCCTCTCTTTCTCTTCGTATTGCACAGCACAGTTCCAAAAGCATTTATTAATAATTTCTATGATTAAATATTTAGTCTATAACTTCTTACTGTGTTCATGTTCTTGACTATAAAATGATCTCTGGTTCTCTCATTGGCTTAATGATCCCCTATAAAGAGCTCTGTGTAAGCTGCTCTGTCCCACCAACAAAAGTTGGTCCAATAAAAGTTATTACTTCACCCACCTTGTTTATCTAACCATCCTGACATTTTCTTCCAAACATGGACTTTGGATATCAATTTTTGGTTTGGGAAGATGTCTTCAAAAGGGATCTTGGGAAACATGGGATTGGTGTTTTCCCAATTTACTGCCTCTAGGTAGACCCACCCTCAGACATTGTTAGATGGCTATCACTCCTGTCTTCATTGCGACAACCATCGAGCTTGTTGTTCTGGCTGTATTCAGTCTGCTCTCATTCAAAACATTAAACTTTCTCACTATTTCAAAGCAATGATTTCTTTAGGCTCCTCCAGATTCTCTACACTTGCTGTTGCCCTAATGGTTCTCAGTAGCAAGCGGGAAAGTGAAAATCTGGAACTGTTTAGGCTTGAAATCTGGAATGGGAGCTCAGAGAAATCGAACTGATTTCAGTTTCTTCTGTCATGCATGAGACTCGGTATAAGCAGTAATTTAAAGCATTTATCTAAGCTTTAAAGAAAGCTGGTCTGAAGCTTGTGCTCTGATATATGTGTGTTTTAGACCTGATGTGTTAAAGTGGGGGATCTTATTTTCCTGTTACTTTGGACAGGCTTGTACATGGAAGGCTACTGGGCTTCAGTTTGGAGCTTTCTCAAACTCTAATGCACAATCTTATTCCTCTGCTATATTTCGTGGAGACTTTCTAGAAGGAAGCAGAAGATGACTGCCTTGCTTTGCTGTGTTCACTACATAGAAATGCAATAATATATACTATGAATGGTATATCATAATATTATGTAAAGGGCTTTGAGATCTTTTGGTCAAGTGTTGTATGAGCACTAAGTACATTGGGTCTATGGCTCTCTATTTTAGTGACTCCTAGTGGTCAGTGAGGGTTAGTAGTAGTAGTTTGAATTTTTCTTCCTATCTTTGTTGGTGTTGAAAGATGTGGTTGGCTCGCATTAAAGACGGTATTGTTAGAGGAATGCATTTATAGCAATGAACTTCCTAGGTTAAAAACATTTTAGAGTTTAAAAAATTGTTTTAATTTTTAATACCCTCCCCCCCCCTTTTTTTTTTGGCTCACTTCTCTTAGCTTGGATAGGGAGAACAGATTAGCCAATTTCCCTCTTGGTTTTACCTTCAGGTTCCTAGCACTAGTATGGTTCTGTGATACTTAAGTTGCAAATACTGCAGGAAAATATTTGTTGAAATAAACAAAACCAAAATGTCTTCTATTGGAATATTTAAAGAAAAGTTTCAGTCTTAGATTTTCTAAAGGCTTATTTTTACAAACTCTTTGTTGGATCAAAATTGGTCCAAAACTATGTCATTTCATTGTCTTTCTAGTTTCCATTCAGAACCCAGCTCTGATTACACTTTAATTTGAGCTCTGACTTTGGACAGACTTTCTGCCCGAGAAAGAATCTTAAACTTTGCCCAGTCTAGCACCCTGCTGTAAAGTATATATCAGAGGGTTTAAATGACTGTTTCCTGTTACAGCAACATTGAGACTTGATCATTTTGACTTTTGATACAGTGTTGCTGAATAGCCTTGCCTGTGGGTAATCCTATATACATTTCTTTATGGAGTGCCACTATTTCTTCTGAAGTATTGGTGAGGGAATTTACCTCTTTCCCCTTTTCAGTACACATTACAGAAATAGGGTTTTTGTTTTGATTTTAAATTTTGAGGTTATATTTCAGTTTTCCTAGGTTAGGACTCCACTTCCAACCAGTGGTCTGGGATCACTGCGATGGTGGTTGTTGCAAAAGCAGATAAAGCATTAAGAGAGCAGTGGTAGGCTAGGATATTGACACAACTTAGTATTGTTTTTCAAAGCTGATGTTTTAAGCTTCTTTAAGATTTTATCTTTATATGTTTTAAGTCAAATTATAGAAGATACCCATTGTCTGCCCCATCTCACATGGTGAAATATCAGAACATAAGAAACGAGTCATCATGAAAGAAACCAAGCCAGGGAATCACTGCTTACAATACACACTACTGTATTTAAGTTGTATTATTGCTATAGAAAGACAGTAATAATTCAATTAATAAATCGTTCAACACCAGTACCATATACATGAGTCAGACTGCCCTCTTTGTGAGTGCATTTTCCCACCCTGTCTCTGGAGCATGAGAGATTTCTATGTAGGTAACAGCCATATATTGACAGAGTATGTTGAACGAGAGAGAATTCTTCCAACATGGAATATTACCAAAGTTGGGGGACAGAGGGAGGGAAGCAGGTTTTAAGGGTGGGTTTGGGGAAGCAAGAGAGATCTGGTTGGATTGAGCAGGATTGAGAGAAGAAAGACATTGAACATTTCAAATAAGTGCTTTTATTTTTTTTAGAACTTTGGCAAGCCATTGTTAGCTCTAAATGTCTGAGGCTGTGCTGTAAAGTGTCAGTGGTGAGCCCCATCGATATTCAAATCTTTATTTTTTTTTTATGTTGCACATTTCTTATTCCATGTGATTGTAAGCAATTTACAAAGAGAATTTGGAATGATAATGTTCATGCAATGAGAGAGACAAGGTGGGCCCAATCTTTTATGGGACCAATTTCTGTTGGTGAAAGAGACAAGCTGTCGAGCTCCACAGAGCTCTTCTTCAGGTCACTGTGAAGTTTGAAAGCTTGTCACTTTCACCAACAGAAGCTGGTTCAATAAGAATAAGCTGGTTCACTCACCCTGTCTGTCTCATATCTAACACTGTTCCAACAACACTGTCCATGTAACGAAATTTCCAAATGTCAGTGTCTATTAAAAATAGTTTGAAATATTTATATAGCCCAGTTTCTTCTATTAAACATTGTTGATCTCCACAGAGCCCCTCTGCGGAGTTTTGATTGTAAAGATTGTTTTAGTTTTGAGACTAAGTGACAATTAGCATCTTAGCATCAATTCCTCCCCAAAAAGCAAATTTTGTCATGTCAAGGCTCTATCAAGTTGTAACTCGAATTCTTATAATGTGATTTGATTTTGCCAAGAATTCATTTGGTAAAGAGCCATTAACATAGGGTTGCGAATTGACAGCCTCTGCATTCTTCTGCTGCTTTGCCACTGACTCACTGTGGAACTTTGGGAAGTCATTTCACTCCTCTGCTCCATTCTGTCTATAAAATGGGAATTATATCTCACAGCGTGTTGATTAAATAAAGCCTCTACTGACTTTGAACTTGTAAAGCATTAATGGCTTGACTGTGTCATTTGAGCAGGGTTTTGCTGCAGTGCTTCACAGGGAATCTGAGGAGGCATGTTTCAGAGAGTTCCCTTGTGTGCAGAAGAAGTATGCCTATTGCATCACATTCTCATGGAGGGCAGCAAATTTTCCTTCCCTATGTGCAGGTGGCCAACTGTGTTGGATGAGTAAAGCTATGATTTTTGTCACAGAGGTCACAGAAGTCACAGAATCCATGAGTTCTGGAGACCTCCGTGACTCCAGCCTGTGGCGGCCAGGAGCTACTCATGGTGGCCGGGGGCAAGGACCCCTGGAGCGCCAAACCACTGTGGGCAGTGTGGGTACCCTGCAACTCCTGGCTGTCGCAGGCAGTGGAGCCCTGGGAGCTCCCCATTTTGTCACTGATATTTTTACTAAAAGTCACGGATAGGTCATGGGCTTCTGTGAATTTTTCTTTATTGCCTGTGACCTGTCTGTGACCTTTATTAAAAATATCAGTGATAAAATCTTAGCCTTATTGAGGAGGCATGGTGGGGAGAGGAGGACCAAGACTACATCTGTTCTCCACCCCTTTGCTCCCTTATGAGCACCATTCATCCTTGGAGGGATAGTAAGGAAGTGAGCTGAGGAATGCCTAGTTGCCCTTTTTTTGGGGGGGTGGAGGAAGGGGAAAGTGAGGAAGAGAGGGAAGTACTCAGTTGGGAAATTAGGTGTATCATTAAATTCTCAACATGACAACAAAACCCACTTGAAGCTAGCCATTTATGAGCTTTAAAAAGTTTGTTTTTTAAAAAAGTGACTTTAAGGTAAACTTTCCAAACATGTCAGGGTATTGGTTTGTATTTGAATAAGAGTATGAAAACATTTAACCTTTTATTTTCTTCAGCAGCACGGAAATGTTCTTGGTTGCTTGATAAAACAGAACACCCATATTTCAACACAGCACGGAAATGTTATTGGTTGCTTGATAAAACATAACACTCATATTTCAACAAAGTAATACTCTTCCCAGAAATAGATTTAAAATTTTGATACCTGCTGTCCCCATGACTGAAAAGCCAGAAAGCTAAGGAGAGGTTGGATAGAGACAAATGCATTTTACATACGGCTCACTGCTGCTTATGAAGTGTTGCATTTAATAAAATATTGAGATCCTTGAAAAACCCATGGGAAGGTTGTGTGAGAGAGAAGCAGCAGTATTTTGTAACCAGTTCCAAGCCATACAGGGTGATCTCAATCTGAGAAGTGGACATGCTGGAGCAGCTCTATGAGCTCTTTGAAGAGAAATTGTAGCAATTGTTCCTTCTAATGTAAATATTTGTAATGCTAATTAAAAGGCGCATAGAAGAAAATTGCTGTTCTTACAAATATGGAATGGTCTTAAATTAGTTTTTTTTCCCCATTAAGAATAACAGTAGTACTATTTTGCAATTTATGACGGTAATGTTAACAAATAAAGCCTTGTCTTGATGCAATTCTTTTCAATATTATTAATGTAGCTCCATAAAACAAATAATCCTAAACTATAGATAACCTTTCTGGTTACCTCTATTGGCAAGTATTCTAGACACCTACAGGCTTTTACTGACCTTGTTTTGAAGTAAATTTGATAATGGTGATTTGATGGGACTGGTAAATTTGATAAAACTACTCACTATTCTGTACAGAAGTGTAACTAAGTGCTCTCATAAAGTTTTATCGGTAACTTGGCACAGATGATAACAAACAGTACTACACTTGGCACCCATGTTAGATTCCAGAGCTCTGGAAGCCAAACTATCCACTTACCCTCTGAAGTGTAATACCTTAGCTCAGGGTTGAGGCAGGGTGCTTCTAGGGATTATTACATGTGCATTTGTGTAGTGTCTATTACTGTAGTGTTGATTGCCCGTACTTTACTCATTCATGAATGAGTAGAGAACGTCAGGCTTCAAAGCTGTCAGTTCAGCACCATTAATGAGCCTGGTGAATTTAGAAATTTTCTTAAAGCTAATGTTAAAAAGTTATATAATATGTTGAGAAAAGAGTGTCTGTACCTCTGGGTGTCGTGCTTAGATTATCCACAAATACAAAGTTTGTTTTAAAAGCCATAAGATATATATATAGAGAGCATAATCAGCAATAACCCAAATTTAGGTGAATAAATTTAACTACTACTAAAATGAACCAAGAATTTCCCAAGGACATAATGAGGGGACAGATAAATTAAGTTTCTGGCAATACAGTGTCAAGTCATGTATCCATGCCCATGAGCAATATAGAACTTATAGAACTCTAACAATATAGTTAGAATTTGTGTTTAGTACTTTAGTTATAAAAGCTTTCCTTTTCTCCTTATAAACACTTTTATTCAAGACTCAAACATTCCAAATCAATGACAGAATATGTTGCAGATGGGGGCTGAAATATCCAATATGTCCAACTCTCTTTTTGAAAGTAAATGGGAAGTTGGGTGTCTAACTTCCTTGGACTCCTTTGAGCTTGTGTATTTGTAAGTCCTGCTTTTAGCTCATGAGTAATGGATAAATAACTTTGCAAGAGCCTAATGCAGTACAGGGAATGCTTGAAAGTGTTGTGCTTTTGGTGTTGTGGGCAGAGAGCTCAGTTTCCCGCAGTAATTTTTCAGTTTTGCTAGGGTCGTTGAACTTTTATACCGTCTTCTCTTTGGCTCCATAGTGTGTCTATTCCCCAATGAATAGACATGTATGTAGGCAACTTTCATCATGTGGCCACAAGGGCAGGTAACCAACCTGTTCAGAGGATGCTGACAACATTGTTTGTTGAACTTGGTGCTGCTAATGTGCTTAGAAAGGATGTTTTACAGCTGTGAAATCTTGTATATGCTGATCCATGGAATGCAAGTGCTAAAGCAATTATGACCAATCTGAATCCACAGTATTTTTCTCTTGGTGTGTGTGTGTGATGGATGAATATAACAAATGTTGTAATTGGTTATGGTAAGTATTTTGTGATGGAAATTAGAATTTTAAACAGTGAATCTAGAAGTTGTGAGAGCTACATTTAACAATACAGTACACAATTCAGAATGACAGGAGAGGTTGGGTGGTGTAATTGGCTAATATATCTTTCTTTTAGATCTGTAAAGCAGAGGCCTGGGGTGAAAAACATTGGGTGGAACAAATTCAAGGTATAAACGGAAACACCTCATATGGTCAGGTTTTACTAATGCAAAAGCTCAGTGAAAATGATGTTTAAGCTTGTAATTTCAAATGCTTACAGAAAACAAATGTTAATTTCTGTCAGTTCACATCAGATGCCTTACAAGGGTTGGTATGTCACATATTAATGATCTGAAATCATATCAGAAAGGAGGTCAAGGGTCAGACAAACTTTCAACAAGGGAATTTTTAAGAGTATTGAATGGCTGCAAATAAGATTTAAAATCCGGACTATTTTCCCTGCCTGTAGACTCTGTAGATTACTAAATCTGAATTTGAAAGCATTCTGTCTTCCAGTAATATTTCTGCCCTCTACTGTCAAGACTGCAATTTGCGTGCAATATTACCAGTGAGAATTGGTCATAAGAATTTTGCTGACAAGAAAATCTGTTAACCAAATAGTCTGCCTCAGAGAGAGGGAGAGAGCCAAACCAGTGCTCATTCCAGCCCTGAACAGGAGATCAAAGCAGGGACACATGGTCTGTTTGTGGAAGAATTGACTGACATTTCCACCAACTGGTGGATTCTATCCATAGTTCTAGTGCTACAGAACAGATGTTGAACTTCTCCCACTATTTCCAAGTTGTCTTCCCGCCTGGCTTCCCAGGAACTGTGACTGAGAGCTGGCTCTCAAAGCGCATGTTGACAATGCAGAAAAAAGACCAATGATAGCAACTTTCAGAGCCTGGGTCAGCTGACTTAGGCTCATGGGGCTTTTGCCATGGGGCTAAAAATAGCAGTGCAGATGTTTGGGCTTGGTCTGGAGCCCGGCCTCTGAAACCCAGCGAGGGGGTGATCTCAGAGCCTGGGCTCCAGCCTGAGCCTGAACATTTACACTGCTATTTTTAACCCATTAGTGCAGGCCCAAGTAGGTTGCCCCAGTCTCTGAGGCACAAGTCATTCTTTGCAGTGTCGATGTATTCTAAACGGTCAAGGACCTCAGTCTTGACCTGTGCCTCAATCAGATGACTGAAGGTCCTGGGGTGGCAGCCTGAAACTATGCCTGCTATAAGAGGGATGGGATTTCTCACAGTTTTGGAAAGATTTGGTGTGAAGCTCTCCACAGCAGTCTGCCTGTGTATAGTGTAAGTGCTGCTGTTGTTGTCTCGACACTTGCTAAAGTGATGGAAGGTGTTTTTTCCATTGCTGTAGTTAATACACTCCCTTCAGAAATGGTAACTAAGGTGATGAAAGAATTATTTCATCAGCCTACTGGTGTCCATGCTAGGGCTTAGGTTGGCATACTATGTCTCTATGGGGTGTGACCTTGCTGAGCAATGTAGCTAGGTCGACCCAGTTTTTAGGTGTAGCCCAGTCCTTACTGTACACGTGGGACTAGCAGAGCTCCCTAGGGGAGCCTTGAAGGGGCTTACGGGAATAAAACCAATGAAGGGACTTGGTTAGGAAGAGCTTGAGGACAACCAAGTGGTGGGGAAGAAACCTGGTTAGAGTAACCACAGGATGGAGAAAGGAGAGGAATTTGAGGTGAGAATGGATGGACAGTTCTCTGTATTGGGTCTGGGGCTGGAACCAAGGGCAGAGGGAGAGGGTCTGTGTTCCCTTATCTCATCAACAACGTATGTGTGTGGGGCAGAAGCCCCTGTAATCCATGGGGGAAAGGCCTAAGCTTGGAGGGGTAGAGATGATGAACCTTGCTGCCCAGAGAAGGAACTACTTGCACCTAGGAGGGTGAAGGAACTATTTATATCTTGTATTCTAATAAACAAGCCCATCAGAGGGTGAATGCTGCTTGAAATATGAGTGTGTGCGCATTGATTGGAGCGTCAGGGGCAGGGGTGCTGGAACAATTTGTATAGTGGGGGTGCTGAGAGCCATTGAAACAAACTGTAAACCCTGTATATCATGGAAACCACTTCAATGCAGTGGGTGCAGGAGCACCCCTAGTTCCAGCACCTGGGGTCAGGGGGGAAAGTGAGGCCAGGATGACTGAACACTAGGATGAGGTAGTCTGACTCCCTTCCTCCTGCCCCCATGCACTCCCAGAGGTTTAACCTCCCAGTTCTCTCTCTAAAGGAGCTGCCACACAGACACTGTCACCTCAGATTGATCGCTCAGAGCACAAAAAGTGAAGTTCTCTATTAGGTTGTTTGTTGCAATTCTTGTAAACCAGTCCAGATTGTTCTTTCCTATAGTTAGATTTTTTGCTTCACTCTGTTTAGATTCCAGCTGATAGGGAATTAAGAATAGTTAGTCCATATACTGCTTTACATCTACCACATGTTCTTTATCATTAAAGATTCCTGCAAAGTAGGTAGATCATAGAATCATAGAATATCAGGGTTGGAAGGGACCCCAGAAGGTCATCTAGTCCAACCCCCTGCTCGAAGCAGGACCAATTCCCAGTTAAATCATCCCAGCCAGGGCTTTGTCAAGCCTGACCTTAAAAACCTCTAAGGAAGGAGATTCTACCACCTCCCTAGGTAACGCATTCCAGTGTTTCACTACCCTCTTAGATATTACAACCTCCATTTTACAAGTGGGGAAACTGAGAGAGAGAAGTTCAAGGCTTGATATTGTAAGCTGCTGAGCACCCTTAACTCTCATTGAAATCGGTGGGAAAGTGCTAAGGGCTTTCAGTGCTTGTGGAATTGGACCCTCAGACCAAGTCTACGGTACCCGCCGGATTGGAGAGTAGTGATCGATCTATCGTGTCTACACTAGATGCGATAGATCGATCCCCGATTGCTCTGCCGTCGACTCCGGAACTCCACCATGGCGAGAGGCAGAAATGGAGTCGATGGGGGAGTGGTGGCTGTTGATCCCGCGCCGCAAGGACGCGAAGTAAGTGATTCTAAGTCTATCTAAGATACGTCGACTTCGGCTACACTATTCTCGTAGCTGAAGTTGTGTATCTTAGATCAATCCCCCCCCTCTAGTGTAGACCAGGCCCATGTGATTTGCCCAAGACCATACAGAATAGGGTTGGAATTAGAATTCAAGACATACTGATTACTAAAACCAAGCTGCCTCTATGAAGCATAGCTCTTAACAAGTTTTTCCCTTTGAATTTGTTTTTACTACTTATAAATTACTGGCATGTTCTCTAGTTAATCCTTTTAACAAGACACGTGCATAACAAAAGCATGTGCATTTTCTGCTCTCTGTGGAAAACAATACTTTCCCAAGATGAGTGTTTCCTTCTTGTTGCTGCTTTTCTGTCTCTTACAACTGCTGTACTGTGCTTTTACCATGATCTGTTTTTGTGTTTTTAAATCTAATATGGATTATAATATCCACTGGGATAACGATATGTAGCTCTGATAAGAATGCACTTGAAATATTGTTTTCTGTTTTGGGCACTATGTTAACTGAAAGAGAACAGTTGAGAGAAGAACAAAAAAAATTGTGGGTTTGGGAGGATCAATTTATGAAGAATGGAGGGGCTGAATATATTAGCTGTCCTTTCAAACTATATAGGGCTGAACATAATTTACATTCTTCAAATACATTCTCTAGTGATGGAGAGGAATTATTTAAGACATGTCTCCAAGGTGTCTCTTCAGAATGTGGTATTTAAAATGTTGCATAATCCTAGTATCAGGACATATTGTGGTTTTACTTCAATTTAGCTGGTTGAAGTGAACCCTAGGGTTAGTTATGGTGAAAAAAAAACAACTTTTTCCTTGTGTAGGCCAGCTTTAATATGAAACATGAGCGTGTAACTGAGGTGTGTGAAGAATTGGAAAACTTAGGCTAGATACATCTGGTAACAATGAGCTATGTTAGGATGTTGAGTGAGGAGGGAGAAGCCCCACTGATTTTGTTATAAAATTCAGAGAAAAAGCTAGAAAAATGCACGGAAAGATCTTTGCTGCATTGCTTGCGAGCTGGGCTGGATTATATACAGTAGAACCTCTGTTATGAACACCTTGGGAATGGAGGTTGTTCGTAACTCTGAACAAAACATTATGGTAGTTCTTTCAAAAGCTCACAACTGAACATTGACTTAATACAGCTTTGAAACTTCACTATGCAGAAGAAAAATGCTGCTTTCCCTATTTTTTTAAATAGTTTAACACAATACTGTGTTGTATTTGCCTTTTTTTTTTTTTTTTGGTCTTGTGCTGCTGCCTGATTGTACTTCCAGCTCCAAATGGGGTGTGTGGTTCACTGGTCAGTTCATACTTCTGATACATGCTTTTTTGAGTGCTTTGGAAACTTGATTTGTGGAGAGGGACTTGGAAAGCTGGAGACACTTGACTTTAGCACCAAACTCTTGCAGCCAGTTCTTGTTTGTGCTGCTGCCTGTCAAACTCAACAGCAGAAGTTACATCCTATCAGCATAATTCATTTCTTTTGGTCTGGAGGCCATTTCTATAGCCATTCTTGTTCCCTAGCAGTAGTGAGTATCTGAGTCACTTTCAAGGGTGATGAGTGAAGGAGGGGGAAATGGTGTGTGCCATTGTTATGCTCCTGTATGGTGTGTGCAAAACACCAGAAAGGTGTGTGGTTTCTTTTAAAATTCTGCTTCTTTTTTTCCTTAGAAATATCATTTTTAGGGTTTGTCTTCCATAATATTTAGATGACTCGGTGTGTGTTGGGCACTTTCCAGCCTGTAATTGGAGTGAGGATGTTGAATCTTTAACATAAACCCAGAAAAGAAAAATAAATGTCTTTTTTGGCACCTTTCTATAGGAGCTAACAAATACTCTTCTTCCAAAAATAACTTTTTTTTTTGCTTGTTTATTCCTCGGCGTCAACTTGGGTGTTTACTGGTAGTGCTGGATGACTGACTGTCTGTCTGTCTGTCTTGTGTGTTGAGTTTTCTCAGCTCTGAACTGAAGGGGCTGAGATGTTGAGTCTATGGCAGAAAGCTTTCTTCCTAATTGTTCTTCGTATAATTATGTTAACACTCTTATTTAACCCAGGCACAACCTACCCCGGTCAAGTTCCAAATAGTGCAAATAAAAATCATTTCCGTAAATCAAGTTTCACGTGTCTGATTTTTCTGAAGTCTTTTTACCATCTCTCTAGTTATCCAGAGAACCTTACAGGGTAGACAAGACCTGAATTTCTGATATAGAATATAAGCCAAATAAAGAACAGTCATAACCAATTTTATATATCATAAATGAGCAAAAAAAAGTAGGATTTTTTTTCTTTTCAGATCAAATTGTGAATTACACATTACTTGTGAGCAGAGGCAAACTGTGAAAATCCAAAAAGCTTCTCATAGAAATAACAAAAAAAAAATAGTCAACCAGTGAAACATTAAAGAAGTGGTAGGTATTTTTTGAAGTTTCCAAGCGAACTAAAAGAGGGTGAGGGAGAACACTATGAAAATCACTTAATCAGCATTTATTGGGAAATAGAAAACAATGAGTGTCTTAACCCCAAATCCTAGTTGGGCACTGGGCACTTCTTTTTTTAGTGGAAGAACACAGTGCATAATAGAGAGAATTATTTTTAAAAAGTCCATTTAAATTTTAAAGAGCCAGATGATAATAGCATTAAGACACCTCAGGGCATGTGCAATGTTTAATATACACCTTGGATAGTTGAAAGCCCTTTGCCTGTGGCTATGTGCTTCCCAGTACACCAGAGAGCTCTATTAATGGACGAGTAAAACAGGCCTTGACATGTCATACTATATTAGCTTCTGGGAACGTGATGATGACCAAGGGAGAATGCTATTTCTAGCAAGTCTTTTAATGGTTCAAGTCGTCTTTTGCATGAAGTGAAAGCATTAATATTGAATGGATGATGGATTGTATACATTTTAGAAATTAATGTGACAGTAAGTTAGGGCTAAATCTTGCCTCCTTCTCTCTGCAGATGCTAAAGGGAAAAGTAGGCGCAAAGAACTTGCAGAGTCCGGCTTCTAACAATGGGGAGATAAGGTGATGGCAGGCAGTTATCAATGCTAGATGCCCTACAAGGACATCTCCTTTTATGGATGTCTGAGCTGATGAGGGGGAAGTGTTGCCTGTTCCTTTTGTACAGAAGTAGCATGCTCCCTTGTCGAGAACTTTATTTCTTTTAATGGCATATTGCTTCCCAGCTACTTTTGGTGGGGTGATGCATCTTCCTCTCTTCAGCTCTGCCCCGCAGTAGGTATAAAATATGCCTGTAGTGTGTTATGAGATATATGTATATTTCATATTGAGACCTAATCTGTTTAAATACTCAGGCACTTATTAAAATTAACTTGGACAACTGATTTTCTCAGATGTATTGTATTCTATTGGAGGCTCCTATGTATTTGTGAAAAACATGATGTGATTATATAAAATACCATTTTTTGTATTATTTTGATTAACACATAACAGAAAACTTTGTCCATGTGAGGTTAGAACAGTGAGAATATTCTTTCTCTTCCAACATAAAATGCTCTCACCATTCCTTGAAAGAATAAAATGCATTGAAGCTTGTGCCCATTTTGCTGAGCAAAGCATTCTGAACTTTTCATGGTGAGAGGCAATAGTTGTCACATACTCTATGGTGTGTTAAACACATTTAATTAAAAACTGGTATTCCCAAGTTAATTTCTTCAGGATCTTCTCTTGCTGAGAGATATCATTTGTCTCCTATACCTGTCAGCATTTAAAATCTATAAATACAGATATTTATGAAGTTAAATGGCATGTCCCTGTTTTCTTCCAAGGAAATACATTTGACTGGGGGAACTTTGAAGGATACAAAAGGGAAAATGGATGGGTTGCTTGCTCTAAAAGTGAAGGAGGGTTATCTTCCCTAAACAGGGGCCTTTGGCATTTATGTCTCATCAGCACCTGATCTGGGAGAGAGACACTTCCTCCTAGCTTTCATTAATACTGAATATCTAAATAACCATTTACTACTTTTTTAAAGAAAAGTCAGGTTTGTGTTTTTTATGTAGAGAAAGGAACTTTGGAGAAGTAAATCGAAAAAATAATGAGCAAATTGAAGGAAGCAAAAAAAGTAAACCACTCACATACTCTGAGTCCCTTTGCAATTCATCATGTAATTTCTTTGGCAGCAGTACCAGAAATAGTCTTGCTGCATTTCAAAATCATCTCTATTTCCTTGAGCACAAAGTAATAGCCTTTTCATTGGAGGAAATGCTGTACTGATGAGCATAAAATACCACCGAGAAATAGCACAAGGGAAGGCACTAGTCCAGCTTAACAGAATGCACGTAATTGATTGTCACAAGAGGAATTGATTCAATGTAAGTACTTTTTAAGCGATCCCGTCATCGTCACCTAGCAAAAGCAAAACTGTATTAGGCGCCAGTGGAAGTCTAGTAAAAATAATAGTGTAACTGGATGGATCCCAAAGGCATCTCATCAGTAAAGTAGTTTTGGCCTAAATGGGGACAACAAAGAGTTGGTTCTACAGAAGACTTCGCTTTCCTTGTCCCCATTTTTTCATCTTCCCCCTCAAGGCTCCACAGCAACTCCTCAACCTTCACTTATTTACCACGAAGCATTTACACTTTCGTCGTCCAGTGACTGCATTTGTGTGGTTTCTGTTTACACTTATACACACACACACACAGAGAAAGGTAACATGTTACTATCAGAATGAGACTTGGTATTGTTTCCATTTCTAGAGTGTAGTCTCAGTGAAATTCAGGTTTCTTAATAAAGTAAGATTCCTTTTAAGTAACCATGCAACATATAAAACTGCTTATGAATATTTAGGTTGCCAGGTCAAGCACTCAGAAATTAGGTAATGCCAGAGTCTAGGTTGCCAGTGCAATACTGCCTCCTTGTGCATAAACATTATGACAGGGAGGGTGGAATTGGGACTCCATTGAAATCAATGGCAAAACTCCTGTTGACTTCAATGGAGTCAGGATTTCACTCAGAGTGGCAGAGGAAGGGATAGAACTCAGCTCTCTTAGTTCACAGCCTTGAATACAAATGAACACCCTTGCTGCTTATATAACTCTCTCCTGTGTTTATCATCTATCCTGTACATTGAATGAAGCAAGGATTCTGTAGAATAAATATGTGGACATGTAACTGAAGACTGCACCATCATGTATACATAGAAGGGAGCAGGATTGCATATACACAAAGAATAAGAAAAGGAGTACTTGTGGCACATTAGAGACTAACAAATTTATTTCAGCATAAAACTTTTGTGAGCTACAGCTCACTTCATTGGATGCATTTAGTGGAAAATACAGAATAAAGAATAAGAAGAGCTCTCTGTAATTGGAAAGCTTGTCTTTTCCACCAACAGAAATTGGTCCAGTAAAATATATTACCTCACCCACCTTGTCTCTGTACATGAAGAGGCAGTTTTCTGCTTCACCCACAGCAATTTTATCCTTCCTTAACCCTCCATTTTGTCAGTGCCATTAATGCTCCATTTTGTCAGTGCCAGGTGGAAGAGCTCTTATGGCTGCTTGCAGGTGCACCTTCGGGAGTGGCACCATCCTGTCCTGCCACTCCCCTAGGATCACTCAGATGTGGCTAGTGTGTCTCTTATCCTGCAGGGTCTGTGGGGCTATTCTTGTCACACTGTGTCTCTACTTGAGTGAACTGCCTTAGGGAGCGCAATCAAATGTGTCTGCCTTCTCCCCACACCAACGGGTGTGTGTGTGTGTTGAGCAGCTGCTAGGTGCACTCTCCTCTCACACAGTCATTGCTTGAGGGAAAAGAATTCTCTAGTTTCGTCATCAGAACTCTGCCCACCCTTATCCCCTCCCATCCCTGGCATCTTTGTCCTGAATGGATCGATCCTTGAGAGCCTGCAATCCACGCTTCCCTCTCCATCTCAGCACTTTCTTTCCATGTTCCTTCTATCTTCTTTTTCCCATTCCCCAGGATCTTTGCCTGCACTTTCATTCCCCCATCTTCCCCATAGGGCATCTGTTACCTTTCCCATCTTGTGTCCCCCACCAAAAAACAAACAAACAAACAAAAAACTCATACATATATCCAGGATTTCTAGATCTTTCACCAGGGTTTCTGTCTGTCCTCTGTTCCCAGCAAGGGCCTCTGTGTGTCGTTCCCCTCTGCTCCCCCCCACTATATCTGTCCTCAGATCTGTTTGCTTGTAGCCCCCTTCCCATAGGAAGAAGGTGGTCCAGAAATCAGCTGAGCAGAGAGGATCTGTGTCCTACTTAAGGTAACCCATGCAGGGGCTCACTTCTCCATGCCCAATGAAGAGCTGAACTGACTGAGAGAAGCAGAAGGGTTGGGTATGCTGCTAGGAGGAAGCACTGGGGGAAGGCAGGTTCAAAGTTGGTGGATGCAAGTCTCCATTTCACCTTTTCTTATGCCAGTGTTACTGACTGTCCTCAAATACAGTTAGTCCAGCAGGCCCCAAAACTTTATTGCATTTCCTGCTCACCAGCCTTTGCATCGGAATGTCAGTGTTTTCAAAGTAAGTGCATGTATTTTTTGTGCCTGTAACAAATAAGAACAGTTATCACTTTAATTTGGGGATAGTACTTAAGGAGTTAAGTTTTATTTATATAACACAAATGTGCTAAGTCCCAGAATTTCAGTAAGCTTGCTGACACATGCATAACATTTTAACAAGGAAGTCTTTGCTGCCAGAATGAAAGAAATGACTTTGATTGGGGGTGGGTAAATTTGTTTGACTAAAGTATTTGAAATAGAAGCAAAACAGCTACATAAAAAAATCATCTCAAATAAGACAAACGATTTAGGAAGCTTGGGTTTGTTTTTATTTTCCAATCGGCTGAATCAAGAGAGTATGAAAATAAGTGTCCAGCAATTTGTACAGAATTCTGTGAAATGCCACTAACGGCAAAAATGAATCTGTACAAAATACAGGATTGCTTTTCTGTTTTAATGTAATGGACACAACTTCCCATGAGCTGGCTGAAAGATTTCTTAAGTTACATGGGTGTGTGAATCATTCGTCACTAATCCTTTTAAATGTTGTTTTTTGCCTTAACGTTAACCTGGCGTCAATTTCTATATTAAATGATTTGACAACTCAATAGACTTTACATCATTCTTGGGTGTGGAACTATAAACTTCAGCTGCTTCTGTACTATATGTAGCTATAACTATATCTTTCTGCAGTTACTCTTTCTCAATTAAGTTAAATAATTAGACACAATATATTAATTATATCCAATTTTAAAGTCTATTTTAGAGTAAGGGAAATATTAGCAAGAGCATAGGGTATGGACAAAATCAAACCAAAACTTTAAAAATATTCTGGCTGCAGATTCACTTCCTTTCATTGTGGAATATTTGTTTCTCTTGCTTTGAAGTAGTAACTGAAATCACTTTGAATGGATAAAAGATGGTCTATTTTCATCGGCGCTTTTATTAAGAACTTTTGCTTTGCTATTTTGTAAGGTCTTGTAGCCATTTCCCTTCACTGATATATAATTGAGATCCTGCTTTCTATTGTAAGAACACATCAGGAGGGCTGTTGTTTTCCTTCAGCAATGTAAACACGATGATTTTAGAGAAGGTAGTGCTGTTACTGAGTTCTGTCCCCCTCTCTGTTGATACCAATAGGTTTTGTAGATAAAGGATACACCTAAAAATGGAAGGGAAAGAGAGAAAGCAGTGGGCCACGTGCTTCCCCCTTGGAGAGTATGTCTGAGGAATAGTCAGCTACTCTGTCTTTTGTCTGATTGAAGCACTGTTAATTTTTTGTTAGATTTTTTAAAGATTTGAGACCTGAGGAAGGTCTGGCCAGAACCAGTCTGAGTAGCCTCCTGTGAAATAAGGCATATGAATCCCCAAGCAAATTTCTGTAACTCCGTGTAGTATGTTTCTGGAGTGTGCTGAGAGATTTCAGCACATGCGGATGGCTTGGGTACTCGTGGTAGAGTTGTGGAAATTTTGCCCACTGGAAGATCAAGACAGTGTGAGAGGAAGATGCCAGTTTCAATAATTGGTGCAGGTGCTTGCTTGCTTGAAACTGCCTTATCCATCAAGGCTGGTGCACCCTTTCTTCTCACCTGTCCTCATCTCTTGCTAGGCAGGTTTTGGACTCTTCTGACTCGTACCTGAAAAATGGGGCCTCCTTGCCTACTTCTATTCTGAGGCCCACTTGCATACCCTGGCTGTCTACCATTGCTGGAAGTCTAAGGTAAGCATCTGGAGCACAGTAACTTCGGATGGATCAGTCAGTTGGCTGATGTGCGAACCAGTTAATTTATTCTATTATTTATTGACACTGTCTGAAAGGCCATTTGTGGGTGGGGTGGAGTGGGGAAGCTGGTGTGATGATTTACGTATCTGTTTTTCTCTAGATCCTGCAATGATGGGTGTCATATACATGTCTTGTTAGATACATGGAGTGTACATACATTGATCTGTAAACTGACAGCCTCACCTCCGCCCCTCCCCCCGCAAAACAAACAACCACCACCAACAACCATACACACACCTTTTTTGTGGTGAGGGCTATGCGGCTGCAAGCCATGCATATGCCTAGAACAGGATTTGGAAGGACTGCCCCTCAAAAAAATCATAGGATTATAGGACTTGGAAGGGACCTCGAGAGGTCATTTATTCCAGTCTCCTGCACTCATGGGAGGACTAAATATTATCGAAACCATCCCTGACAAGTGTGTGTCTGACCAGCTTTTAAAAACATCCAATGATGGAGATTCCACATCCTCCCTAGGCAATTTATTCCAGTGCTTAACTACCCTGACTAATGTCGAACCTAAACCGCGCTTGCTTTAGTTTTTTTTAAGCCCATTGCTTCGTCCTGTGTTCAGAGGTTAACAAGAACAGTTTCTCTCTCTCCTCATTGTAACAACCTTTTATGTACTTGAGAACTGTTATGTCCTCTTCTCCAGACTAAATACACCCAATTTTTTCCCGTCTTCCCTCAGAGGTCATGTTTTCTAGACCTTTAATCATTTTTTGTTACTCTTTTCTGCTGGACTCTCTCTAATTTGCCCACATCTTTCCTGAAATCTGGTACCCAGAACTGGACATAATACTCCAGTTGAGATCTTATCAGAATGGAGTAGAGCGGAAGAATTACTTCTTGTCTTGGTTACAACACTCCTGTTAATACATCCCAGAATGATGTTTGCTTTTTTTCTTGCAACAGTGTTACACTGTTGACTCATGTTCAGCTTGTGAACCACTATGTCCCTTTCTGCAGTATTCCTTCCTAGGCAGTCATTTCCCATTTTGTTTGTGTGCAACTGATTGTTCCTTTCTAAGTGGAGTACTTTGGATTTGTCCTTATTGAATTTCATTCTTTTTACTTTAGACCATTTCTCCAGTTTGTCCAGATCATTTTGAATTTTGATTCTATCCTCCAAACCACTTGCAACCCCTCCCAGCTTGGTATTGTCTGCAAACTTTATAAATGTACTCTCCATATTATCTAAATCGTTGATGAAGATATTGAACAGAACCAGACACAGAACTGATCCCAGCAATATGCCCTTCCAGTTTGACTGTGAATCATTGATAACTACTCTTTGGAAATGGTTTTTCACTCAGTTATGCACCCACTTTATGGTGGAAAATGTGGAGTATGTAATTCTCCAGGCCTTTTTATTGAGGGGAAAAAAATATGGGGATGGAACATTTGGCATTTGCCAACCTAAAATATGCTTCTACCTCTTGAACCCCTCATCTTATTTCACCTTCCTTTTCTGTGAGTCTCCCAGACTACATTTAATAACAGTTCTTGTATCTAGTTGTTTTCATTGATCTTCGTTGTCCTGTGCTGCTATGAGCTGTTGGCTGTGAGATAATCTGCTATCCACTTTGGCCACTTCTTCAGTCAAGCTCAGTGTATCTACTAAATCCTTTTTCAGTGCCTTCAAACCCCATTTTGTTCTGCTTTGTAGCTCCTTCATGCTTATCTATTCAGCTTCTTCCAAGAGTTCATGTGGTTCTCGGTTCAAATTAAACTGGCCAGGTAACCTCAAAAATGTGGGCCTAGAATTGTAATTATACCAAAATATCCCAGGGATCTGGGCTTATAGAATTTGTTGTTAACCTGAAAAACCTGTCTTTTCATGTTTCAGTATTTTATAATTTGGATTCTCAGAAGGAAGTAAAAGTTTCTAAAAACTAGGACTCTGAAATGTGTCCGAGTTCCCTTCTATGACTTTGTTCTTCTAATTGCTGTTGAAAATACTTTAATATGTGTCATCTAGATCATCTAGGAACAGAGAATACCATTGTGTGTGGAGGAGAAAACATTATGACACTGTGCTACTTGCCACGGCTGTTCAAAACTCTATGGTGTCAGCAGAAATTGAATACGGATCCTTCTGATCCAAAAATCACAGGTCCTAACTAGTAGAACTGAAGGAGAATTTTGGTTTTGTTGTTAGCAGTGTAGGTCGTATGACATACAGTTTGGATGTGATTCCATCTAGCAGAGGGTATTGTCTGTCACATATAAGCAGACACTTACATTATTTACTCATGGTAGCCCCTGTTTATAGGGACAGAATCCCTATTTTTCAACAAAATGACCATTTTCCCCTACCTCCTTCCCATGAG
Organism: Lepidochelys olivacea; assembly: GCF_965140295.1. Taxonomy (NCBI): domain Eukaryota; kingdom Metazoa; phylum Chordata; order Testudines; family Cheloniidae; genus Lepidochelys; species Lepidochelys olivacea. The sequence goes on along the minus strand of NC_140412.1, from coordinate 243,217,548 downwards.
TTCTAATAATCAGATCTTTGGTGGAGCTTTAGTATCCAAACTGTCGCTGTATATAGCTTTAAAAACTTTTCATGTGTATTTTTACCAAGGAATCCATTTTAAAACCACAGCATGCAAGCACTTAACTATGAGAAAACAGCATCTTTAGTGCCAAATTAAAATATTTTATACAAAAGATTAAGAAATAAATGAAAGGTAAATAGGAAAAACAATACAGACATAATGCTATACGAGTGTCTTTGTAGAAACCAGTGTTGCCTGCTGGGGTACCAGTCCTTCAGTGTCTGATCCTCCCGAAAGTGCTCTGACTCTTACAGGCATAACATTTATGTGTAGCTTTTCAGGGAAATACCAAGTATGATATGTAGCAGTAGATCCACACTAGGTATTTAGAGTCAGTAAGGCCCCCATCCAACTCCTCTTTTGCTGACTTTAATGATAATTGAATATGGCCCTAAATAAGTGATCGCACAATTAACTTGGCTTTGCAGAATTATTTCTTGGCATTTAAAAAGGCTTCAGTCAAACCAGAATATTTAAAGCACAGGTCCCAGATATTGCTGTCGTGACCCAGTCCATCTCTGAGATTTGAACTAGTGAAGACATATGGTCAGAAGTACCCCAAAGCTAAAAATACCAGATAATTGGAATAAAAGGCAGGCTTATCAAGCAGCTCAGATACCTTGTTATCTGATCTAAGATTTTACCTTGTAAAACTCTGTCAGCTGTGGGCTATAGCTCAAAAATCAAGCAGTGCATCTTGTAGAATATGGCAAGTTTCAGAGTAACAGCCGTGTTAGTCTGTATTCGCAATGAAGTGAGCTGTAGCTCACGAAAGCTTATGCTCAAATAAATTGGTTAGTCTCTAGAATATGGCAGGAATCATTAGGATTATTTAAGGCATGTATTTGAGGGACGTAGAACCATAGCTAGTGAACAATTGTATGCTTTTTTCCTTGGCTGTTTTCCCTAATGTTTCCCTAATGTGTTACCTGCTCAGAGCTGGTCCTACATGTTATCAAAGGATGTCTGAGAGTCACTGAGAAGGCTGCTAATACTTCCCTGTCTCATGCCCCACAAGATATCTCCCCACGAAAAAAAACCATCTTCCTGCTGCTCCATCCACGACATAGCCCCCAAATGTAGCAAATGCAACACTCTACTCTCCATTAGTTTTAGTCATGCTTCTTATATTTACTTCTAGTCCCAAGCCCCTTTTCTGTCCTCTTGCCTTCAGGAGGAGCCAGTGGAGTGGAGGCAGAAGGGTGGGGTCTTCATCCCCTCACCCAACAATAGAAAGGGATGTAACCAGCAGGGGGATCCATTTTTCAGCTTCTCTACCCCAGGGAGAAGAAAAGGTTTCTCATTTCTTGGGGCTGGTCCACACCCAGACTCCCACTGAAGCCAGGCTTATTTCAAAATGGAAGTGACTAAAGTTGAGTTGATTTATTTATTAATTTTGGTGAATCAGTTTTGTCACTTCTGTTTTGAAATAAACCTGCTCAGACTCTGACTTGTGTGGAAATAATCCAGTTGGTTTTAGGAAACCAATTTAGTTAAGATGGTGTATGTTTGTGTAGACCAGCCCTTAGATTGTGACTTTTTTCAGGGCAGAGGCTGTATCATCTGAGTATTGTGGTCCTTACCGATCTCTCTGGCTGTTGCTGTAATATAAATAATAAGCAATCAGCTGGGAGGTGAGAATAACGTGTTGCGGGCACCTCCTCCAATGTCACTACATCTCTAGAGGGCAGCAAGAACGAGTTGTAGCTTTCTGCACAACTGGTGACCATTAGTTTTACTGCCTGCATCAAGTGTAAAGCTGGTCCACAGAGAGTGCCATTGCAGTCTTCTGTGTTCTATGACCCTCATGCTGTCTGTCTGCTTGTTTTGCCTTTTTGTTTGTGAGTGTGTGCTAATGAGGTACTTTTTCATTCAGCCTTTCAATAGGCTTCTTCAATAAACAACTACAATATATCCATATTTAGGATGCAGAAAACAAACACAGAACAACCCCTTGTTATGGGCATAAAATAAAACTGTCGACCCAAATACCTCTAAGATTGGGACTTGGTATTTGAAATCCTAACCCAGATTTTTTTCAAACAGCTCTATCCCCTGGATGGGCTGAATTAAAATCTCACTTCCATTCACCCCCAGGTTTCAGAGAGACCGATTATCTAAATTTTGCAGCTTGAGGTTGTCTCTATTAAATTACATATTTAATTATTTCAATACATTTGTTAAACAGAAATCAGAAGTGATCTATTCAGAAAATATCAAGATCAGAGGATTAATTAAAGTAATAAAGTATATAAATGTCCCTTCTGAGTTCATGTGACATGTTCTCTCCTACACATGAAACTATAAGACCCTGAGGGACATTACTGTGTCTCTACATTATAATCATAAGACTAGCTGTTTTATCTGTCCCATTTTGAAGGTGTACTTTCCTATGAATCTTGAAAGAGATGGATGTTTACTCATCCACTAACCCAAATATCATGATGTCACCCAATCCGTAGTAAACTGACTAAAAGATAAAAGATTAATAAAAGAAAGAATAGAGTTATAGATGGTTAAAATATTACATACATACAAATGTTTGCAAAGTTCTGAGATCAGGTTTGTAACAGTGATGGAATAGTCTGCTGGTTTGCAAAATGACAGGTTTCGGAGTAGCAGCCATGTTAGTCTGTATTCGCAAAAAGAAAAGGAGTACTTGTGGCACCTTAGAGACTAACCAGTTTATTTGAGCATAAGCTTTCGTGAGCTACAGCTCACTTCTTGGTTTGCAGAAGTCTCTCTGGTAACTTCCAAAAGATTGGAAGGTCCTTAGTCCATAGTTTGAAATATTCCTTTTAGTTGTAAATCCACGGTCAGTTGGAGTGAGACAAAATAGATATTTCTCAGGAGTCTCTTATATCCTTTGCCACGTGCATGGAAATTTACTGTCCCAAGCAAAGCCCACAGCCCCTGTGTATGGAAAGTTACTGACAAAGATGGAGTCCAAGGTCATGTGTCCACATCACATGCCTGAACATGTTTTGCTGAATTACAGGGGTGGTCACTGGCTCCTTGCTATCTGAGGCACTTTCAGGAATAGGTATCTGGAAAGTTGATTCTTCTTATCATGGCTTATCAAGCTTGAATAATCCATTTACAATGGGCTGGGTGGGCTGGATGTAAACTACCTTGTGGGTGTCACCCCAAGAGCAAATACATTTCAGGTACAAATACATAGCCAATATTCAAAACTTCAGATACAGTGACGATACATGTGTTTAACCAGGATAACCATACTTAACCGATTGTAACTTTCCCATTGACACATTCATGATCGACTTTGTATCAAATTTAATGTAATTGTATAATATTGGTAGGTAGCAACAATGATACAAATGGTCCTCTTAAAAAATACAGCTAGAACCCTATGTGGATACACAAATTTGGATCTGTATCTGAGGTAATGAAATTGTATCCAACCCATGATCCACATTCCACCTGTTATATGGATCCGCACCAGCACCCTCTAGAGCTGCAATTCTCAACTGGGCCTCCATGACCCCCTGGGTGGGCTGCAAGCCAGTTTCAGGGAGTCCATGGCCCTGCGAGGCTGGAGCCTGGTGGGGAAGTGCTGGGTCTTGAGGCTTTAGCCCCACTAGGGGGCGCTGGGGCTCAGGGCTTCAGACCCACAGTTGAACCCCTGTAACTGCGGCCCCACGTTGAGAACCGCTGCTGTAGTCTAGAGCCCTGGCAGATTTTAAAAAAAAAAAATAAAAAATTGGATCTGTATTCAATCCAGAAAGTACTGGATCCAAGAACTGCATCCGCAGTTGCAGATATCTGCAGATATATAGTGGATTTCTGTGGATTTGCAGGGCTCTACATATAGCATTACAATTGTAAAATCATGTTATGTGGATATTCAGTGTTAATTAGTGCTAGTTAATGGATGCTGTAGAGAAACCTCAGATAGTAAAATCTTTAATTCTATATTTTGCCTTATTCCCTGGTGTTGTGATACATTAGGAAGGTCCAGGATGACTAAGATAAGTAGGCTGACTGGAAAGAGATTTGCATAGTTTCTTCCTGGAGCTCATTGAAAAGGAAATCACTAATGCCATTGCTCTTGCCATATCCAATAGGCAGTGTTTGCTTTGAAGAAAGGAAAACAGGGGTTTTGGATGATTTAATAAACAATTGATGCTCTTCTACAATTATAATGCTAACCAGCATTGTGGGTTTTTTTTCTCCAGATTGGTTGTGAAACCTTTTAGGGGTGTGTTGTTTAAAAAAAAAAAAATCAACTTTGCGTAAATAATTTTTCCCCCATGGGCTAGGAAGACTTCGCACAGTTATCTGTCTAGTGTTCTAGTGAAAGAATCTTTTATAAATACCAGTTTGTGAACAGGCGGGCCATTAATCTAGCCCCTCTCCCCAAACAGACTTAAGTTTAACCAGGTAATGAACACTATAATATATGTTTCTAGTGGATGGGGAAAAGAAAGGACAGTTCTCTTTTCTTTTACAAGCCTTAAAGGTATGCCTCTAGACTGGAAAGCAGAATTATATTTTATTGCATTTTTAATGTGACCTTTTTGTGTGTGATTTCGGTCATTTCTTTATATCTTTTGCCAAGGTTGGGCTTTATTATAGAAATTGGAATTCACTAGTTTAAAGCACTTTCTAAGAAGTGGTTGAATGCACCAAAAAGTCATGTTGCATATTATGCAAAAATTTTAAAGCTACTCAGCATTGTTCCCTTTCACGGGAAAATGAATCTGCTTTTACAACTTCTTGTATACTGTTTGCTCCAAACAGAAGAGAAGGTTTCTCTCTCCTTCAGAGTAAAATTCAGCCACTTTTGGATCCACTGATCCTCCAATCTGAACAGATACATTTTCTGTTTCTTTCTCTGTTGGACATGAAGTCTAGCTGATTTGCTTCCCTCTTAATCTAGTCTCCTGCTTTAATTTTGACCAGTGCAGACACGCCACTAGAGCTTTAAGCAATCTTGCAAGATGTAATGAGCCATTGGCATTCAATGTACTATTGTTAGATGCCTCATACAACTATAGATGACAAGGAAGTGAAATAATGCTTCAAACATTAACCCTGTCTCCAGCTATCAGTAATCTGCTCATGTTAAGGGCCCGATTTTGCAATCATAATTCATATCAAGTAGAGATGACAGGATTTACAAGGTGCTGGATGGAATTAGTGGGGTGATAAAATAAAGGGAGAGGATGTGTTGTATATTAGTTTGCAAATATTCAAGGCAATCATATCTTCCTGGAAGTTCTCTCTCTCAATTGGTACTATAATCTTATGGTGGGTGGGTGGAGTGCCTGAGTGTAGATGAGTGACAGAAATAAGTTCATTTTGGGGAGGATAGTGAGAATGCTAGATGTGCAAAGGAAGGTAGGTTGTTTCAGGCATGGGGGAGGATTCTGAAAAGGTATGGAGTTATGACTGGTGGAAGGGAACAAAAGGAGCTTGAAAATGGGTAGGATAGGACATGATAGGAAAAATGAGGGCAGAGTTGATGATGAGCTAAGGACGTAGAGGAAGGAGAATGTGCAGAGGAAGAAGACAGCTAATAGAGGATGGGAACTCTCTTGGGATGGGGCTGAATTACTATTATTGCTCACTCTTGACAGCATACGATGCTTTCAGTGCTATACAGGCAGCAAGGAAGACGGGATTCTTGCCCCAAGGAGTTTATAGTCTCACACAGGAACAGCCAGTACAGGGCAGACAGTGATATATGTGTTGAAGGGCCTGAGTTCAAACACTGGCGTTCTGTTTGCATGTTTTTAAATAACCATGTGAACAACACTCAAGGGGAGGGTAATGTTAGAGCTTGTGGAAAAAGTTAGGCCTTATCTATACCTAGGTTTTAGCCCTCAGTGGATTGTAACTGCTGTATCTACAACTGTGCAAATCCCAAGTGTAGGCAAGGAAAGCTGCAATTTTCACTGCTTAAGCTTGCCTGTGCTTGAACCCAGGATCTACACTTGGGGTCTGATGGGCACAGGGACACCAATTTCTGGTCTCTGATGGCTAAATTGGGGCCAATCCCCATGTGTGAGGAGGAAGTTGAATTGATATTTTTTTGCTGAAGGCTAAATATCTACAAAATATAGGGTTAAACTGATGTAGGAAGAAAGCTCAATTGATGAGATTGCATTCTCAGTAGGGGTCTTGTCTTGATTTTTTTAGGGTTTATCTACACTTGCACCGCTGTAGTGCTTCAGTGAAGATGCTGCTTATGCCAATGGGAGGCGTTCTTCCATCAGCATGGGTACTCCACCTCCCAGAGAGGTGGTAGCTAGGTTGAAAAGAGAATTTCCTATTGACCTAGTGCTGTCTACGCCAGGAGTTGGTTGGTTTAACTGTGTTGCTTGGGTGTGTATGTTTAACACCACTGGGCAACGTAGTTATACCGACCCAATTTCCTAGTGTCGACCAACCCTCATTAAAATTTCTTGCCTGCCTGTGGCACTACTTACGAATGTTAAATCATAAGGATGATGATACATTTAGGGTCTGTTAAATAAGTTTAAAAAAAATCTGAAATCTCTCAAATTTGGTAACAGAATATCTGTGTAGTGGTAAAACAAAATTAAAAATCAGTTCCTTTTTACTTGCGAAGATGGGAGGTGAATGTTTTTTGTTTTTTTTCCTCCCTCCTCACTAAAACCTAGAGCAGTATATTGCTGCTCCTGCTCTTTTTGTTGGTGATGATGAAAGCATCCAGAACCTAACTCACATTTTGACAGGTACATTTCAATTAACCTTTTAAGCAATCAGACTTATTTATGTAGTGTTAATGCTCTGTGTTTTCAAAGTGTTGGACAAACACTAAACATGATCAGAAATGGATAAGTGAAACGTGATTAGGTAAATATAGTCTTGAATAAGAGTAATTGGAATGTGTTTTACAGATGAAAATAAGTAGTGGCAGTTACTTGGAAAGAGCTGAAAAATATTTCTACTATAAATTTACATCTTTCAAAAAGATGCAAGTTTAAAAAACTTTTTTGTTTAAAATATCTTGAAAGGTAAGATTAATATAGTAATATTAAGTGTGCTCACAAATTCTTATGCAACTTGCTGACTAGCAGCAAATTTTACTGAGAGCTTCAATCTCTAAATATTTTTTCACTTCATAATTGCATAGCTACTATATGTAGATGACATGAATGGCTTGGGGGAGTCTTTCATGTATGAGTCACTGTTCCCAGTTCAATCCAGTTAAGTAATGATGGAAAGTGGTTATCTGGTAGTTCTTCAGTCTGTATGAACACCGTATTGAACATTATAACTGGTAACTTTTTGGACTGTCTTAGAAGTCAAAGAATGAAAGAGAATTAAACTTTACCCTTATCCATAAAGGTAGTCGCTCCAGTTCAGGATTGGGCTGTTTCATTTGCAACGAGTGAAGCTGAATGCAAGTTAAGCTGAACAAGTGGAACTTTATTAAACCCTGTGCACTGCTCTGTCTGTGTGGCTGAGTTGCTTGCCGTGTAACTCCGTGTGTTCCCTGTTTTAGTGATCTTCCCTCTATAACAGTCCCTTCAGTGATTCCAATTCCACTGGTTGTGGTACAGGGACCAGTTTGTGGGACAGTGCGGAGAAGACTGCCGCTCTGCTGTTCCTGTTGTAAATGGTCTATGGTTATAAACAGAACAATTTCTTAGGTCTATAAGCTATCACCTTACTTCAGGACTAAATTCAGTATGAAAAATACATTATATAGTTGTGTTGGGACATCGCACTTTGTGGCATATTGCATTGTGCAAGGTTCTGGGAATTCTTACCCTGCGCCTGACACAGTAGGTAGGGTCCAGACATACCCTTTCATAAGTTTTCCTTATAATTAATGTAATGGTGAACACACATCTCTTGCCTTAGTTTGGTTTTAAGAGGGGCTGTTTCTAGAGTTGCCTTTGCAAGGTCCTTCTGTCCCTGCCTTTGATTACTTAGGCTACATCTACACTACAGCCGGGATGGAAGCTCTGAGATTGATCCATCGGCAGTCGATTTAATGGGTCTACTGAAGACCCACCAAATCAACAGCAGATCGTTCTCCAGTCGACCCCTGTACTCTACCCCTGACGAGAAGAGTAAGGTAAGTCGACAGGAGAGTTTTTCCCTTTGACCCCCTGTCCTGTGGCGTAGACCCCACGGTAACTCGACCAAAGATACATCGACTCCAGCTATGTTGTTGCGTAGCATAGGTCGACTTACCGCGGCAGTGTAGACGTAGCCTTAGAGTCACTTGAAAGCTTGTATATCCTTGGCTGGAATTAAGGAGCTTGTCCAAACAAACACTTAATTCACAGTAAACCTGGATGTAAATCTACCCCCCACTAATGTGCCATTTACTAAGTATCCATGTGAACCCTGTTAATGTGCGCTAGAAATTCCCGAGTGTGCTTTGATCTACCCTGCTTTGTAACAGGCGTAGATTGAAGTGCACTAGGGAATTTATAGTGCATGGTGGCTGGGTCCACATGGACACTTATGCATGTCAGGTTATCGTGCGGTAGATTCACACCCTGGCTTGCTGTGAACTAAAGGCTTGTCTACACAGTGAAGTAATATGCTCTATGGGGTGTGATTTCTAAAGTGCACTAATGTGTTGCACGTGAACTGGTTTGTGTAGACTATGCTGGTGTGAACAAAAGCTTTCCCAGTACTCTTTAATATAGTACTGTTTCAAATAGCACTATGTTAAAATGCATAAACAGGGTCTACATTGATTAATTAATGTGCAACATGTTAGTGCACTTTAGAAATCACATCCTTGTAGAGTGCATTACCCTACCATGTAGACTAGCCCTAAGTGTGTGTAATAAGTCCTTATATGATAGATTTTGGTCTACCTGCCAGCATTCATAGATTCATAGATACTAAGGTCAGAAGGGACCATTTTGATCATCTAGTCCGACCTCCTGCACAACGCAGGCCACAGAATCTCACCTACCCACTCCTGCGAAAAACCTCTCACCTATGTCTGAGCTATTGAAGTCCTCAAATTGCGATTTAAAGACATTAGTCAGCAGAAGTCAATTTAACATTTTCCTAATTTTGTCCCTTGTTAATTAACTATGTACAGTTGTAAGCAAATATTAATGCTTCCTTATTTGCTGGTGTGTTGACTACAAATGTTTGTATCTTGGTTCAGTTATGTAATCTTAAATAAACAATGCTGCAGGAGTATCTTATAAAAAGCATTTAAATACTTGTGCACTCTGTAGTGCTGCTACTGTCTTCAGGAAATACTTTTTTTGCTTGAGCAAGTAAGTAAACTCTGTTTCCGGTCAGAAACTTAACACAGTGTATAGATGAAACTTTATTCTCACTTGCTGGCTCAACCACCTTAAATAACATAAGTTCTTCTTCAAGAATGGTCCGTATCTATACGCACACCATCCATCTGAGTCTGGAATGTCTTGCATGCAGTGTCTGTTGGCTTGCACATGCGCCCTTGCTCGCCTGTGCTCCCAACTGAGGGCATAAAGGGCGATATGGGCTGATGTCTTCCCATTTCTTCTTACTCCTGCACGGTCTGAATTGGAATCTTCGGTGTCCTTCGCTCCTTTTTATTATGTCATTAGTGTATAGTTAGGTTTTTTTAGTAGTCAGGATTTTTCTCCCGCCTGGGGATTTCCCCCCTGAGAAGCCTGGGATTATGCCCAGGGTCTTGGGGTTCAGAAGTTGTTTCCTGCCCTTGCTTCTTTTCTGAGTGTGACAAATACCATTGCAGCATTTCCCACTCTTCCCCCTCTCCCCCAGCTCCTGAGGGTTGGAAACTGAGACTCAGAGAACACCTTATGGCAAAGGCAAAGGCGCCCCATTCAGATCCCAACATCAGCCTCAAGAAGCGGGCAGTGCTCCTCTGAGCAGAAGCTTGAGAACGGAGGCTGGCTGTTAAGCCTATGAGAAGGCTTCACAGGAGATTAAGGGACACTCTCATAGACATAAGAACATCTATGTCAAAGACAGTCCCATAAAAGAAGGGATCCATCCCCGACGCTGTCAAAGTTGGGAGAGCCAGCCGGCAAGGTGCTAAGCCCTTAAGCCTGACTAAATCCTTTTCGGGGGCATATGGAACCAATGGTTTTGATACCAGCTCTCATGGTGAAGACATGGGATAGACAGCTGCTGGTACTTCCATCTGCTTTGGGAGCCGAGGTGGTACCAATAGCGACTTGGCCCAGAGAGCCGACAGCAACTGTCATCAGAGAGACTTTGGCTCCACCAGTGGACTCTTCTCATACTCCAGGACAGTTGGAGACCTACGTCTCCCTGGAAGACACTTTTGCTCTCTCCATCCGCATTCACCGCACCTATTAGGTCTGTCTGTATTCCTGGACATTGTTACTTCAGGGAAGGAGACGCCATCGGTCCCATCGATGATCAGGGATCCAGCTTTCTCTGCTGATGAGTCTGTGGCTCCACAGGCGTTTCTCTGGCATAGAGGAGTGGAGGCCCCAAACAGAACCCCTGGAAGATCAGAGTTCTGACCTCCAACCAGACACGACTGGCCAGGAGACAAGTGGTACCCTGCATCATGGAGTCCCACTCTACTATTGGAACCAACTTATCGGCAATGTTGGGCATTCTGAGAGCCCTAATCCAGACACCCAGGATCAGGACGCAAGTCCCATATGCACAACTGGCCCCGGGTATTCGGAGGAGGATGGTGAGCCAGATCTGACAGTTCTGGACCCATCTTGTCATTGTGACTGGTAAACAATACTAAGAGTAATGCACAGGATAGTGACAGAGCTACAAATCCAGCTGGAGGAAATTCAGGTGCCTCAGCATGTCTTGCTTACTAGACATTCTGCAGACCTCCAGTCCCAGTAGAAAGAAAAGGAGGACTTGTGGCACCTTAGAGACCAACAAATTTATTTGAGCATAAGCTTTCGTGAGCTGCAGCTCACGAAAGCTTATGCTCAAATAAATTTGTTGGTCTCTAAGGTGCCACAAGTCCTCCTTTTCTTTTTGCGGACACAGACTAACACGGCTGCTACTCTGAGTGCCAGTAGAATGGGCCCCAATCAGGGAGGCTATTGTGGACCCCTGCTTCTTGTTCTCCCACCCTTAAGAGGGCCATGAAGCACTACTTTGTCCCATCCAAGGGGGGAGTTATTGTTCTCTCATCCTCTGCCAAAGTCCATGGTGACTCAGGCAGCTAAGCAACAGCACCCATAGACTACTTGCTCTGCTAAGGGACACATGACACTCGACCTTCTGGGAAGAAAGGTCTTCTCTTCCACCTTCCTCTAGTTCAGGATTTCTAATTATCAGGCCCTTTTGTCTGAGTGTGGTATCAGTTATGCTAGATTTCTAGAGTTTAAGGACAAGCTCCTAGAGAAGAATGGAGCACACTTCCAGGCCTTAGTGGATGAGGGCAAATTGCTGGCCAAGCTGCAGTGCATGCAACTTGTGTGGTTGCAGTCCTCAGGTTTCCCTAGAGAGGTGCAGAGTACCATCCAAGATCTGCCGTGGGTTACCATCTAGCTATTCCATGAGAAAATGGATGATACTTTCCATTCCCTCAAAGACTCAAGAACCAGTGCTTTGCTCCCAGGGCATTTATACCTCTGCCCCCAAGAGGAAGTTTTATAGGAATATTGAGCAAGACCACCTCCTCAGCCCTTTTATCATCAATGTCTTCAGGAGTCACCACAAAAGATACAGGGGGTTTATAGACACAGAAACCCAGCCCCTGCAACATCCACGCTACTTCTTTTGATGGTCCTGTCAGGACCTGTGTCCCTTTATTGATGCCTAGTTAGATGTTTGAAGGCTGCCTTATTCAATTTGTCCAAAAACTGGAGGGCCCTAATTACAGACAAATGGGTGTTAGATAATGGACATGGATAACCTCTAACTGAGTTTCTGCAAACTTCTTCCCACAAGCCCCCTTGCCACTTTTCTCTCACAAGGAGATTTTATGACAGGATGAGAACTTTTTGCTCTTCACGGACGCCATAGAAAATGTTTCACCTCAACACCACAGGAGTTTATTCTATTCTCTTTGCTTCTTGATCCCCAAGAAGAATGGAGGCCAATTCTTGATGTCAACTAAACAAGTTTACCCGAAAACTAAAATTCCGCATGATATCCATGGCACCAATAATTCATTTGTTAGAGGAGGGCACGTGGTTCACAGTTCTCCTCGTGCAAGATGCATGTTTTGATACAGATGGGCAGGCAGCCCACAGGAAGTTCCTCAGATTCTTCTTCAGTCAAGACTGTTACCAGTTCAGATCACTCCCCTTTGGTCTGATCATAGCACCCAGGATGTTGACAAAAGTGTCCCCCTCTCTCCCTCCATGGTGGCTGCTTGGATAAGAAGAGAAGGATTTACAGTCTTCATACCTTGATGACTGGCTTCTCATAAGCAACTGCAAGGAGATCCACAGGGTAACCTGTGATCTGCTCAGACTTTACTTTCCTAGGTGTCTTTGTCAATCACGAAAAGTCCACATTGACCCTCATGAGGTGCATAGACTTCATAGGGGCGATGTTAGACTCGACTATTGCAAGAGCATATCTGCCTCTCAGGAGGTTTCAGAACATGAGAACTCTCGTATATAGGGTCACTATCAGACACAGGATATCACTAGAACTTGCCTTTCCCTACTTGGCCACATGGCCTCATGCACACACCATTCACCAGGCTACATCTATGATGCCTACAAGCCTGGCTTGTCTTGGTGCACTCACCATAAATGACAAAGTCACAGTTCCAACCAAGGTATTAGGCTCTTTTTTCTGGTGGACAAAACTAGAGAAGGTTCAGGTAGGGATCCTTTCCCCCACACCTAAGGCAGCCTTTTTTACTGTTGGCTTCCTCTTGGGTTGGGGTGCACACATGGGTGACCATATGGCACACGGCATTTGGACCCCCTGGAGTCAACTTACTAGACCTTGGAGCAGTCTGTCAAGCCTGCAGTGCCTTTCTCCCACTCATCCAGTCCAGACCTGTTCAGATAATGCTGGACAGTATGACAACAGTATTTTATATGAACAACAAGGGGAAATGAGGCAGTGGAACTGGTGCATCAAACATCATGTAACCTTATCAACAGCTTTCTTACCAGGGTGAAAAATTCCCGCGCGGATTGCCTCCGCAGACACTTTTCTGTGAATCACGAATGGGAGACTCATGATTCCATTCTCAACAATGTCTTTGCTCAATGGGGAATACTGGCATGGAACTTTTCACTTCAGGTCAGGCCGTGAGTTTGTCACGGAAGTCACTGCGTGATCTCCATGACTTTCTGCAGTGGCTGGTGCGCTTGGCCTGGGGGCCGCCAGAGCAGCTCAGGCAGCCCCTGTGCCTACTGCACTGGCCGCTACTGGGGCAGTCTCAGGCCACCGCCCCTCCCCTGCAGCAGCAGGAGTTTGTGGGAATCAGGGCTAGGGGTTGGGACGTGGGATGCGGGGAGGGCACTGTGTGGTGCTTACCTTGGGGGGGCTCCGCAGAAGCGGTGAGATCCCTCTGTTCCTAGGCGGAGGCGCGGCACAGCCAGTGGTCTCTGCAGGCTTTCCTTGCCCACAGGTGCCGCCCCCACAGCTCCCATTGGCCGCGATTCCCGGCCAATGGGAGCTGCGGAGCTGGCGCTTGGGGCGGAGTCAGCACACATAGCTGCCTGGCCATGCCTCTGCCTAGGAGCAGAGGGAGGGGGATGTTGCCACTTCTGGGGAGGCGCAGAGCCAGGTAGGAGCCTGCCAGCCCTGCCAACCCCCCTAGCACCATGGTCCAGGGCCATGTGCTGCCGCCCGCCCCTGTCACCCCCCAGCACCCATTTCCCCCCCCCCCTCCAAGGTTTAGTCATGGGTATAGAGTACAAGTCATGGACAGGTCATGGGCTATCAGGTTTTTTTTTTTTTTTACTGCCTCTGACCTGTCCATGACTTTTACTAAAAATACCCGAGACTAAAACGTAGCTTTACTCATAGGTGAACAGCAAAGTTCCTTGTTACTGCTCCAGAGCAGCCCTAGTCAAAGACTCCTTGGGAGATGCCCTGCTGATGTTGTGGAAGGGTTACCTGGGGTATGTTTTCCTTCCAATTTCTTTGATACCACAGGTTTTGTGGAAGATATGCTGAGACAGAGTTCTAGTCATCCTCATCATGCCGAACTGGTCAAGACAGTTGTGGATCACAGTTCTGTTGAAGCTATTGGTGCGACACCCATGAACATCCACAGGCCTTCTAATACAACACCGGGGCAAGATCAGACACCACAATCTGGGGTCTGCAACTCAGTCTGATATTTGGGTGGGCATCAGAGATAGAATGCTCATGTTCATAGAGTGTGCAATCTGTCCTTAACCAAAGTGGAAAATGTTCGACAAGAAGCTGTTACGCAGCTAAATAGAAGTGTTTCTCTGTGTGGGCTCATCAATGCAAGTTGTCTTTGGATTCCACTGGAATCCCTGATATCTTAGAGAAGCTCCTCACGCTTAAGTCCTTCGGGTCTTGCATTCAGTTCCCTGTGGGTGCATTTAGAAGCAGTCAGCGTTTTCCATCCTCCAGTGAATAACAGTATGATTTTCATGCACGCTATCACAAATAGATTTTGAAGGGGATTCTCAGATCCTGTCCATCAGTGATGGTGATCATACCTCAGTAATCCCTTAATTTTGTTCTATTATCTCTCACAAAGATGCCCTTTGAGCCATTAACCACATGCTCTATGACACATCTGTCCATGACGGAGGCCTTTCTGATAGCTAAACATTGGTCAGAAGAGTCAGTGAACTGGGAGTGGGCCCACCAGATACTACCGTCTATAAAGAAAATGTCTTGCTACACCCCCACCCCAGATTCAGACCCAAGGTAGTTTCCAAGTTTCATACAAGTCAGATCATCTACTTATCTGTATTCCCTCCCCCCTCTTCCAAATCACATGCATGAGAAATGGAGAGAAGAGTGCATTCTCTGGACATCCACAGGGCATTGGCCTTTTATCTTCAAAGGACGTTAGAAAGATACCCAAACTATTTGTTCCTGTAGTAGATCAATCAAGAGGCCAACCTATATTGGTGCAGAGTCTTTCGAAATGGATTTTAGATTGTATTACCCTTTGTTACTAGCTAGCTGGTCTCCGCGCCCCATCACTTCTGTGTTCATTCCACCAGGGGCAAGCTACTTTAGCTGCATCTCTGGGAGATGTACTCTTACTAAAGATATGTAGGGCAGCTACTTGGAGGTATTTGCATACATTTACAAGACATTATGCCCTTATACAGTCAGCAACAGTTGAACAGTGTGGACAGCACACTTTTTGACTAATGCTTATTAATCTCCCACATGTGAAATACACATATAGACCATCACTTGAAGAAGAAGTGGAGGTTACATACCTCTATGTGGAGGCTTTGAGATGTGTGGTCTCTGTCTGTATTTCACTGCCTGCCCTCTGTCCCCTCTGCTGCTGATTCATTACAGGGAAACTAGAGAGGCATTTGTTCATACTGCCCTCTGTGCCCTCGGTTGGGAGCACAAGGAGTGCTACAGCGCATGTGTGGGCCAGCGGACGGTGCCTGCAAGAAATTCTAGACTCAGATGCATGGTGTGCGTACGTATCCCATGTGTGGAATACAGATAGGGACAACACATCTCAAAGAACTTCTAGTTACAGGTAGGTAACCTCTGTTTTCCCTCATGAATCAGATACTGTATGCACTTTCCTTCCATGTGGTTCAGGCATGTGTCTTTACATAAGTAAGTTTCATGCTCCAGATGTTGAATTTGAAGATTCCAATACAGCAATAATAACAATGGAATAATTATAATGGGTAATGATATTTCATTATTTAGTAGTTTCTTAGTTTATAGTAGTTGCTGGAAGTGAAACACTGTATCTTCTGTAGTATCTACAGTAATATTTGCCATCTTTAATGTTCATAGTCTGTATCTGTCTTTCAAGAAGGTAATCACTGTTTTGTGTCAAATCCTATCGAATTAAATGACCTAATCCTATCCAGCCAAGGGGAACAGATCGATACTCATTCTGCTGCATGTTTCTGTGTTATCTGATACCATTGACCACCAAATGCAAATCCTGCCTCTGAGAAATCTCAGGGGTGAATAGAAACATTCTGAAGTGGCTCAGCTATTTCCTATCATGCTGAACTGGAGAGTCACTTCTAGGGCCCTCACTTTGAGTCTTCCAAATTCATTGTTCTCCCATGTGTTGTTCAACATTTAGATGATGTAATTGGAAGAGCTGGTGAGACAATATGGGCTGAATTTCCAGCAGTACACAGATGATACCCAGCTTCACATTTCCTTTATACCAAATATAAAGAGCACTATCTTCCTGGATGAAGAGCTAGTGAAATCTTGAACCCAGGCAAGACCATGATGATGGTAAGAAAGAGGAAAGTACTTTGAAGAACTTGCCTCCTCTTACCTTCCGGCCCTGCCGATCTCCCAAGTTAAGGGCATCTGCATTAGATTGTTTCTATGCACAAATGGGGTATGTTTTTGCCACAATAGCACTGAGGAATCCAAGAGCACTAAGACAGAAGACTTAGAACAATCGTCTAATTAATTTTATTCATGGCCACTTTATAACCATTTATTCTGGTTAACATTATCCTTTACCTTAAATAGGTCGTCTTTCTCCTTGATATTTTTATAGAGAGCAATCATATCCCCTTTGTCTTGTGTTATGCTAGGCCAATGGAGCCCAAGTTTTTATTCTCCACTTAGAAAACAGGCTCTCTGTTCCCCAACCATCCTATTAGCTATTCTCTGCACCTGTTCCAATTTGAGTTCTTCTCTCTTGAGCATGGGTGACCAGAATTATACTTAGTATTGCGGATACCTTGTATAAAGCCATGAATACTTGAGAGATTGCCTCTCTCTCCATGCGCATGACTTTCCATGGTAGATAGTTTTCACTGGAATAATGAAACTGCTGATAAGAATGGGGAAGCTTGTAAATGCAAGAGACAAAAGAGCTGAATCTAGACGTGGAACTCACTCCCACAAGAGAAGAGGATGGCTACAGATCTCATCACTTTCAATGCCAAACATATTTTTTTCCAACTTAGTTTCCTTCTATAAATTCTGCGCATGCACACCTATAAGTATATATTTGTTACTACGATAACTTCAGATACTATTGGTAATGGGACATGTGTCATGGATGGGATGGAATCTATTTTTCTGTGCAATTATTTGTTATGTTTATTACAGAAGTACAGAGAAATCTTTTCAGGTGACTTTCCTTTCAAGTACTTTTGTGGGGGGAGGAAGGAAGGAAATCATTCCTACCTTATTCAGGGTTTTAGTCCAGTTGGAGTTGTTAAGAAGGTTTGGCATGAGCAGTGAGCCAGCAGGAACTGACCACAGTGGAATTAATCCTTAGTAAAAACTGCCATCTTGTTTCTGTCTGGGAAGAATTGGGAAAATAAGGGGCTGTGTGTGTGTGTGTGTGTGTTTGTCTAGTTTTTTAGAGCAGAAATTACTGCACTAAATTTTTTTCTCAAGTGTTTGAAAAAAAACTGTCACTTTCCTAAACAAAACATAACACAACCTTCCAAGATTTAAATTAAGATAATTTTAGTATTCATGGTAAGTACAATGTGTCAACCTTTTCCCCCAGCAAAGCTTCCTGCTTTACCCTTCATTACCAAATTTGTGGCCATGAAAAACGCATTACGGACTGTGAAATTTGATCTCTTTCCCCACTCCACCCATGAAATCTGGTCTTGTGTACTTTTATCCTGTACTATATAGATTTAACGGGAAAAACCAATGTTTCTCAAATTGGGGGCCCTGACCCAAAAGGGAGTTTCGGGGGTGGGGAGGGTGTTACAGTATTGCAACTCTTACTTCTGCACTGCCTTCACAGCTGGGTTGCCGGAGAGTGGTGGCTCTTGGTAGCAGTACCGCAATCCCTCTACAATAACCTTGTGACCCCCCCCCACAACATCTTTTTTGGCACAGGACCCGTACAGTTACAACACAGTGAAATTTTAGCCCTGGAGGGGGGGAGGGAAGGAATCTATCTAAGTTACGCAACTTCAGCTATGTGAATAACATAGTCTAGATGCAATAATTGATCCCTGCTGGATCGATTGCTGCCCGCCAATCCGGCTGGTAGTGTAGACGTGCCCTTAGATTTTAACTAGCTGAAATAATGAAAGTTACAATTTTTAAAATCCTATTTGGCTTGGTGGCTTTCTCAGAGATGGTAATAGCATGTTCTGGGATGTTTGTATAGGTGGAAGGAGACCAGAAACGTTGTAACGTTTCAGGCTTTCTTAGATTCCTAGTTCGCTATGTGGCAGTAGCACTTCCTAGTGGTTTTAGATCGTTCTGCATAAAAAAAATCACATTGTTCCTCGTGGCTGAGATTTGTATGCTGTGAAAATAGTTGTTAATACTACTACTTAGTTTTTTCTATGTTTTGTCCTTAGAACTCAAAGTGCTTTGGGGTGCACCCCTGCCCTGAGCCCCCTGCTGCACCCTGCACCAATTCTGCGCCGCGCCACACCCTGCACCCCTCTGGTACCCCAACCCCCTGCCCTGACCCTCCTCTTGCACCACAATCCCCTGCCCTGAGCCCCCCCTCTTACACCCCACGCCCCCTCCCGCACTCCACACTCCCTCCCACACCCCAACCCCCTGCTTCAGCCCTATATTCATGGCCCTGCATGCAATTTCCCCATCCAGATGTGGCCCTCAGGCCGAAAAGTTTGCCCAGCCCTGCCTTATCCACTCAACTGTACACCCCATAAAAAGGAATGGATGCAAATCCAAAGCTCCAAGTCAGACTGAGAGAACTCTGTACAATTTTGCATGAGGGATGGTCTGTACTTTTAGTTAATGCTGTTGGGTGGGAAATAAGAATGTATTCCGGTGTTGATCCCAAGTGAACAAGAGAAGAAGTTTAAGAAATCATTAATTGTGTGGACTCTGTCTTCTAAACAAGAGCGAGTAGGTTTATATTTTTATATATATATATATATATATATATATATATATATAAAATATTATATATTTGATAGTCTGTAAAAGTTAGACATCATGCCTTAATGCCCTTTACCAGCCAAAGTAAACTTAGCATTTTAAATTAGGACTCCTTGCTATTAAAATGAGATCCAGGAATAGCCAGTTAATTGACCATGACAGTCCATTCAATTCAGTGGATTATGTTAGGTTTTTAGGCACAGATCTAGTTCTGAAATGGGCTAATGATCAATTTATGTTGTTCAACATGAGAAAATGAATAAGCACTAATTTTGTAATGAGCATTGAAACTGTCAGTGTAAAGTGAGAAATTAAAAAGAAATTTATTGTTACTATTGAAAGTGGATATGGAGGGAAAATTACCTTTGCTTTCTGTTCCATAAATACCCTCTTCCCCTTCTGTGTTGGTTTTTAGAAATGTGACATAGCCCAGATATCCGAATTTCAACTTTGATGGCCTTTCATTATATGAAGTCATCACATATGAAAAGGGGTCAGATTCTTTGTCGAGAAAGAAAAGAAAATGCTCCACTGAGCGGAGCTTAGTATTAGTAATTTCTGCTATTCACTGGTGGTAGTGGGAAAAGTTTTATGTACTTTATTCACTGGTGTGTTTAAAAAAAAAAAAAAAAAAGTACACCTATCAGTGTAAAAATAAAAGTTGCTGATCTGGCAAGGTGCCAGAGTTTCTTTAGGAGTTTCTTCTAAAGCCATGGAACTCAACTTTTTTCATCCACAATCTGCAAAAATGCCCAGAAATTTATCCCACAATCCACCATATCCCGAAATCCAAAGGAAAATTTTTCTACCATTTTGTGGGTTGCAGATTGTAAGAGATGAAGGGGGTGAGATTTGGCTGATGCCATTGGAGTGAAAGGGTCTCTCCCACCTCTTCGCTTTCCCCTGTGTTTGTGCAGTGCTCAGCTCCAACGGTTGAGAGGATTTGCTCCATAGGTCCTTGAAGCTCCCCACTTCCCTTGTTTTGGAGCCAAATGCTGAATGAGACCGGAGAGAGATGGAGTAAGGAGCAGTTCTAGGATTGGGAGGTCAGAGGGAGGGGTAGAATCAGTAGTAGGAAAAGGGGAAGTCAGCGAGCTGGACTTTCCTGCCCTGGAGCAGGACACTCACAGGGTCCTGGTGGCTCAGGGATTTTAGAGAGGTCACAGCTGCCAGCTCATGTATCAGGTCTCCTCACACCACCATGTGAGAATGGCTATTCTATGATGTGCGGGAGCACCTTGAACTCCCATTAAAGTTCCCTATCTTGTAGATTTAGGTCTTCAGAGAGCAGTTGAGCGTGCTTATATTGAAATAGCTATTTCTGCATGCTTACACAGGATACCGTACAATTTCTTTGCCTTTAAAACTTCCTGCAGCTGAAATATTTGTTGCACAGTGGGTCTTATTTGGAATTCCAGAAGAGATATGAAGTGAATTAAATGTGATTTGAACGATAATATTTGTGCTTGCTAGGTTATTGGGCTGTGGAACATATTTAGAATCCATCTTATATTAAAAGCTGTTTGCTGCTTTTCTTTGGCACCTGAAAGTTTTTTCTGAAAGTTCCCTGCCGTAGAACAGAGGTAGACATGGAAATGAATAAATGTATTGGCAAATTTTCAGATGTAATCCGTTTTGTAAATTAACCATTTTCATTTCAGCCTGTTATCGTTCTCCAACGTTTGTGGTTTGTTTTGTGCTATGTTGTTGAACAGAGAGTTCTGGTACACACCCCAGGCTGATTATTATGTGTTTTTAATGTATGTACGCTTTTGCCATAAAAGCTTTATCTATTGTGAAAATATTCAGGAAGAGTGCAGATAACAGCACCGTATGTAATGTACTCTTACGTTCCAGACAATTTTAAACACATACAAGAAAAATGTGCTTGCATTTACTATTCGAAGTATTGTAAAGGTAAAGCAATCATTAATAGAATTGGAAATTGGAAACCTCTAAAACATGCTAACTCTTTTTGAAGTTGTATATAAGAAACCCCCCAATAATTTCAGACAAGAATTACTTGATGTAAGGACATTTAATATTAAAAATGTCACACTTCTATAAGGGTGGTCTTGACAACACACACAAACTCTAATGGCTTTATTTGAATAAATGACATCTAATTTTGGGTGCCTCCAATTTTAGAAATTTTCAATCTGCTTTTTAGAAATTTTGAGGAGCTGCCATTGATTTCAGTTTGATAAATAGATGCTTCTTGCCTTGGAAAACCAGTCACCCACATTAAAGGTTACATTTGAAAGTTTGTTCCCAGTTGGTGTTGATCTGAAAGCATGGAGTCAATGTACCTACATCTTAAAAGGATCTAGTTTAGTTTGTTTCCAGATAAATAAGCTAACAATTGTAGTGGCTGCTGATAGGGCTGCTGCCAGCTCTGAGATGGAGGAGTCAGTAGGCATGGGTTCCTTGGAATCTCTCTTAGCAGTGAGTGAGCAGTAATGCAAATGGTGCTCTCTGCTGGCCACTTCAGACGTTTTAACAACCAGGCATCATTTTGTTTTAGTTACACGAATATACTATGGCATATACCTCTGGATGTATTGGAAGGAACAGTATGTTGATGTCATGACCAGATACTGCAGCAATGAGCATCATATGAAAAACTAATAAGTAGATTAATAAAGGGAAGACTGAGATGAGATTGTTTTTTAAAACTTGTGCGTGTTGTGAATGTCACAAAATAAAATGCTCTAAACAGGGAGGTCTTCACTCCTCACCAGATCAACCCCCCCCCCCCCCCCGCACCAGTGTAGATCAGGGCTTAGGAAACTTATTTCTGTTGTCCCAACACAGGTATCAATTTGTGAACTGAGAAGCTGCAATTGGCTTCCTCTTGAATAGGTTGAATTAAAATATGACAGAAAACAAACAGTTTTACAGTAACTTTCCTTCATGATTTAGAATCTCTTTTGTACTCTTTTGGAAAGGATAGACTTATGAAAACAGAGTACATAAAATGTTTAGATCTAAAGGAGTAGGAAATCACCTTCTATGCCATTAACAGACATAATTTCCATTGCTTTTCCCTATATATTCTATCCTCTGCATATGGTTCTTCTTTCCATTATCTGGGAGAGTACAATCATAAAATAGTAAAAGGTTACTTACAGTGATGACTTTCTCAGTTTATCCTGAGTATGTCTTATTTTTCTACGTAATCGCTGTGGAATAAACAAAATGTAAACCACTTACTAGGTTTGTTGGACAATCTGTTCTTGGGTTCACTTTCTAGGTGAATGTTCACTTAACAGAATATGTATCTTCTTTAATTACAGAAAACTCTGAGGTGGAAAGTGAAGTGTTTACAAATGTCAAATTTAAGTAATTTTCAGAGCACAGCCAGGTAGAATATGTAAGTGGGTGGTGTACCCAGGAAATAGGAGGACTGACTTGCTTAGACTTGAGAAGTGTGATGAAATTCACTGCAATAATACATTCATGTAATCATTGCAAGTTTAGCATTACCTATGCCCTTGAATTGAATGAAGTGAACTGGCCAGTTCTGCACATTGTTCGAACTATGCTAAAACCATACACATAGCTTTTACAAAATAATTGTGCCTTACTGATTTATCCTTCCCAAAAGAACTAAATTGTTCTAGAGCAGTGTAATTTAACCTCTTGATAGCTATTGTGCTGAAAACTTAAAAAGTTCGTTGAACTCTGAGGTTAGCATCAACAAGTAAGTGAATATAATTGCCAAAATTCTAAAAATCCTAGTTCTGAGTAGCTAAGTAGGAATTTTAAAAGCTTAATTCTACTTCAAAAAGTGAAATTCAAACTGTCACCAAAATGTTATTGTCCTGAGTAGCCATCTGTGTAAAATTGTAATGGACTCTAAGTAGATATTGCTATAAAAATATTTTCCTGAGAATTTCTTAAACAATTTTCTCAATACCATTTTAAAATATATTTAGTTCTTGGCATTTGTCCATTTTAAAAAGTGGCATTTCGACTTAAGATTCCATGTATTTGCATCTTCGCTGTTTTTCAATTTTTTTTAAAAGGGAGTATTTGGTCTTCGTCTTGCAGCAGGACAGCTTTGAATCATAATCTTTTATGGATGTATTTTTTTATACACAGCAAAAATAGTGACACAGCCTGATAGACACACATCAGATGTGTGTCTAAGTTCAGAATAGGGCACCCTGAGAATTTTTATTGCAGAATTTAGAGTTTAGTCTAGTGCAGGGTTTCTCAAACTTCATTGCACTGCGACCCCCGTCTGACAAACAAAATTACTACACGACCCCGGGAAGGGGGACCAAAGCCCAAGCCGCACCATCCTGGCCGGGGGGGGGGAAAGCCCAAGCCCAAGCACTGCTCCCCTGAGGGGCACCAAAGCTTGAGGGCTTCAGCCCTGGGCAGTGGGGCTCAGACTTTGGCTTTAGCCCCAAACCCCAGCAAGTCTAATGCCAGCCCCGGTGGCCCCATTAAAATGGGATCATGACCCACAGTTTGAGAACCACTTGTCTGGTGTCTTTTGAAGGTAGTAAATACTATGGATGGGCTCAAGCCACATAATGTATAGCCTAGTTTTGAATATTTTCAAAGCTGAGGTTTTTGGACAAGTTGTTTGTTTGTTCTGCTGTATAGTATAGTTAGAAACCATTGCCAAAGTTTGGACTCAGTTCTGGGTCTGGATTTCAGTTACTCACAAAGTTCAGTGGTGGTAGAATCTTGTGTTTTCATTTGGCCGTATCTATTTCTAGAAACTAAAGTCTTTTCCATTGCTCAAAAGGCATGTAGATAAACACTGTAAAATGTGGAGTAATCACAGGGAGCAAAGGGGACTCGAGAAATGACACTCTCAACATGGTATAGAGGAAACTTAAATGAAAAGGTTTATTATTGTTTCATATTTACTTAGCAGGTCTTGTCTGTGTAGGCTCTTGCCAAACTCGTTTTAGGTATTTCTTGTCTAGTCTTGCAGACCTACTATTTTGTGTTAGTGGCTTGTCAAACCGGAAGAGCCACAACAGATGCAGCTCAGGTTTTGTAGAGTAAACTGTAAAATATATGTGGTGCATGAAATTAAGTTTTTTCTTTGACATTTCTCACAGAAGAGAAAAGCACCTTTTAAAAAACGAAATACTTGCTAATTGGTGGAAGAATGCAGCTTGTATCTAAACTATGTTTTTACTGTAGATTGGGCATATGATGTAGCATAAGGGCAGCAATTGTGTTTCTGAAGTTGTCCTTCCATTATTGATCCTGTAATTTTGTGTGTTTGCTACGTTGCCCTTTTATTAACATTGAATGGAGTGGAACTTTGGCGTGCACACTGTCTGAAAACAGGATAAAGATCCAGAAATACCAGAGTTCGGCTTAATGTTGACTGTCCTTGTGGATTTAGCCACCCTTGTATCTGTACCCTATCTATAATAGCCCCATTTTACAGACAGGAAACAGAGGCTAGGGAGGTTAAGCTATTTAGCCTAGAACAGTTAGGGTTCAGATGATGGGGTTGAAGAGGCAGGTTGGTTCTTGTTCCCTGTAAACTAGTTCTTTCTCATTTCCAGATGGTGATAAAGTTGGGCTTATATCTCAAATCCTAGTTAAGTCTTTGAGCTGGGGTAATGAGTCACTGTAATAAGTGACTTGTTTTGAAGTGTAAACCTTATTGTAGTCTGTCAATTCTGTCAAGTCTTAAAAACCCAGCTGTATGTATTTGATCATTTGACAGTGTTTGTTTCAGATACCAGAGGTAGAGGTGCTTTACATAATGGGGTGTGAGATGAAAAACTAAGTCTTCCCTACTATTCACTGGTTTGAAAGTTGAGTTTACAATGGCATGTTTTCTTTGGACTATGTTCTAGAGCTTTCCATGAGGACCATTGGGACAATGTGTATAAACTGATAGCTTTGCCTTATCTTTTTATAAACAGTGAAACATTAAATGCTCAAATTAAACAAAAGCATACATGATTACCCTCTTTGGTATAATCACTTCCGGGTGTATATGCCCCAGAAGGTCCAATAGCAACTTGGAATGTTTTTTCGTAAAGTAATTTCAGAGAAGAATTTAAAACAAACTTGAGCTCTCCTGTTTACTGTAGAATTTTCGATATATAGACGAATTACATAGGAATGAAGTGTTTTCGTCTTCTTTCACAAACAAAAGGCAAAGTAGGTCACATAGAAACTCTCACTCACACTCAGACTCACACACAAATCTTGTCTAAAATCTGTCCATTAAGTTTTATATGTGTACACAGTTTTAGCTAAATCTTGGTGCACTTGGCTGATATTAAAAGCTTTCCTGATTTGGGTCTACTCAGTAGCTAAAATGTAGGTTGTATATGGAAACAGCCCCATAACTTGGTATTGCCTTGCCAAAGGGGGGGTTGAGCTAGGGAGGAGAGAACGCTGCCTTTTGTAATGTTTCTCTAAACAGAAAGTGTTAAGTTCATTTTTGCAAGTGTAAAAATTGTGTTTCTGGTACGTTTATGATGTTATCTGAAACTGCTGATATTTTCTAATTAAACAGCTATAAAAATGATGCCAGTATTGTCTTAAGCCCTGTACCTCACCGTAGCCATGTAGTATCTTGAGCTAGTACTTGTAGAAAACTTTTTGTATAAATGATGATGTCACTAGGGCAATTACAATAAGGGGAAACTGTGTGTTAAGTAAATTAGGGCTTGTTTAAACTGGCACTTTACAGCGCTGCAACTTTCTCGCTCAGGGGGTGTGAAAAAACAGCCCCTGAGTGCCGCAAGTTTTAGTGCTGTAAAGTGCCAGTGTAGACAGTGCACCAGCACTGGGAGCTACGCCCCTTGTGGAGTGGGTTTGTTTTTTTTTGTGTTTTTTTGAGTGCATGGGGAGCTTGGCGGGCGGCAGGGAAGAACCCTGCGGGCCACTTGTTTGAGACTCCTTGCATAAATGAGAAGAGTAAAAATCTCTAGGCAACTTAATCCCTCCCAAATCATTAAAGCATATAAACTCAGAACTGGTTTTCCATTGATTTCCAGTGATACTAAAGCCAATGTGTGTATGAGAAGATGCCTGAAATGAACAGGGCAGTTTCACAGGGGTGTCATTTGACTAAACCAGTCACTTAAAACAAAAATCGACAGGAAAAAGAAACATTACTTTTCCCTCTGACTTTCATTACGTATGATTGCTCTGCTTTCCATGCAGTTTCTCCCAAGGTTTAACAATAGCAATGAATTTATGGGAATTGAGGGCTATGACCTCCCTTTCCATCCTAAGTCCTAAGATCCTTAAAAAGAAAAGGAGGACTTGTGGCACCTTAGAGACTAACCAATTTATTTGAGCATAAGCTTTTGTGAGCTACAGCTCACTTCATCGGATTCTTAGGCATTCACATGAGAGATGCTGCATGGAAGGCAAAACTAACATAGTTAGAGAGCCAAGGAAGTATAGATCTTTTAAATGTAGGTTATATCTGTTCAAAGTACCCCTTTCCCTATGGCAGTGGCAGCAGCGGTATGAAACCAAGGCCTATGCATGTTGTGTTTGTCCTGCTGTAAACAGGGTTGCCATGGGGTGTAAAATGCTACTAGGCATGAGGGCAGCCTAGATTGTGTTACTAATAAAGTTCTTTATAGGCTTTTGGGGTGGCAAAGGAAGGGACAGGAGGTGTAGACAAAGAAAGGGAAAGTGGGGTAGGGCAATGGAGACCTAGAGGACAAAGAAGGATGGAAATCAATACGTAGCAGCAAAGGAAAAGAGAAGTGGAGGTGTAACCAGGAGGGTGGGGGCTGTTTTCCAGTAAAAGCATTTGCTTCGTAGCATTTTTTTCTACTATGTAAGAAAAAACTCCCCTCAAATATTTTGGCACCACACCATGTTAAAACAGGGGATATACTGGTGGGGATGGCATTCCTGTCTCCCCAACTCCAGTCCTTCACCTACAAAAATGAGAAGAAAGCCCTTCTTCCAAGAGCTCTGCCTCCCACACATCAGTGATTTTTGCTTTGTACCTTTCTCCCTGTTGGTAGCATGTAGCTTTGAGTTTGAAAAACTGGTAACTTGAACTCCCGTAGTTTACGTTGCCTACAAGATATTAAAAGTTAAAGTGAGAGTTAATGGTAATTCATAATTTTAATTATTCAGAAATCCAAATGGGAAATTGAGATAATGTGACTGAGGATAAGTCCTTTTGAAACGCCAGATGCTCCAGCAATTAACTTGAAAATCAGCCTCTGTTTAAAAAATTCCACAGTATCCCTGATCTCAGTCAGTCAGAAACTGTGTAATACATGCTCTTGATGTCAGATCCATGCACAACAGATTTGTGACCCACTGCCTAGGAATGTTATCGCTGTTTGTTCCTTTGTTCAGCACCAACAGTGCCCTTGGCGTGGCCAAGATACAACCAAGAGACAGCCCCAACCTCGAAGACCTTATAATCTGATTAAGCCAGATGCAGAGCAGACGTTATGACTGGGAAACCCAGAGCTATTAAAACTTTTTGAGAGGTTTTGGTGAAAACATATGCTTTGTTTCCTTCATTTAAGTGGTGGGTGAACCAGAGGAATTTCGAGATGTGTTCATAAAATATTTAGTCCATTCCTATTATAAGGCATGCAGGCCACGATTTTCAAGCTTTCGGTGGCCCATCTTCAGACCCCTTTTAAGTGTTTCATGTTTAAAAGATGGGTGGTCAGTACTTTCTGAAAATCAGGCCTCTTTAAGGTGCAATAGATTGGGCCCCCCAAAATTGTGGCACCCAAACTCATTACTCAGTTTTGAAAACTCTGGCCACCATATGAAATTTATTGAATTTGTCCTAATGTTAGACATTGAACAACACCTCAGAGTGTTGTCATTGTGGCATGGGTGGGCTAGCTAAGATGCAAAGAAGAGATACATATTATGTCATGTCCAGCCTTCTGTGGCCATAATAGGACTTTTCACTATAAAAATGATCTCTCTTGGAAATAACAAATGTAGTAACCCAGGCTCAATACAGTAGATATCTGTAGGGAAATGGGCATGTACCTCTATTGATGCAGTACCATTCTACTGATTGTGCTTGTATGGTACAAGGGTGGGGGAAGTTGTAGAATCCTATATCCCCATTTGTTGGTAAATTATGGTATCCTTCCTTCCAAATACAGAATGTATACAATATCTGAGACATACATGTCTTGTATTGCAATAATATGTGAAAGAGCATTGTTGGAGATTGATGTGATGTTTCTGAAATGTTTTTTGATTAACCTTGTACTGGTGTATAGAGAGAGTTTCTGTTTATAGGGACCTGTTGTCCGAAGTGCTTTGACTATTTCAGTCTGAGGAGACATTTTTGAAAATTTTCTGTCACCTAAAAAAACCACCCTAAGACAGGGAAGTACTATCATGCCCCTTCCCACACTGGTGGTGTAAGGTGCTCAGATACTACAGTAATTGAGACCATAGAAATACTGATGCTATCAGAAAGAAGAATCTTTCACTTTACATAATTCACTTGTGTTAGAGGGTGAAAGGTTTTATGTACAGGACTTGAATCTGAATGGAAACTTCACCATTAACTTCAGTAAGTATAGGACTGGGCAAATTGACTGTTAGGGAAATATCTTTTTACCAATATATACTTGAAATATCTGATGGATCTTTTTTCTTTGCATACAGGATCCAAACTATTGGATACAAGTACATCGTCTGGAGCATGGGGATGGAGGAATCCTAGACCTTGATGACACTCTTTGTGACGTAGCTGACGACAAAGATAGAGTGAGTACAGACTATTATTAAACATGCTCAGGGTTCATTGCCCATGAACACACCGTGTTTCATATTTCTAGCGTGAACACTGAAGATGAGGTAGGAGAAAGAAGAGAAAGGATGGAGAAGGTGAGAGTCAAACAACGTGAAAGTAATTTTCCTGAGTTTTCTAATATTGGCGCTTTCACAAACATGCTAAGTACATAAGTGAAATTGAGCTGGAAATGTAATATAAAATATTTGATTTAAATTAAGATGCTTTCATTATGCAATTTAAATAAAATTGGAATATGAAAGTGAGGATGAGAAGAGAGAGGAAATCCCTAAAAAACATATACAAGATTTTCCAGAATGTGTCTTAAATTTAGTATCTTAACTCCATGTTTAGGCACCTAAGTAAGTAGCCTAATTTTGGGCACTGAGCACCCCTGATTTCATTTTCAGAAGTCATTGATTTTATTGGGAGCTGCTGGGTACTCAGCGCTTGTGAAAATATTAGTCTGCTTATGTACATTCAGACTTTTGGGACCTATTTTTGAGAATTTCAGGCATATAACGCATATTTGTTTTGTTTGTAGTCAGCTAGGCTATGTTTCACTTTAATACTGTCTTAAGTAATATAGTCAGATTGGATAAAATAGGCAACACTGACATTAATAAGCTGGGGAAGTTTTATGTAATGTACTAAATATTGGCATTTCACTGCCAAGCTGTGCTTCTAGCAATTCTTACTGAAAATGTAATTCCACTGCACTGGAGCAACTGAGGACTGTGATTGAGCCTTCAGTCTAGAGGTATGATTCTCAGGGCCCTGCTCCTTTCACCACATGACACAGAATTGCCTTTGTGAGTAGCAACAGGCAATCTGAAAACCTTCTTGAAAATTACTCAAATGTAGAAATAGATACTGTCCTTAATATTTTGCTTGAGACTGAGTTTAATTGACTGGGTTATTTTAACAGCTGTACTAAGAGTTTAAAAATCGGGGAATCATGAGGTATGGACTCCTCAGTGTCTGAAATGCTAAGGTTACTCAAGTTCTATAAAGTAACAACATACAGTGTCTAGTTTTTAGAAATCTCCTCTATAAAAATAGTGCCCAGCTAAGAGATCATGACAAGTGGAGACCACGTAACATTACCATTTCATCCTAAAGCACTTCCTACTACCGCTTTGCTTAAAGGCCTTAGGTAGGACGACTATTATCGTCAACACTGGTTTTCTGTTAAACTTACTTGAGTCATGTACTCTTTACTCCTCTCCTTCCTAAGGGAGGAACCTAATATCTGGTTACTTAGTGATTTCATTTTTTGACTCTAATTTGGCTTGCAGGCTTCCAGTGTGGGACTCTTCTTACTGAAACTGTACGTAGGTGTTTTTATGTGCATGACTAATGGGGGAAAAAACTCTCGCTGCCATTGAAATAAGCAGTGCCATTATTACAACAGTATTCTCTTTCTGCTTAAGTGGATAAGATCCCTTTTAGATAATTGACTTACACCATTTCTGTAGGTTTGCCTAGTTTGTTTCCTCTGATTTAATAAAGCTGTCATTTCTATCCTCACTTTCTACTCACTGCATATATCACTTAAATTTTATTTTTTAAACAGCCTTGAGATGTTGATGTGAAGGATGAAACATAAACGTATGTTGTATGTAGGTTGTACTGTACTAGTTTATCCTTGAATTAATCATTCCAGCTTGACCTTCCCTTTTGATTATTTTCAAGAACTGCAGTCATTAGTCACTAGGTTTTGATTACGTATCTTCTGATATTTTTACACCCCCTTTGAACACCAATGACTTTTCTAATTCTGTTTCAGTTTTGGGTTGTTAACTTCTTTCACATATAGCAAATATTTTAATTGTTTTATGTTTGTCAAACCTGATACAGAGCTCAGTATTGCAAGGAGCTGAGCATTATTGGCTCTCTAGCCAGGCAAGCACGTAAGTACATATTTAACTTTAGACGCCATGTGCTTAAGACTTTTTAAACAACCCATGCTTAAAGTTAAGCATGCACTTAAATTACCATTGAAGCCTGAGATTACTCATGTGCTTAAAGCTAAGTGCTGAAGTATTTTATTGAACTGGGGCCAGAATACTGAGCACCTTGCAGAATTGAGATCATAACATCTGTATGTTCTTTTTCAAGGAGGAGATATTCAAATGCACAAAGGACAGCGGAGTTGGTCAGTCATCCTCAGTGGCATTAATGCTACACATAGAAGTAATCTTTAAAATGGCAGCGTTGCATTTTTCTTAATTGTCCCCTGCTCCTGTAGTATCTAATTGTTACTCTAAAATTGCATATATTCAGTTTATTAAGGGTCTAATTTTAACTAAGCAGCCATACATATAAAACATTATACAGGTTTTTGTAAAGTCTATTATCTTGCAAAACTCTGCTACAGAGTATTTAACAATTCTAGTACAGAATATAAAACAATTAAGGACTGTACAGTCTTTTGGAACCTTAATTGTAAATACATTAAATGTTATGCAGGGGGCAGCTACTTTAGTAAAATAACATAAACTCCAGGAGTAATGGGGAGAATATTTGCTTCAGTTCCAGTGTCTACATGGAAAAATTGTTGTATGCTATAAATGCACATAAAGATCCTTATAGACAACAGCTGCTAAAAGTGGAATAAAAAAAGACATGTCCTTGTGACGGTTCCTTACCCATTAAATGTGGCTTGTTAGGACAGACTTATTTTATCTTTTTCACTATCCCTCTTATCCCCTGGTTTCTTTTATACCTTAATAAAATGGAAAAGATTGGTGGTAGTGGACTCTCTCTGGAGTGATTTGAAATGTTAAAAACGACCCTGAATATATGGGGGGGAAAATATACTTTAGAATGTTAATTGTGTACTTAGGTTATTTTCTCTTTGAAACCACAACTTCTATGTTAGTGTTTTTAACATAAAAATAGAAACTGTAGGATTCAGTCTAATTTAGACAACAAATCAATTTGACATTCACATTAAACTGCATTACCATGATGATGAGAAAGTTAGCAATGTTGGAGACTTTTTATGGAGCTATATTTCTCAAGAGGGTACATTTTTTTTTTTTTACAATTCTAAATTATTGAATTCATTTGCAGTTACTTTAGATTATCACAAAATGCTGATAAGATATAAACTCTTGTTAGCCTATTCCTAATGTCATTTATGAAAAGTTGATTTATATTTTTAAATCTTTTATTGATGTGTAATAGAAAACTAGTCTGTAACTTCTGCTCCTTGATGCAAGCAGATTAAATGATCATGCTTTGGATGGTTTTTATTTATTTATTTATTTTTTCTTTCTTAAAACAACTTCAGTTTTGAACAGTTATGAGGGTACAGCCTCCTGAGAAAGGGGCATTAGGATATTTACCTGTTCAAGTAATCTGACTGGATGAATCCTAAATACTACTTAGTAAAACTAGTCATCGTATAACTATCATAGAATCATAGAATATCAGGGTTGGAAGGAACCCCAGAAGGTCATCTAGTCCAACCTCCAGCTCGAAGCAGGACCAATTCCCAGTTAAATCATCCCAGCCAGGGCTTTGTCAAACCTGACCTTAAAAACCTCTAAGGAAGGAGATTCTACCACCTCCCTAGGTAACGCATTCCAGTGTTTCACCACCCTCTTAGTGAAAAAGTTTTTCCTAATATCCAATCTAAACCTCCCCCACTGCAACTTGACACCATTACTCCTCGTTCTGTCATCTGCTACCATTGAGAACAGTCTAGAGCCATCCTCTTTGGAACCCCCTTTCAGGTAGTTGAAAGCAGCTATCAAATCCCCCCTCATTCTTCTCTTCTGCAGGCTAAAAATCCCAGCTCCCTCAGCCTCTCCTCATAAGTCATGTGTTCCAGACCCCTAATCATTTTTGTTGCCCTTCGCTGGACTCTCTCCAATTTATCCATATCCTTCTTGAAGTGTGGGGCCCAAAACTGGACACAGTACTCCAGATGAGGCCTCACCAATGTCGAATAGAGGGGAACGATCACGTCCCTCGATCTGCTCGCTATGCCCCTACTTATACATCCCAAAATGCCATTGGCCTTCTTGGCAACAAGGGCACACTGCTGACTCATATCCAGCTTCTCGTCCACTGTCACCCCTAGGTCCTTTTCCGCAGAACTGCTGCCTAGCCATTCGGTCCCTAGTCTGTAGCTGTGCATTGGGTTCTTCCGTCCTAAGTGCAGGACCCTGCACTTATCCTACATGAGATTAAAATTTAATACGGTATTGCATTAGATAAAAAAACATTAATAGATGCACAAAAACCTGCTTCTTTCTGTGTAATAAGACACTCATTCGAAAGTTGCGAAGACATTCGGTTTCGTTAGTGGAAAAACATTGTATAATGGAAACATTGCTATTGAAAAATGTATTTTTTTTATATATCCATATGTAAACATTTTTCAATTGGAACAGTTTTTGGTTAGTGTTCAGAAAAATTGTTTGTCTGGAAGAAACAACAGAAATCTACTTATGACTGGAGGTATCCTATCCAAACCCAAAAGAGAGGCATATTTGGTATTATGAAATGTGATCAATTCAGATGATATTTTTCTGTGTACTAGGAAACTGTTTGAAATAGTTAATGTTTTTCAATATAAAGTGCATTGTTGGTTGTGTCTGTGAGGAATTAATCTTGACTGCAGTTAAATTTTCAGTATCTCAAAAGTTTTTTTTTCTTTCCCCCTTTGTTTTAAATAACCTTCAAAATAGTTTGAGTCCTTAGAGACACCAGTCTGGAAGGTAGGGCACTCAGACTTCCACACTATCAGTCACCAACTGAGTTAAGCAGCTTTTCTGTCTAGGCAGCCCTAATAAGGAGAACTGTGCAGAACTTTAGGCTTGGTATGTGATTGTACAAAATCAACACAACTTGATTGGCTGTATTTGCATTATTAACAGCACAAAGTGGGAATTCTCCAGATAGATTAATTTGAGTCCACAAAACAGTTTCTAAATTTATTTCCTTTGTGTAAAATTACAGTGCTATCATCTGTATAATTAATAATTTATTTAAATTGTATAGGTTTAGGGACTGATTGCTGTAGGGGGTCGTTATTCGAATGTAGAGTTTTTTCACCTGTAAATTATCATAACAAATTCTGTTCAGGTTAATAGGTTTCCAAAGAGCCATCAGATAATATTGTGCAAAATTCTCTGTGATCTCACTTGAATTCCTAATGGATATGCGTGCATATGAAAAAAACAGTCTACCCTTCCGTCCATCTTTTGATTATGGTCTTTTCAAGTCAGATTGAGGCACATGGAAGGTGGTGCTACTGTCCAGCTTTACTTGTGTGAGTGAAAAGGACTTATTCAGGATCTTGACTGGCACCATTTATGAAAACTAAATCACTATAAGAAAAACAAAGTACAAAAAATACTTTTACTCTTCTGTTTCAAAAAGCATGTATATATGTATGTAAACATAAAAAACAGTCTGTTAGGTAAGTTCTAAGTGAAACGATTACTTCTTGGCATGGATTTAGGACAGAGGCACATTTTTTGTGTAGAAAAAATTAAAAATAACTTGTAATTCGAGGCACACAATAATTTTAGTGCTGCTACCAAATGAATTGCTTAGAGACTTGGGGTTTCTGGCTGGTGTAACTCCAGCAT
Organism: Lepidochelys olivacea; assembly: GCF_965140295.1. Classification (NCBI taxonomy): domain Eukaryota; kingdom Metazoa; phylum Chordata; order Testudines; family Cheloniidae; genus Lepidochelys; species Lepidochelys olivacea. The sequence goes on along the minus strand of NC_140412.1, from coordinate 243,183,165 downwards.
ATCATTTGCATGACAGGGTTTGACTTCAAGGGAAGGGTAAATGCAGTAATTAGGCTCACAATTTCATTATGGTGGATAGTGTGACAATAAGAAATAGTGACTCTATCTCTGGAGTTGACCTGCTGTGGGATATGAGGTGTATGGCCGTTGTTCAGATGGTCTGCTTACCCGATGGTAGATTGGATTTTAAGTAGCTTTGGGTTGTTTAAGATTTATGCTGAATTAAAGCATCAGCCTTTCATGGTTCTTGTACTGCTTTCTCCCGAAGTATAGTGTACTACTACTCAATTCACTGCTGTTTTCCTGTCTTTGGGTTACGCTCAAAGAAGAAAACATTGTGACAGTAACTTTGCTGAAATTATTCCACAATCTAAGAACATGCTTTCTTTGCCTGGCCTACCATTTCCTCATATACCATCAGCTCTTTCCTTCTGCCTAAATCTTCATCTTTTATTTATGCACAATGATGTGCAGAGATGCAAAGTGAGTCAATATAATGCAGCCAAGTGGCACTATCTAGACTAATTTCCATATTTGCATGTCATTGTAGCTGTATGTTTCTTAGCAGATTTTTTGTATTATCTGTGGTTCAGCTGTTGCGAAACAGATCAGAACGTTATCTTTTTATTGGTGATTATGGACACCAGATAGGGCACTATTTTTTGATTAGCGATTAGGAAGCCAGAGAAATTTGTTGTGTATTGTGTGTGAAAAGTAGTTGGTGAAAATGAGAGATTCATTAGGTAGATCGTTGTTGAAATGGAGTCCATGAAACATTCAAAACCAGAGCTGTGTTAAGTGATCAAATTATTGCTGAAATTTCCAGTGAGCTAACAAATTGCATTTTACACAAATCCCATTTTAAAGCCATATAAAGGCTCTTTATCCTTTTAATTAATTTCTGGCCATGTCTTGCCTAACAGGAGAAAATGTAAGGCTTAAACAGTTGCCTCCATGTGACGTTAGGTCAAAATAAGAACTCTTGTTGTTTTTTAGTATACTGAAAAGAGGGTGTTTTGGTTTGTGTTTAAACTTTGGGCTGCCATAGAATATGGGCTGTTGAAGCTGCTGTTGGGCTATAATGGAGGGTATATCATCTAGATGTACAAGGTCCATGTTTTGGAAAACATGGATTATATTTGTTTGCAGCCAAAGTTGTCATGCAATAGACTACCTTAAACCACCTTAAAAATAAGTCAGAGAATTGTGCACATGTGTAATGGTCTCACGGATGAAGGCACTGGACTGGGACTCAGGAGATCTGGGTTCAGTTGCTAACTCCACCACAGACTTCCTGAGTCATTTTTAGATGTTACGTAAACCCTGATTCTGTAGTGAGCTCTCTCTGGGATGACTGGCGCAGTGCAGTGCATTGCACGTTGCAAGACTGGGGCCGTGTCTTTCTGTGTCTGTTCCGTTTCTGTGAAATGAGGATGATAATATTTGAAATCACAGAGGATGTTGGGGGCATTAAATTCATTAGTTTGTGAGGTGCTCAGATTCTACATTGCTGGAGGCCATATAAGATTCTAGCTAGATAATTATGTTGCGTTCTCCCAAATTATGGGTCTGATTTTGCAGTCTTTTCTACAGCAAAATTTCAACTGAGTGTAAATCAATTACAATTGATCAATTCTAGCTGAGTAAGGACTTAGAATCATAGAAGGTTAGGGTTGGAAGAGACCTCAGGAGGTCAACTAGTCCAACCCCCTGCTCAAAGAAGGACCAACCCCAACCAAATCATCCCAGTGAGGGCTTTGTCAAGTTAGGCCTTAAAAACCTCTAAGGATGGAGATGCTGCCACCTCCCTAGGTAACCCGTTCCAGTGCTTCACCACCCTGCTAGTGAAACAGTCTTTTCTAATATCCAACCTAGACCTCCATCACTGCAACTTGAGATCATTGCTCCTTGTCCTGTCAACTGCCACCACGGAGAACAGCCTAGCTCCATCCTCTTTGAAACCCTCCTTCGGGTAGTTGAAGGCTGCTATAAAATCCCCCCTCACTCTTCTTTTCTGCAGACTAAATAAGCCCAGTTCCCTCAGCCTCTCCTCATAAATCATATGTCCCAGTCCCCTCATAATTTTTGTTGCCTTCCACTGGAATGTCTCCAATTTGTCCACATTCTTTCTGTAGTGGTGGGGGGGGACGACGACTAGATGCAGTACTCCAGATGTGGCCTCACCAATAATCACTTCCCTCAAAATGCTGGCAATGCTCCTACTAATGGCAGCCCAATATGCCATTAACCTTTTTGGCAACAAGGGCACACTGTTGACTCATATCTAGCTTCTTGTCCACTGTAATCCCCAGGTCCTTTTCTGCAGAACTGCTGCTAAGCCAGTTGGTCCCCAACTTGTCGCAGTGCATGGAAGTCTTCCGTCATAAGTGCAGGACTCTGCACTTGTCCTTGTTGAACCTCATCAGATTTCTTTTACCCAAATCCTCCAATTTGTCTAGGTCACTCTGGACCCTATCCCTACCCTCCAGCATATCAACCTCTCTTGCTGAGGATGCAATCCATCCCATTATCCAGATCATTAATGAAGATTTTGAACAAAACCAGCCCCGGGACCGACCCCTGGGGCACTCTGCTTGATATCAACTGCCAACTAGACATAGAGCCGTTGATTGCTACCTGGGATCAACACAATTTCAGGGTTGGGCCCTACATTTCTCACAAAAAAAACACAATTTAGTTAAATGTGGACAAGGTTATCACCATGGCCTAAAGATTACTTCTTCAGCCACTAACAGTGTATGACCAAAATATAAGCTTAGCAGCATCTAGACCAGATTCAGTAATTTGTGGAACTGGACCAAGTCATTAGTGAGCTTGAAAACTTAGAATTGGAACATTGTAAAACTATTATAAACTTATGCAATGCCTCTTTTCACCTATTCCTCAAATCCCTTCCAATAGCATTTAACTGAATTTCCAATTATTACCTCTGTTGCTGTCATGTATTGTGACCTCCATCTTTGCACATGTTTGTGATTAAAATAACAAAGTTTGTACTTAACAATATTTGTGGCTGCTGTGCAAAGCGTATAACGTTGAGGAAACATTTGAGTTTCCTATCTGAATGAACAAACATCTGGAATTGTGCAGAAGTCTCTACTGCTGAGAAATGTTAGTTAGCTTAAAAAAAACAAAAACAAAAAACCTTCCTTGAGATGAGAATCTTTCTTGTATGTGTGTATTCCCTTTTAATGCTGTTTTGTAAGTTGCTGATCTCTTCACCACTTGGTTTTTCTGATCACTTGAAGTAAAGATATCTACTGATGATTTTTTCTGTTTGTTTTCTGGCATATAGTTGCGTGTCTGTGTGTTTTATGCTGTTTTTATTTATGTACATGCATGTATGAAACAATAACCATGACTATTCATAGAGTTAAAATGCTACTCAACCCCAGAAAGGGTAGACAAATCTGGCCCAGAATGATGATGAAACATTACCTTGTTGAAACATACTGTGGTATGGAATGATCATTTGATCCAAGTTGCTGATGTTTCAGAAAGGTCTGTTTGCCATCCAGAGGTGCACTGACAGATTAATTGACCTCCTTAAGGTAATATGAATACAGTTTTAAAAGATGCTGTTTTTTCTGCTGGGTAGTGTTTGCAAATAGGTAAGAGTGGCTTGAAGATGTACTTACCTATGAAAATGATTTAAGTAAAATGTGGTCACCATACTTTGGCTGTATATGTGAAAAGAGACCTCTGTTGATCTGAAGTAAATATAATGCCCTTTCCTAGAAAAGCCCAGGTTTTGAGGCCACCTTCAATTTTCACTTCTTGTAAATTACTGGTGATAGTTTTAAGGTTAAATTCTGCTTCTGAAATAAACTTAGACATTTAAGGCCATCTGGTTGTCTGGATGATATTATTCTGCACTGCCACGAAGGTGGGAGATCAGGGTTCAGTTTCGAGGCTTGGTTTCTTGCTCCTTGAATCAGCAGGAATTGGAACCACTGTAGAAAACGAGCTACCAGACAGAGAAGGATTTGCATTGGGTGCTTCAATGGAAACCCTCCCGATAAAAAGGTGTGCTTTGGGTGCAATATGAGTGGAGTCCCCACCTCATTCTTTTAGGCAGAAAGGGTGACCACAACTTAGGTTGACCAGACAGCAAATGTGGGGAAACAAAAAACTGGATGGGACAGGGGTGGGGGATAATGGCCTATTTAAGACAAAGCCCCGAATATCATGACTGTCCCTATAAAATCAGGACATCAGGTCACCCTACTACAACTGCAGGCCTTGCATGGCATGGAGTAAAAGGGCCTTCCTCTTTTGCTAGAACCGCTTGTCTTCTGAGAGAGAATCTAGTGAAAGGTAGCTGGAGTCTCTTCATGTAATGTCTAGTTCATTTCTGGAGGACTTTGCAGGCTTCTAACACTGGTGGAACTAATTCTGAAATTAAAACAAAACAAAAATACCTTATGATATGCCTGCATTGTCACTGATTCTGTACACAATATCCAGGGACTTGCTTTCCATATATTCATGTCGTCACTTCACGTACAAGACAACTGTGAATAATTTATAGGGTAAGACTTACCCGTTAGTTTAGGAAAACCTCTGTAGGCTAGGCCTTTTGTGTATAAATCTCACTTTCTCTACAGCAGGAGTGGGCAAACTATGGCCCATGGGCTGGATCTGACCCGCCAGCCATTTTAAGCTGGCCCTCGAGTTCCCGCTGGGGAATGGGGTCTGGCGCTTGCCCTGCTCCGGTGCTCCAGCCAGGAAGCAGGGTCATGGGCCACTCCGTGCAGCTCCTGGAAGCAGAAGCATGGCCCTGCTCCGGCTTCTATGTGTGGAGGCAGCGAGGGGGCTCTGCTCTGCATGCTGCCCCCACTCCAAGTGCCGCTCCGCAGCTCCCATTGGCCAAGGGGCGGTGCCTGCAGATGGGGCAGTGCACAGAGCTGCCTGGCCACAGCTCTGCGTAGGAGCTGGTGTTGGGTCATGGCTGCTGCTTCCGGGAGCCGCTTAAGGTAAGTGCTGCCTGGAGCTTGCACCCTGAGCCACTCCCTGCGCCCTAACCCCCTGCCCCAGCCCTGATCCCCCTCTTGCCCTCAATCTCAGCCTGGAGCACCCTCCTACACCCAAAACTACTCATTCCCAGCTCCCCTCCAGCCCCCATCCCCCCCCCCGCCGCACCCTATTCCCCCAGCCCGGAGACCCCTCCCACACCCTAAACTCCTAATTTCTGGCCCATCTCTGGAGCCCGCACCCTCACCCCCTCCTGCACCCCAACCCCAATTTTGTGAGCATTCGTGGCCTGCCATACAATTTCTATTCCCAGATAAGGCCCTTGGGCCAAAAAGTTTGCCCACCCCTGCTCTGCAAGGTATATCTGTGGAGTTACAACAGTATCTCTTTT